>NC_050583.1:28750932-29067182 GCF_013368585.1 Megalops cyprinoides
CAGGAGGTTTCTCTCGCAAGGAGGTCCTTAGATGCAGCACCTCAGTACGTCTGTGCCGGTTTGGAAATGAAATTACAAGCAGGCTTGAGTTTTGTGTGATAAACCCGTGCATCACAAGGAGAGGTGCAACACAGTCTCTGGTTCACTCATGGCGAACACCATGCTGGAGAGTGCCTATGGCTGCGACTCACTGGTACATATTAGAAATGTTTGCAATCCTTTTTAAAAGATGGTTTAGACCAGTGTCCTGTCTGTGGCGCTGCGATGCTTGGTTTACAGTTACAGGCATGTCATATGGGCATGCTCTTGTCTCTTACATTACTTGGCCTGGGATGAAAGCAGTCGGTTCCTTCTCATGGATGGGGTGGGTTAAAACTGGCCCAGCTATATAAGAGTGCCTCTAATCTCCGCACCCATTGCAGCCAGCAAACAACTATTGATTTGAATTTATTCCGCTTTCTCTTCGATTAATCTAGCTAATGTGTTTTTTTTTCTTTTCTTCCTTTTTCTTCCCAGTTAGCTGCAACAAGCGATTTCTGTTGTTCACACACTGCAAACACAGAGCTCTGAGAAGGGGGTATATTCCACCCGCTCAGGGCAGCCAATCCACAGACTCAAATTTCCCTCCCAGCTAGAGGAACTGTCATTTATTTAATTTTGTTTTTGAAAGCGTTGAGTTTAAACCAAAAAAGAATTGTGCAAGGAATTACAGGATTGGTTCACCCATCACCCTTCCTTTTTTTTTTGTCTGTTCTTTAATTGTGGCCAGTGTCTGGTTCATCCCAGACCTATGGAGGCAAAACAATTTAAAAAGTAATCTCCTCTTTTAATGAAAGCAAGCACGAGGCCCTGTATGTGTGAGCTAATGAAACCTGGTGAGTTATAACCTAGGCTCCCAGAACTGGCAGCCAGGGGTAGCCACTCAGACAGCTATGGTGGTAAAGGTGACGTAGGACTTTAAAAACAGTGTTCACATCGCAGAGAATGTGTCATACGTTGAAAGTCTGGTCATCGTTCAGTCTGCACTTCCTAATAAATGGTGTGGTGTACCAGCCCACATGTTAGAAGCTCTGGCTGATGAATTACAGTACACATTACCCCCCTTGCCCATAAGCACCCCCCCCCTCCAACGAAATAGCACAAGCAGCTACAGATACTCTGCAGTAACATTCTGGAGCATTCCAGAACTTGCTTTGTTGAAGTGCCCAGCAACATTACGGATTGTATCTTAAATTCCTAGATTTTGTGTATGTCTTGTGTGGACACTGACATAGTAAAAGAGACAGTAGGCACAGATAATGTTTATGTGCAAGAAAGCAGTCTACTGTTTTTGGTTTTAGCACTGTGCACAGAACTGATTGACCTCCCGGGTACCTCCGCAGATTAGTAGATACAAACAATCATTTTATGTAAGAGAATATAAATGATTTGATTATTGAGTCATTACATTTTACTATCTCTTGCACCTCCATATAGTCTATACTCCTTGCAGTTATTGCTTGTTGAGTGCTTCTTGTATGCTTGTTGCTTTTCTATGTTACTTGAGCTATTACTGTATTCCTACTTATCTCTGAATGATTGCTTTTACTAGCAGTTGAATCTGCACAGGGGCTTCAGTGTAGATCCTTTTTGTAATCATTGTCAACTCCTTCATCAAGTGATTTATTATGGAAAACAACATTTCTAAATCTATCATTGCTTGGCATTGCGGCGTTTTGTGACTTTCTCCCTGTGTTTGCATCATGCATCATGAGCATTAAAGATCTGAATATTCAGCTCCTGCAAGCAACACTCCTGTCACCCAGCCATCCCTTGTGCTGCGATGCATATTTCACTGCAATATATTAACTAAGTTGCACTGGTCAACGCACAAGATATGGTAAAATTTGAAAGTGTTTATAGAACGGTCATGAAATCTGTGAGACCGAGAGAAGAACAGGCTCCTGCTTGGTAGGAGTGACGAAGATGTCCACCGCACGCACTGTCTCCGTCCCAGTTTCCATTCTTACCAATGGCCACACAACACAGTGGATGGCGTGGATTCACAATCACTCCTCACATGGTAAATTCTATTGATCACCCACTCCAGGTAAAGATGAAGGTGACTTTTTAACCCTCAGAAGAAACACACATTTAAGGTGCATGTATTCTACACCTCATTAAGCATGTTTGTCAAGTACAGTATTAGTCAAACGTTTGGACACGCCTGATTAAGATAATGGGAAACACACATTCAAACATATTTTGATCTAAAGACTTATGCTTAAATGCTTGAAATTTGTTTCCTAGACAAATATAAATAATGAAGTTGATGCATATGTATGCATGTTATGTTATGCATAAGTTCTGTCCAAAAAAATGTTTACATTTTTGGCTACTTTGAAGAATCTAAAATATAAGAGTATTGAATTGTTTAAAACTTTTTTCGTCACTGCATAATTCCATTTGTGTTATTTCACAGTTTTAATGTCTTAACAATTATTCTAAAATTTTAAATGTTAATCATTGTAATCAAAGATTGAAAGGCTTTCAGTAAGGATTTTGAACATCATCTGGGTTTGCGCGGGGTTAAGAGGGAGGGAAAAGGCTGAATTGTGGTGCCACAATTACAAGTCTCTCGTGATCTGGAATAAATTATTCTCATTGGGTTGTGCTTTTATATTAATCAGGTTTATTATGTACTGGTCAGTTATCATAAATGTGTAATAGTCCATCTATTGTTAAGTTAATTGTACAAATGTGCACACATTGACTTGTATCAAGGAAATAATTCTGATATTGAAATATTATTATAGCTATAAGAATGAAAATAGTAATAATATTTTCTTTTCCTCATCTGGATATGTGACCAGTGAAATTATTTTTAAACACAATTCTCCCTACAAAACAAATATTGAAAAGGTTTGTCTAGAGCAGTCATTTTGAAAACTACTTACACACAATCAGCAACCCTCCAGGTATTGAATTAAATGGCATTCTTTTTTTTTTTGTCTGAAGGTTTTGCAACCCCAAACGACATAATTTTAAAATGTTTTCCAACAGTTTATGATAATGGTCCTACCGTTACGCACAGCATCATCTTGTCTTTTTTTGAAATCAATTTAAATCTAATGTACCAAAATAAAAGCACATTAATAGATCTGAGTCTCTGAATGACTGCTGAATTTCAAGCTGTTCCCAAAGGAACTGGGTAATTTTTCCCTTGTAGAGAAATAGATATGAGGAATTTCTAAAGCACTTCTCCCATATCTCGTCCATTGTTGCAGTCGTCCTTGACTTGACAGTGACACTTCTCCTCCCCTGTTGGAGTCGCTGTGTAAACATTGTCCTTTTCCCTTTCAGATTCTCCTTAATGATTTTGAGGCTAGTGTGATTGACTCCCCTTGCGTTTTGCTGACACAGTGCAGCTCATCACATGTTAATCATACTCTGGTGAAGGAGTCCAGAGGTCCTGTTCCCCCACTCACCACTGGGTCACAGCGACTTTTTGAAGTGGAGGCATTCTGAACCATATAAACCCTCTCATTTTGTCCATATCAAAGGTTCTTTTCATTCACTAGTAACTTAAATCCACTCACATCATTGAAGGACTCAAATTGGCTTTGTTCCTCTGGGGATAGAGGTGGAGAGTTTGGCCATGGTTAGCTCATCACAAAACTGGTGCCTCACAACCTTCTCAGGTACCTGCAAGTTACTAGTATAGCATCAGGGGGGTGTGTCTATCCCCCATTTATTGTCTGCCTCCTGGTGTATTGTGAGACTCGTAGCATGAAAAGTAATTGCACAGGCTTGCACATGTATCAGAGGATTGCATGCGTCTTGCCTTACGCTCATACCCTGCTGGAGAGGTTATCGCGATGGGGCAAGCTTCATCTTCAATTGACATTTCTGGGAAGTAAGGTAAAAAAAATGGGTGAAAAAAGGTATTTGTTGAGGCAGATGGAGCAGACATTAGAAACATGAGGAGAGGTGTGAGAGAGACAGGGTGATGTGCAAGACTCACATGGACAGGGCAGGAGTTCACTCAAACGCTACTTGTTCCTAGAGGAGCACACTGTCAGATAATTCCAGCTCATATACAAAGCCCTTTATTTTTGCACTAATAGGCATCTGAAACTGTTTATACTGTTTACTTTTAAAATCCAGCTTCTCCATTTCCAGTTATAGTCATGCGCTCCACGGTGAGATTTTTTCGTTGGTTTGCCTGATTTCCAAACAATCATTTGCATATAATAATCTGGCCAGTGAGAAAAAATGGTTGTGTTGTGGAAACAAATCTTTGAAGGAGATGTCCTTGAAGGCTTTATGGACGATGCCAACCAGCATATCACTGCCTGAAATCACATCTTTGTGGCTGACATATGGTACGATTCTCTTAAAACCGAATTGCTCTTTTTCCATATGCACTTATATTCTGTGTAAGCCAACCTACTGTATCTTCAACTCTTCCTTGACCTGGCTTCCCAATGTTTCATTCCCACTGGAAAGTCTGTTTGTCACTCCGTCCTATCTTCTAGCTGCTCTGCCTTAGAGCAACATCTTCATCATCATCCCTCCCATGTATTCTATGAGTGTATGGTCAAACTTGCCCTTGTACCAGACCCTTCATGGTCTGTTGCTCAGTACAAAAAAAGACTTTCAAATAGTAAGCTGTCAGATCTGGATTCACATCAATTTTACGTTTGTGTCTATGGTGTGCTGCAGTAACTATGGATGTTCTGTGCGTAGACCACATCCCCAATGAATAAGTAGAAGTATATAATATGTATAATTAGACAGCAAATCTGAACATCCTTAGCTTCAACAACTGCAAGGAGAGTATTAAACATCTCATGTAAAGCACACTGAGCTGAATATCTGTTCATTAAATTGAATATCTAGGTGATACCTCTGGCCCTTTATTCCCTCTGGGCTTCCTCTCTTCCTCTGCAACCATGCTCTGCTGTCATTCAACTTTCTCCCAGATCCCCTGGGCTGTGTTATAGTCATTTTCCCTATCTTCACAGTCTCCCTCTCCCCTTTCGCTGTCACTCACTGTCATAGCCCGCATGTGCTGCTATCTGTATGTCCTATTAGCTTGCGTTTATCTTGCAATACCCCCACCCCCGGCTCAAACTATCACCACAGTCTTGTTTCTCTTTCTACCCAACAGTACTTCTTTACACCTTTTAATTTGTGTCATGCCACACTCCTACCATTAGCCTCCTGCTTTTTACCATTTATGCTGTCTGTACTTGGTTTTCTATTTCTGCAGGACACTTCCAATTTTGAGCCTCGCCGCTCAAAGCAGCTGGAGTCTATCTACCATACATTTCTCCGCAACGGCAGTCACTGGGGCTCTTAGGCGCTTTTAGTCATGAGTCACCCGGAATGAGTGACGAATAAACAGTGATGATGGCCATGCCCCCCCACGATGAGCATGAGCCCACGTCCACAGCCCGGGCGTGACGCTCTCCGCCACTGGAGGGAAGGCAGCGGGCACCGGGTCAGGTCCTCGGAGATTCGGCCGGCCCTCATCCATCTGTCTCCGCTTTGAGACATCGATTATGCTGCCTCTCCGCCCATGTGTCACCCCGCCATATGTCACAGTTCTTCATGACCCACTCATGTGACATTTCACATCTTTGTGACATTTTTATACGTCAGCAGCAGTCTTGCACAGGAACTCATATTCTTTATTTGTTTGATGGTATCAGGAAAGACAAGCATTCTGTAGGGGAAGAATTTAATAAAAATTAAATGGTCTGAACCCAGTGGTCTTAGAAATTAATGCCCTTGTTTATCATCCAGCACTCTGAATACCGAACACAAATGACACCAATTACTAAAACTGCTTACTTAACCAACATGTAAAATCATTTTAAAAAATTATTTAATTTAACAGTTATTATTAAAGATCCTAATTCGCCAAATTCATTGATAGGAAATGAGCAGTCTGGTGGATCAACTTTTGCCAGAAATATACAATCACAACTGGAATAAATTAAAAAGGTTTATTGAGCAGTTACACTAAGACAAAGACAAAATTCAGAGTCTGGGCTATAGACCTGGTCCACTACCTTAACAGACACTAAATTACATAAAGACATTAACAAAACAAGACCATGGATGGATCACGGAATGGATGAATGAATGCATGAAGAGAAAATTACCCAAGCCAATTGTCTACTTCTCCCGAGGAAGAGCACAGGAACCACTCACAACAGCAGCAAAACTCCAAAAGGAAAAATTCAAAAAGTTTCAGGAGAAACTGAGCAGATTGAACGGACTGCAAGCAAAAACTGATCCAAGCTGTGCAGACAAAAACTGAGCCACGGACTGAGCATAGGCAAAAAAAAAACTGAGTGTACTGGATGACTGAGCGAATGACTGAGCGTCGAGGCCTGTTCTAGGCCTGACTTAAGAAGAACCTCCCTGACCCACACATAATTAATTTTATGGTGGCGGAGTGCCTGGAAGTTTCTTCAGGACTTAATTTTGTGTTTTAGATCCAAACGTCTGGAAACGCCAGATATATTTTCGAGATCATCATTTTTACGTTCAGCTCTTCATGAGCATCGCAATGACACCAAACATTAATAGGCATGGGTTGAGAGAAGAGAGTTGGCTGAGAGGAACTGGTAAAATGGTGGTTTTGCTGCTATATTGAGAAATACACACTATCACATGACATTGGGTTTTCCAAAATTTTTCCCATGATATGAGGGTACAATTAACTGTTGGGTATAAAAGGGTAAGTGATCCAAACATGTAGATACACACAAAGAAACACACACATACACACACACGCATGCTGATTGTGCTCAGGAAGGAGAGAAAGGGGGGAGAAGGCAACCCTCTGCAGTTGTGGTCTCTCTGGCTGTTACTGTTTTTAAGAAGTAACTTTAAGATTGGCTGAAAAGGCAGAGTTCTTTAATATTATATTAGAACTATTTGGCACTTGAACCAATTTCAGATTAAACCAAACAGACTGTGGCCACCGTTTAGCCAAGGATTCTACATCTGAGGAGCAGATTAACGCTTACCTATAAACAAAGCGGGCGTACCACACCCTACTTCTGCTTTTATCTGGCAAAATCAAATGTGAATCTAAACAGGCAATCATTACTTTGAGGTTTCAAGTATCTGACTGGGTTTTAGGTAACTTCTTGCAATCTTAAAGCGATGGCTGCTTATTTTAAGTAGGTATGTGACCTGAGGTCACTGATTTAGGGGTATTTATGGTGGTAGGCCATTTTGTCTGCCCTTGGTCTGGTCCTGAGCCAGAAAAGGAATAATAAAAACCCAGACCAGGGCAAAGAACCATAAAATGCATGGTACTCTCCCGGCAGTTCCATTCTAAGATTCCAACATTCTAGACGTATTCTACTTATGCAGGCAACATACAGCTGGTAAGTAGAATAACTTCAGATAAGTTCAACCAACAGGAGGCATCTTCAGCCAAAAGCAGCAGCAGCAACAGTAATGTTAAAGGTGTTAGAGTGGCTTTAGTAATGTGTTACAAATACATTAAATGGTGATAATAATATGTAAGAAATATTTTGTTTTAAACATTCACATGTAGTGGAAATTTCCAAATATATCTCCCATGATGAACACATGGGTATCTGTATCAGTGTTATACCAAGAGGGAGCTGATATTGTGGTGACCGAGTGATTTGCAGTTGAAATTCACATATTTTTCATGAAGTCAATATTATACTATATTTGCTTCAGGTCTGCAATATAGCACCATGAGCGCGTACCACCAGGTACAAAGAGGATTAAACTGGACAAGAAGAACAAACATCTGCAATCATTCTGAGCACGTCCTTTTTTTGAGGGAGGTGTTTGCATTACCTTATGAAAACCTCCATATCTCTGGCCTTGTTTCAGCTGGTTGTAATTTGGTGAAATAATGGCAGAGATGGAATCTTCCCAAGCGGACAAAGCAGGTAGGGTGCATATATGCGGCCCACTCATTTCACCAAGGAGAAGAGATTGTCAACTTTGATTATATTACATGGTGTCCAGGTAGGGTAGCAATTCTCTTTGAACATTATGAACAGTCAACACTGCATAAAATTCATGCGGAGCATCTTCTCCTTTCTTTAGTGTCTTGTGCTTTTTCATTACTCAAAAACATGCTTTACAGGAAGCAATAAAGAATATGCTTTGCCCAAAATGGCCCAAAACAACCATCAACTGTTTTACATTCTCAGAAAGTATAGGAGAAAATGGTGGAATTCATACTGGCATCATTTAGCCTTTCTGAGAAACATTTTTTCAAAACTTCGTATAGATCTTTGCAAAATGTAATTGGCAATCTAATCAGCTGTTCAAACAGCAAACAAAACAACTATCTAACCAACCAATGAATTGGCAGGCAAATCCTTATGAAATCAGTTATATTAAGGAACAGTTAATATATTAACTTTGGGTTTTCAACCCAAAGTTAGGAAAAAAATCTCAAGATGGTAAAAAATCTCAAAATGTGACATAGAGATCACAGAGATGTATCCAGACTGTACTCTTTGGTGCCTAACCATTACAGCTTATAGCATTATGTGTTACTCTAATTGTACATTTTGAGCTGATTTACATCAGGCACACAGACAATCAACTAATGAGAGGAAACTGACAAGAGCACTCTCCCCCAGGGCTCCAAAAATCATTTTTAAAGTTTTTCTTAAGTCTTTCTTTTTTCATTATTTATCATGTTATCAGTGCTAATGGCACCCTTAAACAGGTTTGTTTGTGTTCATTAGCAGGCTCATTTTGGGTCTAATTGGTATTTATTGTACCGTTCTCAGTGGGGACTCAATCTTCAAAGCCTATAAGGGGCATTGTGTTACTTTGAAGCTTTAAAAAATCTGCTCCACGCTATTTATTTCATATTGCACTCCACCAATGCCTTCAACCCTGCTATTGAAAGTGATCCTAAGTTGAACCTGTGTGATGAGACTTCAGGTACACCTTCGGTTTTACAACACTGGAATCTGAATGAAGGATGAGCTCCTCTAGCATATGAACAGGTCTGCTCCTTCAGCACCACCAGTGTATTCTTTCTTTGAAGAACCAGAAAAGCGTGATGTGGAATGGCTGTAGGAATGGCCCAGGTGTACTTAATAGCTGTGTGGCTGCTGGAGCTCATTGAGCATTCTTCTTTCTCTGCACTTTTTTTTTTTTACAGGAACACAACAGTAAAGTGCTGAAGAAGGGCAACAAAGTTATTGCATATTCTGGGATTAATAAAAGGCTAAACTCTGCTCCTGCTGAAAGAGGCAGTGTTTTCAACTTTTGGCAGTCTTGTAATCAGTTGAAACCAATACATAATTTTCCTTAGTCCCCCCAACCCAAATTTCTCTCCTTCTCTCTCTCTCTCTCTCTCTCTCTCTCTCTCTCTCTCTCTCTCTCTTTCTCTCTCTCTGTCTCCCACTCTGTCTTCCTCTCTCTTTCGCTATTTCTCTCTCACTCTCTCCCTCTCTCTCTTTCTCTCTCTGTCTCTGTCTCACCCTTTATGCTAATGCAGCTGTAAGAGTTACCTGTGCAAGGGCAAAAGTGCTCTGCTTCTCTGCCTCTAAAGTCATTTCTATGCTAATAAGACTCTCAATAAGATAAGACAGCCAGTGAAGGGCTGCCTCTCTGACGCAGGCTTTGTGATGGGTGGGGGGGCTGCCAGAATTCAAAATGGCTTTTTGTGCCCTCTGTATCTGTCTATTTATTTATTTATTAGGACTGTTAGATTTGTTCGTTTATCTTTGCTTGAAGTGGGCATCCAGTGCAATTACATGTCAAAAAAAAGGTCTGATGGCAGTGTTCTATACAGAGGGACAAAGAGCACTGGTGCTCATGTAGTGAGTCCAGGTCCACAGACCAAGTCTGATGTTTAGATTGCAACATCATCTGTGTTTTCAAACAGTGGCTTTCCTTCCCTCCGTCTGCTTTATTTGTTTTCATGTAACTGCTATTTATTTGAGATTCATTTCTGAGCTCAGATACAGAGAGATTGTATGAACGGGTGTTTATCTTATTCATTGCTCAATTCAGATTTTTTTTGTTTTGGCCGCTTTTTTTTTGACACTTTAGCGGCAAGTTACAACAAAATGTAACCTAACAGGTGCCGTTGGGCGACGCTACAGTGGAAATCCCATCTCAGTGGTACAAGCAGACTTCACAGTTATGCAGAAACAATAATGACTCTTTGGGATTTGCTACCACGTTGCCTGCCTATTATTTCTGTTGTAAGGGACTTAATATGCACGCTAAACTAAATGCTTTGAAATACAAAGGCATCTGAGCATGGCGTTCCAAATTAAAATGTATTTAGTTTACAATCAAATGAGAGGGAGAGGGGAGGGGAAGGAGAATTTCAATGAGCGCAAATAAAGAGTGCCAGTGTTGAAGAAGTGAAAACTGAAGACGAGCGATTCTTTAAGGTATCAAACGGGCTGTCAATCTCCCTACCCAGAAGGAGGACAGACGAACGGTGCAGGTGACTCCAGCACAGGCACTCAACTCCATGGGTTGCAACATTTCCCTCAGCTCCGTCCCAAACCAAATCAAAAAGTCATTCGGTTGTAGACACAATTAATCTGCGTTAGCCTTCAATCAGATCAGTCTAATATGATTTAATGGATGCCACTCCTTTCCCTGAGATACACCAATGAGGGTTTTCCCCTGATGTTCCCCCCCTACTCCCCATCCACCCCCCCACTCCCAGTACACCCAGTCATAGACCTCCCTCACATTTTGGCCAAATCAGAGACGTGACTCCTTCCCTCCTGGTCAGTGATAGCAGGCTAAGTGCAGAGAAGCAAAGCAACGCCATGGGGATGGAGAAATGAGATTCCCGGGCCTGGGCCCATCACTCCATCCATCAAAGAGGCCTCATTAAAGCCGCGAGCACTGACCAAGAGCGCGGCTCTGCTCCCCCTGACCTTCGGGAGAGAGCTCCCTCGGGCCGGCTCTCATCTCTCTCATTTGCATCACAATCTCACAGCCTCATTATACCTCACCCTCCTCCGTTCAAACTATTTGGAGGGAATCAATCAAATATGGAGGTTGGGGAGCGGAGAAACAAAGCCGCGAAAGCATTTAAGCAGAACCGGGAGATAAGGTTAAGAGACACCGCTCCTATTTAAGGCCTCATGCAGTATTTATGGATCGCATGCTCCCTCGGCTTTATTTAATATTGCAGAGCTCGATCGGTTGGGATACAGAACATGAATTCGGTCTTTAGTCGTGCCGTCATGTGGTTGCCATTGAAGTCATCCTCTGGCTGGGGAGGGGATTCTTTCCAAAGGCTTGGGAAAAGAAGCAACTATGCCAGTAGAATTAGTACCATACCTCAACAATGGTCATCCATCCTTGATCTAATGTGTCACTATTACTCTGTATCATTTGATATTCTGTGATTGAATTAGGAAGCTGAAGGGCATCGCTTGATGTATTTTTTTTTTTGTATTATTAGCAGAGGCCGGTATCCAGAGCAACTTTCATGGGTTCATAGGTTCCTCTGACTGTAGATTCAGATTATCTTTGGCAATGAAATTTATAATGTGCCTGGACCCCTCCTGTTTACCTTATTCCACCTGAAAATGCCTATGTCACTTATTCGTCTTCCTGCTGTAGGTGAGTTATACTGTTTCACAATCGATAGCATCTTTCCGTACAGCTTATCATATATAGCAGGCCACCATGCAATGCAGACAGGAGACTGATATGCACAGTATAAGAGCCACTATATCGTGAGACAGTGTAACACCATCACCCTTTTTCCAAGCTTTGTTTAAAGACACAAATCCTGCCTCACCCTACCCACAAGCAATTTTGAATGATTTAAAATTATTAATCCAATTTACAGTACTCTCTCTGTACTTAACACAACACCAGCATTTTCAGGAATCTACTTATCTTCTTCACCCTCAACACAAGAGACCTGAAGAAAGTACATCAGGCACATTTTCTCTGATGCAAGCACTGGGTAGTTGTCAGATGAATTTGTCTTACACAATCCATCAACAATGTAATTGTTTCTGTTATATCTGTTCGTTATATATATATTTTTTCTCTCTTTCATGAATTAAAATACTGAGGTCAAACTAAGAATCATTATCCTCATGTTCTTGCATTCTCTGTCATATTTGCTCACTCATGACCTCACTGATATTTTTACCATTGCAAGCAGTAATTAGAAGACATAGAAGAAACCAAGAGAAAAGATCATAGAACAGACACAAGAAAGACACCGAAACTGAGAAAGCAAGTATGACACCTAACCAAGAAAAGTCTGTTCTGGCAATGAAAAGTAGATGAAGGACTGTTGACTGGCTGTATGTGCAGAGAAGAGATGGAGTGAAAATCGTTTATTTTGACAGAAGACTCTTCATAAGACTGAGGGTAAGGGAGATCCCATCAGGGCTCAAAGTGCAAAAAAAAAGCCCAAAATTGCCAACAATACCCCCTCTTCTTAATCACATTAACCACAGTCTGCTTCCCGTGTGGAGATCGTTTTGACATGGGAAATAATTTAGCATGCTTCTCCATTTGCCGTTATGATTCCGTCTCTCTTTTTGTATTTTACAGAGTTGCGCTCCTGCAGATTTCACAGCACAACATATGAATGAATTGCTGCTGCTTCAGTTTTGTGCCAGATTCTGCAAATGAGCTCTACATTACTTTCCCACTGACCTTAGTCCACATTAGCACTGCCATTTTGGGGTCTAACAATCCATGAAAACACCTTATTTGCCTTTGACAAACTGTTTTAAAGAACACTGGAGGCTGAAAAAGAATTTCCCGTTTTGCATTGTACATTAGTACATATGTATGCTACATATGTATGTATGTATGTATGTTTTTTTTTTTAATTATAATTATCATCAACACTATTATTCTTGTTTAATTATTATCATTTTCTTGAGTGCTACAGGCCCTCATCTTATAGACTTGTTCTTAAATTATCTGCTGTAACAAACACCAATTATCAGCTAAACCCTCCACAGAAAAAGAATCATGTCTCCTGTATCTTTGCTCTCAGAGCTGTCCATTTTCTCTCATCTCCACTAAAACCATAGCTTTAATGTGACAGCTACATCACGCCTTTGCCAACTTGAGTGATGAAACCTGTAATTTCTTTCAAACTGAAATCAATCAACAAACAAATTGTTTGATCTCTAGTGCTTCTTGTGAATTCTGTCTGAACTTAACCTGATTTAAGCTTTGCGTGTGTTGTATTTCATTGATGTGGTCTTAGCCTCAAAAGCGATTTTCATGTTTGCCTTATTTAGGCAGTCCCCTGATCACATTTCAATTGATGAATTGAATGAAATTTTCTTTATGGTGTGCAGTTCTCCAGTAGGGATAAGAACACATTTCTGAGTCCACCAGCCACTGTTCAGATTCACAGATTCCCATGCCTCCTGATCCTGTTATTCTCCCGCAGCTAGATAAATGAATGTCTTTATATTGTGCTGTCCATTTTCAACTGAGTCTCTGAACGGGAAGGCAGTCGTCACATGGGCATGATGTCACCATCAGAACAGTGCAGGAATCCAGTTCAAGGCAAGGGAAAGCGGGGTTGTATGCAGAATGTCTTTATTTCTGAGTAATCTGGATGCAATGGGAGTTTCTTTAACTCTTGAAATATGAGGGGGGTTTCATTTTCTGACAGTGGACAAGAATAATCCATTCATCTTTGAAGAATGGAACATGCAGGCTGACAAGGACCACAGAATGACATTTTCAGTCTTGTGCTCCCTACTCAAGAGCTTTCTCGTGGCTGAAATACCCAGCATAGACGTTTAGTGACTGTTACAGGTGGGGACAGCATACGTGTGTGCTGGTAATATGCCTCCAGACCGTGGGCGCCAGTCCCCTTGCTGGGTGTGACTTCGGAAGCTGAGCTCATGCCACACACACACCATGGCTGTGCAGTCACTGATACAGTCCATGGAATGGCTGGCACAGACCTGAGTTATCTCATATAAATCATTTAACCCATGAATCAGATATTCAATTCAAATACACGCTTGAATTTAGAAGATGCCAGTGAGGGGTCAGCCTGATTCATGAGGGATTAAGTGATGACAGTGGACTTTTTAAAATTTGTCAGGACTGCACATGGTAGTGATCTGATTATGTATGTTTCAAACTTACTGCTCAAATACAGCATTTTATTCATGGTCAAAGATACAGTAATTTACTGTATTTTAAGTCTACTTAAGAAAACATTCACTTAAACACACACATACGCACATAGGTACTGGATATTCACAGCGGGATGGGCACCTGAACATATGTATGATCCCAGCACAAAGGTCATGTTTCAAGAGGAATGTTGTGGTACGAATGTCTTGTTATTTTCAAGTATTTTAATAAATTTAACAAGATATACATGGAAATGATATGACAACAGCCAAACATGAATAATGAATGCTAGTTTTGTTTGTTGACAGATAAAGCATTGCATATGTAAACAGACGGATGGATCAAGAGGATTGTATGTTTGTAAGCATGTTTGTATGTGTCACTGCTGCGGTATTAAAATGTATATATTTTTTATTTTTGTATGTTATATGTGAGTTTCTGATGCTATGTAATCTTAAAATGCGATAGTATCTCAGAAAAAAATGCTGGAAAGCAATGCAAGCCGTGATTCTCGATTTCCACAAGAGACACGACGTGTGTGTCTAATTCACTACCACATGCGTCAAACATGTTGATGCTCAACATTTTCAGTATTCGTTAGGTTTATATTTCCGTGTGCCTCTTCCACTGAACTGTGCCCCACGATGGAAAATGTATGTGCAATAGTTCCCCTAGAAGAAATCATGAAAGATGCTAGTGGCTCTTTAAGTATGCTTCTGTTCTCCGGGGTCCGATTCTTTATGCATCACTTGTCAATATTTTTGCATATGAAGGCCTAAGTAGCACATTGGATGGGCCAGGGGCGCTGTGCAGGCGGCGGCGGGGAGAAATCCGGAGATTATGAACTGACTCGTCCATTCAGAACCACGGACAGCAGCCAGCGCGCTACATTTGCAACGCTGAACTCTCCCCCCTGGTTCCACTGTGGGCGTTGTTTCAGCGGAGCGGATTCAGGGGGAACGTGGGAGCTGTCATTTCATAACCACAACTGCAAGAGCCAGCATCAATACTACAACTACCGCAAGTACAACTAAAAATGCTGATGATATGAATTCGATTGATTGCAATTTCTTTCGGACGTGTGCCTTTAAGTAACTGCGTGTATGCCAGCTACATTTTAAGATGCACACATGCGAATGCATCACTTGCTTCACGAGAGAAGAGCATATTCTGAAGTGTCTGAAGAGATTTTTTTAACAACGGTGCAACGCAACTCCCTCGCCAAGTCGGATATTCGTCGTTGTTTAAAATTGTTGAAGATAAACTGGCGCTTTTGCGATGGAAACGGAAATACTCAACCGGAATAACAGCACGAACATTTATGATAGGCTGTTTTAGTTATCCATGTTTTAAACTAAACCTGTTACCTTGTTTGCAATATATATTCAGAAGAATTTTGAGCGCACAATTCCATACGTAAGTAGCAGTTGTGTGTGTTTTTTTATTCCTGGGCTGCTATGTTTTTAATTAGATAGTGAAGGCAGAATTACTAAATAACATACAACTGTTTTATAAAGCATAATACCAAATATTAATTCCGTTTAGGTATTGTTCATATGATGTTAATGGTGGCTACTATTGCATTTATATTGAGGTCTGCCATTTCGTCGCGCTCCCTATTCTCCAAGAAAGCCGCATCTTGTTTGATTTCTTTACTTGATGCTTGCTGCTCCGGCTCCGGCTTCGGGAATGGAGACTTTTCATGGGGCTGGACACCGTGTTCCCGCGTTTGTTTGACCCGCGGACATTAAAGTGTCTGCAAGCTGGGGGGAAGTTAATGAACAGCAACACCGCAACTGCAACCACAATTATACCAGCACCCGTCAAAAGTTGAAGATAATGGCATTCTTCACTGAAGCCGACCGGCGTTTTCAGCAGGGAGCCGGCGTACCACGCGGGTCGGGGGACATGTGAGCTGCCCCCTTTCTACATGTTTCCACCTTGGGATAAAGCATAATGAGGATGTGTGACAGAGGAGTCCAGATGTTAATTACCACGGTGGGGGCTTTCGCCGCCTTCAGTTTGATGACAATCGCAGTGGGAACGGACTACTGGTTGTATTCCAGAGGCGTGTGCAGGACTAAGACCGCTAGCGATAACGAGACTAGTAGGAAGAACGAAGAAGTGATGACCCACTCGGGACTGTGGAGGACCTGCTGTCTGGAAGGTACTTTGTTTATTGTATGGTTTAGTGAACACAGCTCAAATGAATTGTTCGCTTTCCATTTGTTTTCCCATTTTTACACATTATAATTATTTATATTAGATAATAGAGTTCTAATTTTTGGCAGTGTGGCTGAAATTTTATTTTAGTTTTGTAAACCTTTTCCTTTCCGTTCTTTGTATATGAATCAACTCAATAGTATACCTGACCGGTGGTATCCGTTATACCTGTGAACGCAGCACTGACGTTTTTAAGCTAGGCTACTGGTGTAGACAGACGGATACTTGATCATTATGATAACCTGTGGAGTTCTGTTCTATCTAAGTTTGAATAGTTAATCGCGCGGAGTAGAATCACCTCTCGAGTTGAGAACAAGTTAATATATTCTCACATATGGCGTTAATATATTAAGAAAGTCGATATAATAATACGGATTTAATTTTCAAGCACAGAGTTCATATCTTCACGCATGCTGTATTTTCATATGTCCATCTTCCCATGAAATGGCTATATCCTGAGAATTTAAGGCAGCTTAACGTTTATATTCAACTACATGAAGTAAGCCATTATGTAAATGTACCTTGGTAGATATCACAGGTTAAATAAATTGCGGTATTACAACTTAAAATTTCGCTTGGTTGTACGTGCGTATGTATGTATGTATGTATGTATGTATGTATGTGTGTATATATTTGAACATATAATAATATGTTAACACATATATACTAGAATTAGAATGTTTTGTGACGCGGCCAATTGATATGTTCTTTAAACGGTTCGAATATTTCGTAGATTGAAGTTATTTTTTCGTTGCAGTGATGATCACATAATGCCAAGCACAGTAACTGCGTAGAAGGATGTCAATATTCAGTGTACCTAAGAAAAATATGGAAATCTCGCCAATACCCTGACTAGATTTGTGACTAAGGAGGTTCCTTCAATCCTTTTTTTTTACTTCTCTAAGGCATCATCAAATCTTTTAATAGCAAAACAATTTAGTGATGCAGGTTAGCAGTCATGACTCTACATAAAATACATTGAAGTTATTCTATATGTAATTCTTTTATTATACATAATATATATAAAATAAAGCATAGTGTAATATCAATAAATATAAAAATAATCAAAATAAATAATAAAATATTCTCTTAAACCTTGATGAATGACTTTGAACTTGATTTTTTAAGGACTTACATTTTGTGGGCGCTTGTTTGCCCTTCCTAAAGGATATGCTAATGTAGTAATTCCTCAGGGGTGAGACATGCATCAGCGCTTCTGTATTAGGTGTTCGAATCTGTTCTCACAATCATTTAAAAGTTACAAAAGTATTGGTTAGACATATTTTCACATACTTTGAATTGTAATACATATCAGAATCGTGACATGTTAGATGACAACTAAAACAATCAAATCAATACATTCAGTTAACAGTAGATTCTCTTGAAGTTGATACCTGAAAACTGACAAGACACTGTGGTGTAGCTAAAGTGTATATGCTGAGCCTCTCAGAGATTTACTGTTTCCCCTAAAATCAAATCTAAAATGTGCCTTTTGACAACCCTTCCCCTTTGTTTCTCGCTTAACGTGTCTGGTCCCCATCCTCTCACCCTTAATGTGAAGTAAATTCTCTAAAATACAATGTCAGGTTGGCTTTACCACGCGGTCACCGTTTTGACATGTCATTGCTTACTATCACGGGCTACACAATAGTACAAAAGCAGAACTCTAGCAGTCATCCGGTGGTGTTCCTTTTGATTAAAAAAGCCCCCTGTAGCTCCCAGTAGTGACAGTGTCTGTTTGATTACTAGGATGGCTCCTTCTCCCTCTCTGGCCTTCACAGAGTCCACTGAGAGTGTTCTTGGAGAGATGCAGTAGGAGATTTCTGCACAGCAGTTGTTTAATGTAAGGATTGCAGTTATTCAGTTATTCTGTATTAGTAAATCTATGAATAATTTCAGGCACATAATTAAATATAAAAATAAAAGATGACCTGTTTGAGTCTATGGCAGCTCCACAGCTTGATATGGTTTATTTTGTAATCCTGTGTTTATTTTTGTTAGAAGCAAAAAATTCAGCCCCTAACAAATCCACCTTGCGCAGCTGAACATGAGATAATGTGAAATATTGTTCATTTTTTATCTTATACATACATGAAGGCATTCGTTGTGTATGTCTTGTTCATTTAATATAGTACACTGACCAGCAAACATTCTCACTTTATAAATGTACATGATGTGGTATGAAGTACTGGCACTGGTTTTTAGACACTCGTTATTTTGTTGTAATTAGATGTGTGGAGTAAGGGTTTGTTTCCCATTCATGCCTTTATGTTATTCTCCTGATCACGGTCTCTGCAGAGGAAATCAAATTCTTGTGTCTTACATTTAATTTGCAAGACTCCTGAGAGATATGTCACAGGCACACTCATACATATAATTTCTTGGTAAAACTGTAAGCCACAGTACATGTTGCAAATTTACCGAAGTAATTATTTTAAGTAATTAAAAGGGTTCAACCTGAAGATAAGATTGCACAGATTATACACAGCATATGCATTCAATAGTGTATATCAAATGTTCTGTGATATATAAACATAAACTCACACACAAGTACACATAAGCAGCACAGCATGCCATGAATAGTCAATAAGAAATGATTAAAAAAACAAAATTTCATAATACACATAGTGCAGTTTGCTATGCAAAATCTGTGAAATAAATAAGCAGTTGTTTATTGAATAAATCACTTTTACAAAATTTTGTGCTTGCAAATAATGGCCTTGTGTTTAAAGAAATGTTCATTACCATTAGAATAACAAAAAGCAATGTCTGCATAATTACTTGCCACATGATTGGATGGTGTGTAATGTTTTTGTTTTTAGCAGAAAGAAAACCACTTCTACCTATGTATGTTCTGAGCCGTGTTATTGTGACTGGGGGAAATAAGGGATAAAAATATCCCGTGTCCTTGCATTGTGCTTCAGTACTCTGTTCTGTTTCCCAGATTAAGTTTCAATGCACTGAGTCAGTCTTAATCAGATACCAAGTACCGAGCTGTAAATTGTCCAACCTGTGAAAAAGAAATACAAGACGGTCTTTGAAATGAACTGTAATTTATGGTTGATGGTTCATTCTGCTGATTCAGAAATGTTTCATGAACTGACAGACTCGGAAACCCTTAATTTAGTTTAGTTCACTTTAGTTATACACAGATTATTGCTGATTAGGATTTGTGAAGCCTGTCCATAGATTAAAATGGAACTCTTAGCACTAAAGAAATAAATTTTCACACCTGTTTCCCTACTTTGAAAATACTTGTCTCCCACATTACCAAATGTAACATCAGTACACTTTCACACTTTCAAAATGTGACAAAAATTGATCCTTGGGAGGTGCCGTTGTTCATAGATAGCGATGCTACAAGAGGCCGGTGTGTCCGGGGATACAGCGTGCCTTAATGGCATTTGCAGAGGGAGCTACAGGTATGGCCAGGCCGTGAAATTGATGATGTGCGTCTACAGGTGCGATCGTGCTTCAGGTGAGGGATTGGCTGGAGCGCGGGATGAATGATGAACCCGGGGCTGTAAACGGGAGAGAGGCGAAGGGGGGCGGGGGGGGGGGGGGGGGGGGGAGGCAGGCTGGGATGAAGAATAGCACAACTCTTCCCTCTGTGTGCGCTCAACTAGAACCTGTCTCATGTACTCTCATCAGCCCACTCCTAGGCAACCAACAGCCCCGGCTTCGGCTGAGAGGCCTTTGCTGCGATTCGGTGCCTTTCCTCCCTCCGACCTCGTCTGTGAGGGGATGTACTACGAGCAACCAACCGCACAAGAAACGGGCACGGTCAAAACCTCTGCCACGATGGCACGCTCCAAAAAAAGGGGGGGACCGAGTATGGCGTGCTCCTGAAGACCGATGAGCTGCAAGGAAACATTGAGGATCCTCACACAACGGCTCTGAAATTCACAAGATGTCACAGGGTCTTATCACAGTTTAGGCAAATGGAGAGTGTTGCATATTTATGCTTCTTTTTATTTAAATAGGTCTGATGTGGAAGCAAAGTTGCTGTTTTTATTTTGCATCTTAACAACTGGGGACAGGGCTCTGCCACAGCAGCCTGATTTTAACATGCCGTCCTTCCAATAATGGACGCTTCGGGTGACGTGAGCCCAGCTTGTCAAGGGAACGTTTCTCTTCACATTTCTGTTCGCTTGCTCAAAGAACGTTAAGACTAATATCTACTAATTAAGCGGCCTGGCATGAGCGGAGTGGCACTTTTGTGCTGCTTGGCCGCAGATCGGGAAGGGATACGGCTGAGTGGCCCCATCATTAAACACATTGGAACAAATAGGCTTTGATGGACCAACTCTCTCCACCGAGTACAAAGGACTCCGAGCTGCAAATATTAATGTCCCCCTGGGTCAATAGGCCGAACAGAACTAAACCAGTGATCCCTGTCATGAAATATATTTCTTCTGGTTTTTATTTTTTTGTTTTAATTTGTTTTACACATTTGTGTTAGGGCTACACTGATCAGGAAACAAATACAAATGCAGAAAAGCAGGCGTCCGGGTTGCTATTCCTGTCATTTCATTTCACTGAAATTGTTTTGTAGCTTATGAGGAAAGCGTTGGTACATTTATAATGGGAAAAAAATGTTCTGCTATTATTTACAGATTTAGTATTTTTCCATTTCTTTGTAATACACTGTAAATACAGTCTTCAGTTGATGATCACTTGTCAATTGGGGACACTGGTCAGTGTGGTGAGTGGTTGAATGCAGGGGTCAGTGTGGTGAGTGGGTCAATGCAGGGGTCAGTGTGGTGAGTGGGTATATGCAGGGGTCAGTGTGGTGAGTGGGTCAGTGCAGGGGTCAGTGTGGTGAGGGGGTCAATGCAGGGGCCAGTGTGGTGAGTGGGTGAATGCAGGGGCCAGTGTGGTGAGTGGGTATATGCAGGGGTCAGTGTGGTGAGTGGGTGAATGCAGGGGTCAGCGTGGTGAGTGGGTATATGCAGGGGTCAGTGTGGTGAGTGGGTGAATGCAGGCGTCGGCGTGGTGAGTGGGTATATGCAGGGGTCAGCGTGGTGAGTGGGTGAATGCAGGCGTCGGCGTGGTGAGTGGGTGAATGCAGGCGTCGGCGTGGTGAGTGGGTGAATGCAGGGGTCAGCGTGGTGAGTGGGTATATGCAGGGGTCAGTGTGGTGAGTGGGTGAATGCAGGGGTCAGTGTGGGTGCAGGCAGGACTCAGGGGGTACACTGTGATGAGATTCACTGATGGGCAATATTGAGGGAACATCAGAGAAAAAGCACATGCCCAGCAGGAGACTCTAGACCATGCTTTAGTGTCCGTGTACTTCATACCTTAACTACAACATAATTGAATTCAATTGTAAAGGCTAATTGAAAACAATTGCAGTGTTGGATCTTCTCCATAAGATAAGGTATCCTATAAACATAAAGTTTTTAAATATGATTCTGGTATCAGCATGTTTTAAATGTGAACAGGCATTCCATAATTTATAGAAAAGTTGATTTACCTTCTTGTACACAGTTTCATAAGTCGCTTGGGATAAGAGAATCTGCTAAAATGACTAAATGTAAATGTATACTAAGGCCTCTGAAAAGATGTAAGATTACAACGTACAATATGATATCATGTGATGTGGTTTGTACCCCAGCAACACTGTAATGTAATACATTACAATGTAATATAATGAACACTTTTTAGGATATTGCCTATCTTACGCTCAGCGGAGATTTGGGTGGAAGATGCACAGTTAAGCTTCCATCTAATGAGGCACATAGGATCCATAATGCTGTTGAGAAGGAGCTAAAAACTGTGTGTTTTGAGCATAAGTGACACGGTTGCTTGGGGTCATGGACCTAAAGTTGTAAAATGCAGTTGGTACACTCTGATAAGTGTGGTAAATAAGAAATGAATGAGTGAAGGTTGTCCGAAGATACTGACAAGAGAAAATCTTATTTGATGATCTTTTTAGGTGTGGCCTGTGACCTACAGTAACATACTAAAAGTGTTTTACGCCCATCTAGGCCCTATGACCAATAAGTGTTCCAAATTGGAGTGAAATTGGGCGATGGTGCTATGTGTAGCTGAAGAGCAGAAGAGAGAGAAAGGGTGAAGAAAAATGAGTTCCAAAGCCAAAAATAAAGAAGTCACCTGTGCCTCACCCATTGAGATTACTGCAGCCATAGGTACTAAACACACTTGTAGACACACTAGTTCCCTCATTTTTTGAATATTTGTGTATGAATAGTTCAATTTAATTTAGTCATTGTTCATGCACAGTTTGTATACATACAAATGCATACCTGAATACAGTGTACTGTGTCATGATAGTGAGTAATTAGGCCAACAATTACATATGCAAATAATGTAAATTACCATACACAATGACAATAACATTGCTAGCTTATTTTGACTGCACACAACTAAATAAAATCTATGTTGATAAAATATTGACAGAATCTTGTCCTCTAGAAGCAGACAGGCTCCATGATAATTCGGCAGGAGTGAGGCCATGGTGGATCAGCTAAAGGCATGCTCTTGTTTCTTTATCTGCTTATCGAGAGTGTGCCGTCATGCACTGCCATTAGATTTATATTATTCTGTATGTGAGACCTGGCAAGAGAGCACTGATATAGCTCACAGTCTTTGGGGCTGATGATTTCATTTGATTTTGTACACAAATATTGAACAGTAACTCCTATAGCTTGTAAGGTACATACAGCACAACAAACCTCACCACAAAACTATACCAAATGTAATGTGCTATCCATGGATGTGTGGATGAACTACTTTCGATATATAAAGTCATTCTTCCATTTGTGCCACTTATGATATACATTTGCACTACAGAAATGTTGTTGTTAGGTAGTCTGACCGTGAACTACTGCTATTAAAGGATCAATGGGTAGCTACTATATCTTTTATGATGATGGTATTATCACCCCTGAGTTTAAAACATTCTAAATTCTGTTTCAAATAGATAATCAGTTACATACCAAACTACCAAACTGACATTGCTTAGCTATATAATCTGTAATGCTGCCCTTAGCAGTGATAGACTTACCTGCTTATAGTCACAAACTATACCAGCTTTCAAAGAGCTATATTCTAAATTCTATTCAAATACGCTTAGAGTAACTTATGACCGTTGGTGCATACAACCATATTTGTGGTTAATCATAGAATAATGTTCCTTTGGATTGTTAATAGGTTCACTGTGTTCCAAGTATGCCAGTGTGCCTGTGGACATTATGTTTCTGAGTGTAATTATTTTATCTGCCTAAATGAATGAGTCTAACATAGAGTATATGGGTGAGTATATATTATATGTAGAGCATATACCATATTGTATTGGTTACATACATGTTACACAACTTTAAATGATCATAAAAAGCACTGCATTTTACTTGCAGAACCAATTTATTTTTTCCTATCTTCTATAGAAAATGTTTTTACACTGAATATCTGCCATTTATGTAGAAAGTTGTTCTTTTATTGGTCAATTAGGTACTTGAGAATTCACAAATAGAAGGTTATCTGTACAGAAGATGTGGCTGTGATATCATAACTGGCACAATGCATTTGGCAGCTTCTCATTTACATTCATGTGGGAACCCTGCTGGTTCCTCTCTGCTTGGCGCTTGCTACCCTAAAAAAATGCAACTACTCAGATCATCCCTCACATTCATACTGTGTAATCAATCACCATCAAGCATTACAGTGCAGCACTTCACTGACCAAAGCAAGATTAAAGACAGGTATCACATGTGTGAGCGAGGCAATGAGAGAATGGAAGATATTACTGCAACAGCTGATAGAGTGTGCAGTCGTTTTCCCCTCAGAGCGGCGAATTAAAGGCTTTTCAGTGTTTTATGGATGTGGACATTTACCTCCTTTTACCCCTGCACAGCACAGCATTGAGCTTAAACCTTTGGGACACAGAACAAGACAGCGTCAGAAATGATCACCTAAACATAACCTTGAACATTACTTCTCAAACAAAACAGTGGAATAAGCACATCGTTCTTTATGTATGTATATATATATATACATAAGAATGATGTGCTTATGCCTATATACATAAATAAATATAAACTTAGACTTCCTTACATCCCCTCTATGAAGGGAAGAAAAATGTAGTGCATTATTTCAGACAAATTTCAGGTTCACAAAATAATACCTGATACTGTGGAAGTAAACAGAGTATGGAGAGCGCTGTGTTACTGACTGTGTAACAGCAGGTCATTCAGTCCCTGCCCCGTATGGCAGAAATGGTGTCTGTCTGGTGATAAGGGGACTAGATGTGAAATGGTTTTAAGATTGCCGCGGTAACCCTGCCAGGCACCGTGGTGTGCGGAGATGCAGCCCGGCGCTCCTGCTAAATGGCTAAGTGCTCATGGCAGGGTCAGAGAGGGGTGTTCTGGCTGTCACTCAGCAGTGATGTGTAGCTGCCTCCTCAGAAATGGCACATTGCTGACACACACACACACACACACATATGGACAAACACGTACACACACACTCATATGCACATACTTACATACATACCTGTATACATACATGCACACACATGCTGTACGTTCACTCATATGCACACATACGTAGACACACAGACACATACGCACACATATGTACACACACATACACACATACATATGCGCACACATACACACACAAAAGAACACACATGCATACGCACATACAGACACATACACACACATACGCACAAACACGTACACACACGTACACACACATAATTGCACACTCATATGCACATACATACATACCTATGTACATATGCACACACACATGCTGTGCATTCACTCATATGTGCACATACGTAGACACACGGACAAATAAGCACACACATGTGAACATACACACACATGCACACGGATAATCACCATCAAACATCAAAGTCAAGTGATGAAAAAAATACAAGACTAGAACAGGGATAACAATACCAATGGTAAATATAAAAAATTGTAACAAATTGATTCAAGACTTAAATTTAAATCTGTTAAAATCTTCTAACCCCTGCATGTTAGGAGATTTAGCCTTTGTGGTCTTAGAGCAAAGATTGATCCAGCACTAAGTGCTACGCAATGGCATCTGTGATGTTTCAACTTAACAGCTCCTCGATCTCTGAGCTGCTCTGACCAAAGTCCACAGTTAAGGAATTATTATTGTGCATTAGGAATGTGTAGACATTTCCCTCTATTCATCTCATTCTGTCTTTAGAGGTTCATATATTGGGAATAGTTCAATGGGTCAAAGTCTCCTTGCTGTGGGTTGAAAGTAATGACTTCGACCATGTATTTTTCCGAAGGATTGCTTCAGTCTGGCTTCAAAAAGCACCCGCATTAATTTTCTTTAAATTTCATGCTTATCTTATAGAATGTAGGAGCAGTGGGCCACCAGCAGTGCAGCTGGGATTTACAATGTGACTAAACTCCCTGTCCTCTCTGAGGAGCTTGGCCATGTTGTTCAGTTGTGTGGCCACAAAGCTGGCTGAACAGAGAGCCCACACTGCTGCACAGCTGGACCACATTCTGTGGGGGTAACAAACCCACACTTAATTCAATTAAACCCATGCTGGAGAGCAGCGCCTGCAACCGAGGACGGCCTCTCTCTGCGGAGACCAAGCCTGGGCCTTTGGTGAGAGCTGGCAGCTCTCTTCGGGGTGACCTATATCGCATTCTCCCACACAGTTCTGCATAAAAGTGTTTTAATGGAAAGTTAAATGAAGCGTGATGCCTGCTTTAAAGGACATTGATGTGACAACGATCATTCTGTGTGTGTGACCAAATCCCTGGACCTGGAGGGCCTCTCTCTGCTGCTCTGCGTCCAAAAAGACCAGGCTGCTATTAGTGCCTTCCATCAAGCAGATTTCAGTGTCATTAGTGACTAATGTTGAATAACTGCAGTAGCCAGCCATGAACCTCTCCCAGATGCACCACATAGCCCCAAACCTCTGCAATCAGCTTCGCAACTAGTGAGGATGACAGGCGGTGGCGTTAGGAAAATGTGTAAAGGCACAATGGGAAGAGTCACGTTTCACGGGGTTCCATACTGCACGTAAATAAATCAGCTGTTAGACAAAAAGAAGGCCTTTTAAAGGTAAAAGTTATTTGCTGAGGAAGTCTTTCCGGTGGTAGTCATGTTATTATCAGATGATGGAGCACATGCATGTTTCAGTGGGGGGAGAGCAGCTCCACAACCCTGTCCTGACCCTGTTTCTTTTAGGTGCAGGATTGATGGCGTTTGTAGGTGACAGACAATTGTCGGGGGACACTCGGGCACAAGGAATGAGACCTGCTGTCGGGGGCTCAGGCAGAGCTCTTGACATAGCCATTCACTGGACTCTAGATTACCTTTTGCAGTGACGGTGAACATTGTGGGCTGTATGATGGCTGTGGGCTGCTTTAGTTATATCTGCTCCATGCAAAATATTGTTACCTTTTTATTGTGATCCAAAAAACATTTTGGCATGTTGTAGTATGCACATATATACTCTAGTATTTGAAAACTCCTATTTTGTCAAGGTCCTACAGGAAATGGCAGATATGGTTGTGGAAACCGATATTAAATGAAATATATTGTAAAATATTGAGAAATATGTTGTTCAGTCCAAGAATATATTACAAATACATGCAAAGCAGAAATGTATTGCAATATACCAAAATGGCAATAATATATGCATTATACATTGTAAATATAATGATTTGGCTAAAAATATATATATTCTAAAATATATTCTCAATATATTATTCTCAATGTATCATTTTTTTGTTTGGGAAACCATAGATTATCATCAGGTGTGCTGTTGAACAGAATATTAAAAAGTGGATTATGGTTACTGATACTGAACCTGTTTAAATAAATCCCTCCATGCTGAAAAAGAACTCTGATCACTGATCTCACACCCAAATGAGGTACGCAAACTGCTGTTTGAGATGAAGGTCTGCAATATTCAATATGGAATATGGAAACAACTAATAGAATAATACATCACAATCAGTGATTATTGTTTATGTTTAGCCCAAAGGGTGACATTAGCACTATTCTCACCTGGTCACTATTGTAATGATGAAAGCTGGAATGAAACTGAAGTACATTGTAATGTCTCATGCTGTGGCTGTACAGTCTCTCTTTAGATGTTGTCTTCTTAGCAACATTTGCAGAGTGTGTGAATTGAGAGCATTTGTAAAGTATGTGTGTGTTAGAGTTAAACATAGATATTGCTAGACCTGCCCTCTTTAAAAACACTAATATGCAAGCGTGAGGTGGGACATTCAGATTCAGACAATTCAGTGCTGAAGTATGATGTCGTTTAAATCATAGCTGCCTGCTTTTTCCCCACACTGTGTGACAATACAGATTATAGGTTTATGATAATGTACTCTGCAGCTAAAGAGATGAATGCAAAAACTGGCGCTCTGGAATTTTCACCGGTAACATGGATTTAAGTGTGATTCGCTCATACTTGTAGTATTTAGTTAAATTACAAAGAGGGTAACTAATCCCCAGGAACTAGGAAAAAAAACCCTGGAGGATTAATATCTAGATGAAGACTTTGGAGAACAACTGTGTTCTGCAGAGAGCATTAAAACAAAGCTCTGATGAATATTCATGGCACGTGGTGTCAAAGGCGTTAAAGAAATCATTTTTTCGGCTCTGTGGGCCTTAATTTTTGACTGAATCTGCAAAATTACAGGAAAACATTTAAGGTCTTCAAAATCTAATGAGAAACAGCTTGGTTTCCGTGAGCAGTCCTCATTATTACTACCTCTTTCACTTTTAATTTGTATTTTCGAGCACAGCCAGGGTTTTCAGCATGTCAGGAAATTGCAGCGCTGGCAGCACATTTGTGCGAAGAACTTTGACAGTAATCTTTGAAATGCATGTTGCAAAAAATACATAATGCGTGGCTTTCAACGGCACAATAAAGATATTCTTTGAAGCATTACGGACAGCTAACAAAAACACCCATGTGTTAGAGGCAATCAGCTGAGCACTGACCGTTACACAGCATCACTAC
Organism: Megalops cyprinoides; assembly: GCF_013368585.1. NCBI lineage: Eukaryota > Metazoa > Chordata > Actinopteri > Elopiformes > Megalopidae > Megalops > Megalops cyprinoides. The sequence goes on from NC_050583.1 coordinate 28,779,293, forward strand.
CCTGAGGATACGGTGTAGTCAGCTCTCTGTCCACTGGTGCAGCCTCACATAACTTCAGACTTTGTGGTACTGCAAATAATGGAACCAATACACAACTGGCAACCTGGTGAGCAGGAAAATAAGCATCCATCACAAGAGGGTGGAATTGTCTCCCCTCCAACAATACAGGTGGCTTCACTAACAAAAAACACTAGTGCAGGCGACCCTATTTGTAGTCATTTGTAGTAAACATCAATTTGTAGAAAACAAGAGAATGAAACAATGTCCTTACTTAAACCGAAAGAGCCACGCAAATGTTTTGTGTTTGCTTCTAGACAGTTGTGTCAAGAAGTGCGTCTGTATTGAAAGCGTGAAATTGATTGAGGTCAAGGGTGTTTTTATCTCTGTGTAACTAATGTAGGGGGCACTGGGTATGGGAAAAATATATGGGCTTCTTTTGCCATGAAGCTTCTCTGATCATATCCATTATATATTGGAATTACTGCAATGGAAGGACTAGAAAACTGAAACTGGCAGATCCCCCTGAGAGGAGGGGTAAATAAGACCCTCTCTACCAATAAAGTGAATTTTACAAGTGGAAGAGGGTAATATTCATACTGGTACCATTTCAATTCTTTATACATTGCTACAGAGTATCTTTGAATGTTTAATCATTATTTTCAACTGTATAATCAAGTTTAATCATTATGTACCATTGAAATTACTTCCTTAATTATGAAAGGACTGGTTTGGTCTGGCGCTCTGTCTGTGGCTTAGTGGTATCTCTTGGGCACCGGGAGAGAGAGTGTGGGTGTGTATCCCGGGTGCCAAGTCAAATACCAGCATCTCTTTCTGAAGTCTGGTCATTTTCTTTTAGGAACGGGAGAAGTACAGGAACCCTGACTGCCTGAGTTTGCCCTCCAAAGGCTCAGTTTGGAGTCGATTATGGTTTGAGCAATTTGTTACACTGTTTCTCTGACTTCCCCTTAAGGATGAAAGGAGAAAATAACTATCTTCTGACTTCACTGGGGAAAACAACAACTTTTGGCTGGTGTGGACCAGTGATGCTGGGTTTCAAAACTCTCAAAGCAAACACCTCTTATAAACCTTTAGCCATGTAACTGTGAAACTAACCGTTATCTCATAAGGTTTGCTCATTTGCTACACAAAAGGTCATATCAGTTTCCCCTCTCTGCATTTCTACTGAGAGTCAGTCATTCACATTTATACAACAGGGGGAAAGAGATTAAGTGAGAGTGCTAAAAAACTGTTTATAAAAAGATTATTTCATTGCCTTTTTTCTTTGCCTTTATTTTTCTCCATTTTTGTCTTACTCCTCGATGGCCCTTGTCCTTCCTCCTCTTGGTTTGAAAAGACAGAGCGGCTGCTGAGGGTGCCTGGTGTCGCGGCGTATCAGTGTATCGGCGCCAGCGGATGCTCGGAAGGACAGCGGGGGGGCGTGGGGGAAAAGGTGGAGAGGCTGCAGGAGGAAGGGCTTGTGCTCGCTGGCACAGAATATCTGATTCATGTGCGTTTAATCCCGCGAGTCTCCTCCAACAAAGCTGTCGTATTTTAAAGACATCTCTGTTGAATTATTCACTCCAGTGGCTTTTGTGCACTGCCTGTTTTCTCCGGCTGAAAGGTCTAATGCCCAGGAGCGCCGTCCTGCCCTTTGCTCACTGGGAGGAACTAAAGCTATAGAAACGGACAAGATGTGGCCGCGGTCCGAAAGGCTGGAATTAATCGAAAACACCTCCTCCTACAAGCCCTCTTCCTCTCTCGCCCGTCGATAGCCGCGTGCACGTCGTGTTCCATTAGCTGTGGTGTGAAATGCAGATACTGAGGGGCTTGATTGTTTTAAACGATTCCCCGGACATGCCATGTCACAGAGGCTGTGACAGGCCCAGGATCCCTAACCTTCTGCCAATTCCAAAACAAAAAAAAAGATAGTACGTACAATAATGTACTGTTCTTACATATCAAAGCCTACAGCCATCATTTTGAATTTACTGTTCTATTTGTACAGTTACATACTTCCTAAACTTTATGCTTAGCAGATACTTGCTAGTAATATTTAATCTGTCAGCTGAAAGGCATGGAAAAGTTCTTTTAAAAGATGAAAAAGAAGATTTTAATTGCATAATAAATTCTTTCATGAAGGGCGCTGTGTTCGTTTTTCTGGGGGGGACTAATGAGATAATGGCATTAGCTTTCCTGTTAAGAGGATAATCGTGTCTCCTCTTAAAAAGAGAGGTTATTTACTGAAAGAGTGTTTACAATGAAAGCAGCAGAGTAGTGGACAGATAAAAGCTAATGAAATATTTCCCTGTTTAATGCAGCAGCCCCTCTTAGTGGAGCTGTTCTGACATCATTGAATTTGCAGATATGACAAAGAGTCCCATTTGGGTCGTTTGAGATATTAAAAACGGCAATATGTCCCCTCCCTTGAAATCTGATTCTAAAAGCAGGGATATGCTGCGATTATGCTTTTAAGAGCTTTTTGGTTTTTAATATATGATATATATTTGAAAGAATGCACTGAAAGGATGATCTTGCTGTGCTAATTTATGTATTATATTCAGAGGGGATTTTTCGAAGGATTTTACCCTCCAAATTGACTGAATGTCTAATCAAGTTGCTATAAAACAATACAAATTCAAGACTGTCCTTTATTTCAGTGCAAGTGAGCCCAAAGAGAGTCATGATGATGGAGGCAATGTCCCATCCCACCCCCAGGGCAGGCTTCAGTCACCGTCACCCGCCACTAAACCCTGCATAGTCTTTTGCAAGCCTGAGTTTTAGGTGCTTTGGGTACAGTCTGGGTTCATTCATGTTTATCAGTTGGCACCCTGTCCAGGGTGTGGTCCCACCCTGTAGCTTGTGCTCATTGCCACCCTCTAAAGGGGCAGTGTGACTCCCGATAATGGATAGCTGGATGGCAGGATGGATGGATTACCTTTGTACAGGAGCGCAGAACATGTGTAGGACATCTGATCAGCTGGAACTCTGCAGGGTTCCAGTTTCCATACAGCACCATCTGACAGACTACTGTTCTTCAGTTTTTTTTTTTATTTTAGTTACCACAAACCAGTGGGTCTCCAGCGCCGTCTGCAGTGAGGGTTGCAGGAGGATCCAGAGCAATAGCACCTTGTGCATGAGGGAACTATAGACAGCTTATTGGGTGACGGCTGTTATTAACAGCCCAGGCTCTCCTGACTGCTGCTGGAGGAGTCAGGGGCCTCTCACACCCTCCCTCGCTCACACACACACACACACACACAACTTTCCTTTAATTGCCTATTAGGTAGATACACTTCTCAGAGATTGCTGGGAAGGCTGCTTGCTGCCATTTTGTGATCGTGGCTGCACGCTTCTGCAGAGCTACTCTAATTAGAGCCCAAATCTTTCTTGTTTGATCTGGAGTTTAAGATATTTCAAGAGGGAGATGTTTTTTTTTCTTTTTAAAGAATAGCCTGTTCTTTTTCATCTTCTGTCTTTGAATTCTTCCCTCACTGAGTTTGATAAGAATTTGAAAGCCAGCGCTAGTTTGGCATTCTTTGTTAGCGTGTGAATTTTATTTATTTATTTCAGTGTTTAAAGGGAGGTAGTACTGTGAAAGAGTGAATGAATTTGTCTAATATTCCCTGTGTCACTTTGGTACTCTTTTGGTCTCTATATTGCGATGGACTGTTCTGGCCCTTATCACCCTTTGGACTATACACAAACACACACACACACATGCACACTGTGTGTTTGTACAGACAAACACACACACACACACACACACACACACACACACACACACACACACACACACACGCACGCACACTCATTCACACACACACACACAAAAAACATATGCGCACACAGCAGCACCCACATGTGTGTGCGCGCACACACACACACACACACACACACATTCAGTGAGTGGCATGTCTCTCATTGATCTGTCCTCCTGCTCCCTCTTTTCCTTGTTAAGGCTGCTCGGCTCATTCCACTGAGTCGTGACCTTGGGACTGGTGGGCTCAGTAATTGCAGCTCCTCTGTCCTCACACAATGCATATCAAAATGCACTGTGGTCCAAGCAGCCTTTGCTTAGCTCCTGTCTAATTTATTGATATTTTTACTGTTTAATTAAAGCGAAATGGAGAAAGTACTTGATCCCTTTTCAGCAACAGTGCACGCAGAGCAGTCATTTTGTTAAAATGGGAAGTATCCACCAAAACAACAATGAATTAGGAAATATTTGCATGGAAGCTGGTGCTTGCCACTTGCATAGTTATATTTAGGGCCACATTCTGAGGCAGAATTTTCCTTGGCCAGACCGCAATGAACAGCCAGCAGGGTGGAGTATTAGCTTGGACATTCAGATTGTAAGCAGACAGTTGTGTGTTTAATTCCTGTGAGGGGCACTACAGTTACACCCTTGAGCGAGGTACTAACCTGATTTGCTCCAGGAAAACATAATGCCTTTTACAAGGTGACTATGTGGAAATGGGACTTGTGTAAGCTGCTCTGGATAAGAGTGTCTGCCGAGGAAATGAATCAGGCAATGTAACGGGAGTCCTTACCAAATTTTTGTGTAACTAACTCTCTATTTCTCAACTATACATTTCTTTCTTACGCTTTTGTGAGAAAGTGTATATAATGTATAATCTCCCCTATATGAGCCTAGAAAGCTTACTGAAGCTCATTACTGCCTAATGAGATTTTTATAAGACAATAGCATGATTCACAGAGGCTCAATTCAGTGAAAACAGGATACACTGAAATCCAAGTCATACCTGTATCAGATATTCATTATATCTACTTAAAGAAAAGCTGTAAAGAAATATAATAGTCAATACACTAAATCACTGATTCTCAATCCTGCTCCTGGGGCCCCCCTGCTCTACATGTTTTCCATCTTTCCCTGCTCTACCTACCTGACTGAACTCATCAGTGGCACTTTTGATTAGCTGAGCACACCTGATTTAGTCAAGAGCATGTTAGTCATTTCAATCAGGTGTGTTTGGAGCAAATATAGATAGAAGATATGCAGGACAGGGGGGCTCCAGGAGTAGGATTGAGAAACACTGCACTAAATCAATAGATGTGAAAAAACAACACCTAATGTCCTCCTCTTTTTGCAGGGAAGCTAGTTTCGGGGAGAACATTAGCATGTCCATTAAATGTTGATAAAGAGTCAACCCAACAGACCGACACAATCCAGCACCAATGCTCTTGCAGTCAGCTGCTCCACCTTACCTTTGACCCAGTGTCACATCACCTTTATCATTCTCAACCTCCACCCGTGCACAGTACCTCATGGCTGAGTAATGTTCCCTGTGTGAGTGTGTGTGATGCGCAGTGGGGCTGGGGCATTCTGTCTGGGGTGTAGCGAGTAAAGTACCCTGTTTTTCATGTCACATTCAAGCCACTACAGAGTGAACTGCAATTCTACAGGTCCATCCCGACCACTTCCACTCCTGTTGTGCATCGATGACTCTGAATGCAAGTGAATCTCTTGAACCGGCTCAAGCGAATTGCTATCAGTCTGCGAAATGTCTTTCCCACAGAAGGGCTGTGTTTAAACTTTTGCTGCTGCCTTTGCAACATGCTGAGCCGAATGCTTTGAAGGAGGCAGCGTGTGTTGCTTAGTTTTAATGACCGGCAGCCCGAGCTCTCTTCAGTGCTGTCCTGAGACTTCACCTCACTGTCTGAGGGGAAAGGGTAGACAGCCGAACAACTCATCCAGAGCTCGCCATCCTCATCCCAGCAACTCCAGGATGAGCAACTTGAAGAGATTATTATTTTCCTCCACGAGTCTTTCTCCCCTCAATCAGCCAAAGCTATCGCAGAGAAAGCTGATTAGCGGCAGACAGCAGTCTGTGCAGCTTGGGAGCATTTAATGAACATTTAGACGTTGAGTTTGAGAGATTAGGTCATGGGAATGCCCCATATAGTAGCATATTTCTCTCCCCATGTAATAAGCTGAAGCTGCCATTTGAGGGGAAAAAAGTGAGTATGTATGTTTCTTTAATGCATATGTTAAATGTTTCATGTACATCAGTAAAGAACAGCCATTTTTACCATTTGACTTTCAACAAACAAAGAATTTGACCCTGTAGCATATTGGAGGGGAATGTTAAACAACAGGAAGTATTGCTGAAGGACAAAAATTCTAGGCTAAGATAGAAACTAAAAGTTAAGGAGAAAATAAAAGTATGGAATTAAATGCTAAATTAGAATGTTTGGTATTCATATTCAAACCGGAGGATTTCACAGCCTTATCTGGACAAACATTTTAGGTTACAAAATGTTTTCTGCAACTATCTATTGTTCTCCATTTTAGACAACATGTATGTTTTCTACACATTTACAGTGCATTTATTTTTTGAATGGTTCACATGATCGGAGCATAAACTGGTCTATCACCAGCATCTTATAGGTTTATAGCTGTATTGTGACTAAGGAACAAGCAATGGAGTGTCCGTTAGGGTTAGGGCTAGTTAATGTTTGTTCAAACTGTGCAATGAGAGTATAGTAAAATATTATATATACAGCGCAGAGTAACACTGAGTGAATGATGTTTGTTGATATGCTGGATTGGTCTTTCTTTTGTGCATCTACTGTCAGATTTGCTATTGTTGTAATGTCCATGAGCCTTAGTTAAGCCACATTAAGGGAAATCTTTTTTTTCTTCAGCACAGCTCCATGTCTGGATCAGCAGTTTGATCCAGAGCATGATTGCTACACCTACAGTATGACTGGTATTTCTGGGTGACAATGTTGTTCAGTATGACAGAGGGTGCTGTACTTGAATCATCCTCTTGGCAACACCATGCTGTCCTGACAGACAGACACATTTCATAAACTTCATGCAGAGTTCTTTAATTCCTGTACTGTAATGTACTGTGTATTCCCCTCATTACCCCAGTGTCAATAGGTTGAAAATTACAGGAGATATACGTCTTTAAAATGACAATTGATGTATTTTAGAAGCCTGAGCCAGGGCCAGTAATGCAGACTTGATTGGCTGTCAAAACTGGAAAAGCTTTGATGATGAAACTGTCAGCAGGGAATGAAATAGCATGTGCAGCACATGTACTGTGTGACATATTAAGCCTGAGGGCAGGAGTGTTTTTCTTTAATTTGTCATTATCTCGTGACTATGCTGCAGAACAAGTCCTTTTTTACTTCAGAAACACACTCAATTACAGAAACAGACTGCCTAGATACTATGGATACTGACCACTATCCTATTCCACTTGCCTACACCCATTCATGCATGGGTGCACCCATACACACACACACGCACACACGCATACTCACAGGTCCACACGCTCGCAGAGGGTATACGCTTATACTGTGCACATGCAAGCCAGACGCAGCTCTGCCTCTCGAATGAACCGGCCCACACACGGTTGATTATGAATGCAGTGCCTCGTTTCTGCTGGCACCTGGCAGAGCTGCACTCCCTGAAACACCGAGCCCCCACTGACTCTCAGCACCCAGCAGGAGGCTAACAGCAGCTGTGTGTGCCTGTGTTCTTTCATCGCCACAGGAACATTCAGAGGAGTCTGCAAGAAAATCGACCACTTTCCGGAGGACGCTGACTACGAACAAGACGCAGCGGAGTACCTACTGCGTGAGTGTGTCAACCCTCTCCCACAAACGCACAAGCACGTATGAAATCACATACAAGCTCACACACTCACATACACACCACTGTAGCTCAAAGTAAATATTACACAGTAACAGGACTTAATAACTGACGTCTGTTCCTGCTGATGTATAATGTAATAATAAAATCTCTAATAACATCACTGTAGCCAATTACCAGTTAAACAGAACATTAACTCATTGACTGCTTGTGGTTCCAAGAGTACAACCAATAAAGCTGATAACATGTACTGCTACTTTTTGCAGTATATAAAAAGACCTCAATAAACTAGAATGCTGCCATCTACAGTATCTTACATAGGCCAGATAGGAGGTAAACTAATATTATCCAAAGCTAGAAACAAAATACTGTCATTATAGCAATATAATATAAATGGACAGAAAAAATACATTTCTCATAATCCCTAGCATCAATTTCCATGCCTGTAGCCAGATGCTAGCTTCCAAAGCTATCATACAGGTATATTAGCAATCTGTAATCTCACTTATACCTAACATTAGCTGTACCCACACTAAAAATGATCTAGTAGGCTAAGTGATTTTCTGTATAGACAGCTATAATACAAATTTGTCAGTTACATGTTATATATGTACATCAGCATAATTATTCCAAAAACTGTTGTAATGTTGCTGACTGTGAGCTTGCAGGATACTAACATTGCCATCCCCATCTGAGTAGCACACAATAAAGCTGCATTAAAGGGACTTTTTATGAAGCTAGCTAGCCACCTTGCTAAATCTATATTTAATCTACATACTTTTCAAATACCAATAGCTATATAGTTAGCTGGTTTTCCCTCTACAAGCACTGACACTATCTGACGTTTCCTCCACAGTTAACCTGTAATCCATGCTTGCCAATTATGGCAAACCTAATTCCATATAACTCATATCATCAATGAAGAGAGCCATGCCCTACATGAAAAAGGTGGCTAGCTGCTCTCCTACACTGAGGTCAGTAGCTACTAACCTGCTTACATGTAAACTGAAAATATAACATATTACAAAATGAAACTATACTTATTACAAAATTTGCTTTACATACAAATAGACTACATCCCTGTTCACTTTTATAAGAATTATGGTGACTAAATACAGTATCTTCACCACCAAAAATGCTGCCACCATTGTCCAGTCATACTGCATCAGTTTATGTGCGTTGTAAACACACACATAGACTTCCCATTAAAAATGTTCATGTAAAAATGAAGTTGTACACATGGCTGTAACCAGGGTTTGAAAAATAGTGGGGTTGGGGGGGGGGGGGGGGGGGGGTTGTGGGTGTTGGTGTTTAGGTTTTGTCAATATTGTTGTCTGGGGGGTCAGGTTTTGTCAAAATTACACATATAAACATTACATACATAGAAACCTTAGCCAGCTATAAAAATAAAAGAAAAATGCATGAGTGTAACACCATTACAAGCTAACATCATTTTACACTAATATTAATTTCCAAATTTGGCTTTGAAATGTTTTGAAGGCCTACTATTATTGATACCGTCACCTACATAAGCTGTTTTTTAATCAATGGCATTGTGTGAAATGTTAGCATATTTAACATGTTTCATACAATTGCCTTTACTCCAGACGCTGTACCGGGTTCCTGTTTTGAACATTTCTTACAGATAATGGCATAACGATCATTGCTTTGTCTTACCGAATGGTATGCTGCCAGTTCACACACAAGCCACCTGCTGCTGCCAGCGTGCGTAAATTCCAATTGCTGCTGTCAATGGAAGTGCTGATGATGCAAGGGGCTGCACTCGCACCCTCTCTCACAACTCTCACACACAGTGGACACTAAATAACAATTCTAAACTGAATTAAGCGTGCACTCATCTTGGAGAAGTTCTCAACCACTGTTTTTTTATCCAGTTGTATTTAGCTTCAAATTTTATTTTTAGCTCTAAAAAAATTACCGAGGTCTGGACTTCAGCGACCTCATAGCTGGTTACAGGCATGCTTGTACAAAACAATTTAGCCCCTGTTACCTCACACAAAGAAACATGCACTGTTCCAAAACAATGCTATCTAAAATTTGTGTGTAACTTGGCCCTATGTTTTTGCTTCTTACCACATGAAGAGAATGTGGTCTTTCGTTTTTTTGGAGAAAGAGCAAAATGGCATAAAAAGCAGATTATAAAGATTTTAAGGGATAAAGGATAAAGATTTTTTTTCTTTTTTTGCTTCAAATGTGGAGTTTTACCTGCATTTTTTAAATAAAATTTCTTTTTTGAGGTGACTCTTTGAGTTAAACAAAGTTGAATATTTTAGAAGCAACAAAGTAATTAAAATATTCCAAATGCTTTTGCATATTTCACATGCAGTTTATATCCAAAGTGTGAGGAAACATGATAGGTCATACTGAAAGAATTGTCTGACAGGGACAACACATACCATGTTTTATATTCCTAAATTCCCCTTGATTAAAATTTGGAAACTCCTCAAACCTTGCCATTGTACATGTGTGACTTTAAATTGCTTGGCAACAGAATCTTGCATAAAATCTGGGTAAAGCACTAGATACATCCAATCAAGCAGATCATGAAGTTAGCTCAGTGACAAATATAGCAATAGCCCTGAAGGACCTACATCAGCACCCTCTGACGTACTCTGGGGTTATGTAATCACTGACTTGGAGGTAAAATTGAGATTTATCTCCTCTGTTTTTAGTTGCATCCTTTTCAAAGCGACGTTTGTGGTTCCTGAAAAGTGCGTAATCTCTGATCTCCAGGGACGCCTTCTCCCCTAGGTGGCATGGTATGTCACTGATGTCACAGCGTGTCAGTGACAGTGCAGTGTCAGATCAGTATGGAATGATGTTGCACGCCTGCAGGCCGCACATGGGCCATGTCTGCTGCTCAGATTCCTGTGTACTAATTCTGAGGTAGTGGAGAGGAGCAATACATTAGCAAACATATAAATACATTCTAATGCTAAGTGTAGCAGAAAATGGGAAATCTGATGCTGGTCCATTTCCACTTATACTACAAAATTGTATTAGGAAGGTTTCGTGGGTGCAAATTATACCATTTAATTATTTTTTTGGAAATAATAAGTCATTTTGTTCTGAAAATTACAAATAATGATGTGAAATAACATACTGTTGATCTGAATTTTTGATGCAGTGCGCAGATATCATTTTGTTTTCTAGTATGTTGTTTATTTATTTGTAAAATATAATTTTAAAATTCCCACTTTGAGCTTTGGATTAATGAACAGAAACACTAACTTGCATGCTGGACACCTGCTTAAATTCCTAACATCTTAGAACAAAATTAAATAACTAATAATAGTTACTATTTTTTTAAATGTCTCTCACTATATCTGTTTTTCCTACATAGTGTAGTCTATCTGACATAATCAGGGGATGAAACACAGTAAACACAAAAGCTGAAATGGAAGACAACACACGTTATGTATATTTTTACAACTTGTATTAGTAAGCCTGCTAGGTAGGTAGATACATTTGAATAAAAATAACAAAATATCAAATAAGCAATCTATCAATTTTCTAATGGTACAGAGTTAAAAATGCAAGGGAACATTAAAAGCAGACAGGTTAGGCAATTTTCCACATAGCTAGCTGCTAGTACGTGACCACAAACTTTTCTTTTGTTTCCTTTTTCGCCAGGTAATCTAGTTAGCGAACATTTTCACTGATTGCAATTTGTTTACCACCATAGTAGACATGGAGTGGAGAAGAAGTAGACATCAATGTCCTTCAGGAACTTGCTGCATCTCAAGATAATGTATGAAAATATGTGTAATTTCATATAAAGTTGTTTTTGCAGGGGCTATTTACCCACAGGTTGATGTAGCCAATTGAATAAATCACCTCATGAGCTAACTTTAGTCTCATGATTTGGTCCACTTGAGAACAGTGAGGATTTACTTTGGTAAACCTGCTTTTTTTAATAATGAACAGAGCACTAGGAACAGAGTAAAATATCTCCCAGGGATGGAGAACCTACAGCCTATGCACTTCAGCGATTCTTCTGGGAATGACCAGCGGTGATTGGCTTACAGCAAGAGTCATTGCAATCCCCTGTTACCAGCAGGCCTGGAAATAGAAAGGAGTGAGACTCAGTCAGTACTCTCTGCAGATCTGAGTGTAGGATAGACATAGAGTAAGGCAGAATTTGCATCCATGGCATGTCTTCCTTGTCAGTTAACTAGCACAAGACTGATGTGGTTGGTACAAGAAAACTGATGGTGGTCCTTTGGGAAGCCTGCTTAACTGTCTCACAGCAGCTGGTACTCTAAGTTGTGTCAGTCTCACAGCCCTACTGTGTCTCCATTACATAGGCAGTGAGGTTACTAAACTAACAATTTTAAGTAAACGAAGTTGTCTATTTTTCTGTGTTTGCCAGGTCTGTTTTCTTCAAGCAGTATGTGTGTGTGTGTGGCAGGCACATGTTGCTGTGTGTGTGATTACTTGGCTGTTCTCAGAGCTGGAGTTCACTAATGTTGACACACTACAGGCAACCTGTATGCCATGCAGCAGGTGCCAATGATTAAATCAGAAACAGATAGATTAAACACGTAGTCAATATAACAGAGTCAGAAGCTAGCGGGCATACACACAGAGGGACCTAGGTCTTAACACTTTGGAAAGCTGTAACTATTAGTCAATACACTGAAGCCATGAATATCCCACAAATATTACTGTTATCATTCTGTTTATGGCATTGGTTTATCAGACAGTGTTATGTGGAGTAATTTGCCAAGTGTGCCATTTATGGAGACATCTGGACCCAGCTATGAGTAAAGAGAGAGTCAATGAGGGAAAAGAGCATTTCCCACAATCCACAGTGAAATTCTAAAATCATGCTTCAAGCCCCCAACATATAAACATACAGAAGAGGAAGAGCAGGCAGAAATAGAACAAGGAAAGGAAGACAGTCAGAATATAACTGGATACAATGTATTTTCTGTGGACCCTCCAAACAGAGTAGCACCCACACTCAGAGAGAGGTAGAAAGAGAGAGAGAGAAAGAGAGAGAGACATGCTACAGCAGTCGGTACAAACACAGTAATTTTCTAAACATCTCTGAATTAAAATATATTGTGATTGTGATGGGAAAGGGACAAGAAATATTTGGACCTCTTCCCAGACTGGTCCAGCTGAGGACGTTACAGGATTGAGGGACTCTGTCTCTCTGCATTAGTTTTGATTTCCTCTGGTCTGTGTGCTCGGAGTGCACAGTACGCTGAGAGAAGGGCTGACTGCCACAGGCTCACTGTGTCTTCTGGATGTGAGCTGTATCTCTGGATGCACACTTTGTCATTCAGCTGAGCCCTCATGCTTCACAAAACAGGCCACATTCTGGGCTTCAATATGTACTCTTCCCAAGTCTAACACCCTTTCTGCAAATTTTTTTTCTGTTTACCAACAAGAGACAAAATAGACAGAAGCAGTATTTCAGCATGGGGCATAGTTCTACCGCACCTGTGGGACAGTTTGCTTTTTCACTGCTGTTGCTGAGGGGCTGTCTGTGTGGAGTCTTTTCAGGCTATGCTTGTTCCACTCCACACAATGAGATCCAAGGAGGGAGTTAAGTGATAGCTGTTCTCTGCGTGACAGTGGCCCTGCAAAGCCCCTGCCTCGTCTCAGACACTGTAATCACCCCCCCCCCCCCCCCCCATTCCATGGCTGCTTCCCATGTCCCACATAATGGAGATCTGCAATTTCAATATGTAATCAAGGGCTGTTTGGGCAGCGATACATTCCCAATGATAGCAGGAGAACAGGAAGATGGAGGAATATTTCATCTCCCCTCAGGCTCCGATTTATTAATGAGGCGCACCATGGGAGGCTGCTTATCCTCAAAAGAAAAATAATAAATAACGGGGGAAGAGGAGAGGGAGAGATAGAGCAGGAGGTGGAGGAGGAGGTGCAGGGGAGAGGAGATAAGGGGCAGATGAGAAGGGGAGAATCTTCCTCTCCGCCGCGACCCTGGGAGAGAGAAGGTGTGTCAGAATAACAATCACCCCAGGCTGCTCTGTCTCAGGCGTGGAGCGGAAATGTTCACCTTCAAAGACACGCACGTCCAGACTCACCGCTCAAGTGCTGCCTCTCAGTGAAGCCTGTGAATGATATGCATTAAGATTGTTCACTTTAGATATGGAAATGGCCATGTGTACGTGAATAGACATAACCAGTCTTGTAGAAGGCCAGATACAAAGTGAATTGATAATGCCTCTGAATGATAATTACTACTTCCTTCCCTGTAAGGAATTGATTATTGCAAGTGATTTAAGGCTGTGCTCTTTCATCTGTTTCTACATCAAAGGTCTATTTTTATTGGAAAAGGGTAACCATCATGCCCCATGTCAGTGGTGTCCATTGTCTGAGGTGGAGGCCTTCCCTTTGATTAACCCTCTCTGTTGTCAGTCAGCTGCCATATATGGATGTACTGGTTCCTTGTCTCTGAGCAGTTATAAGGATTTCTCTCTCTTCTGACTTAAGATTGTGGGTGTGATGTAAACTAGGAAAGGCTGCACTTTGAAACAAGTTCATGAGCTCACTTGACAGTATTTTTTATGAACAGTGACTGTTCTGCCTAGATAAGAACTGAGAGCAAGTACCTAGCTGGGAGACTAACTCCAGGGCATAAGATAACTAATTAGTATAGGCCATAGGGCTTGGGGTTTCGAAATCTGGTTTCTCAAAAGGCAGACTTTTAATCTGTGTCTCTGATAACAGCAGTCAACACATGACAACCCACAGAAACCCGTAGTATGTTCACAGGGAAAGCTGGTGCAGCATCCCTGCCAATAGCGATCCCAACAATCTGAAGCATCAGTGCCCTGGCTGGGGTCCTGTTTCCGTTAGACTGATTGGGGCTGATCTGAGTGGAACTCTCACGGAGAGAGGTCACCGAGTCTGGGATACCTCATGTGTGGCAAGAGGAAATTCTTCTGCTCCAAACACTCTGGAGCTAATTGGAGAGAATCTGTGCGTGCGGAGCTGGGCTCAGTTGCGGTCTGCTCCAACGTGTAATGTGCGAAGCCCGAGGCGCTAACAGCTAAGATCAAAGCCTTGAGGAGCAGAAGATCCCAGCCGCTCTGTTCTCTCCCAGGACGAGCTGAGGACAGAGTCGCCAAAATAAAGCTGTAGAGGCTGGCTGTGGGAGCTGTCCTCTGGGATGCCAAGGGTGGAAAAGGGGCTGGGAGCCCAAGGCCTTTATGACCTTCATGAAATACATTTAAACAACAAGCGGTATAACAATATTTCACATGAAAACAATTTAATAAGGGCGTCTGTTGAGCAAATAATGAATTGAGATTAGGTTAGGGTTATTCATTGCACAAAGCACATAACAGAGAGGTCTCTGCAGCACTGCAGAATCTGTGACACCTGCTGTTCTACCTATCACCTGTGGAACCACAACCATGCAGTCAAGCTGCACGGATACAATACAAATTGTTGGATACATTTTTTTCTCAATGGGATAGCCTCAGAACTCCATTATGAAAAATTGCTGAAGGCCATGTCCTGGTGTGCACCTCATTACCAGTGGTGTCACAACCCTGTGGATAGTGAAACATATTCTAAAACACATACACCGGGAACCTTTCATCATGTAAATCATGTAAATGAATATCAAGGAAAATCTGCATTCACTTATTAACTAAATCTCCGCAAGGAACAGGTTACTGACAACATTGGTCATAGCCTTTTGGAGGTCTCCAGCTGCTCGCCACTGATCCAGAGTGTGTCTGTGTCCATGTCTTCTGCAGGAGCGGTGAGGGCCTCCAGTATATTCCCCATCCTGAGTGTAGGGCTGCTGTTCATGGGGGGACTGTGTGTGGCGGCCAGCGAGTTCTACAAGAGCCGACACAACGTCATTCTCAGCGCCGGGATCTTCTTTGTGTCTGCCGGTGAGAGTTACTTACTCTGCAGGAAGTACTGTATGAATACAACTGTGTCCCATCTTTTTTGAAATAGATTCTTTTCTGAAGGGCAAGAATGCAAACCAAAGCTACAAAAGCAGTATTCCATGCCATATCCTCAAATTTCATGCTTGACTGTGTGATGAACATGTGTGCAAGCATGTTGAACCTCTAACTGCACTCTAACAAGCAGGCAAAACATGGGTAAAATGATGAGCAGAAAATACAAATGGATGGTCCATAAAAGTAAATACATAACATGCATAAATCATTGGAAAAATAAACATAGAAATGCCTTACCTTTGGACTTCTTGAAAGAAAATTGACCAAGAATAAGTATCAGATCATATACCTCTTGCTCTCATGTAGTTTAAACATTTGCACTGGGTCACGATGTGCCAAACAGCATACTATATGGGAAAATTAAGTCATTTAGTCTACCGTGGAAAAAGTACATATTCTTAGTTTCCACAGGCCACAATAACAATGGACACTAAAGGGAGACAGTGAGCCACTCATTTTGTTCAGTCGGCTTGGTCCCACATCCATTCGATGAAATTCATGATTAAATACACACAAAAGCAAATTGGATTTAAACCGAGTTAGAACGTTGTCCTCCTCGTTTTTCTCTCTTCCGCATGACCGGTAATCTGTGTATTCTTGTGTAATGATATGGAATGATACGCTTCAGCTGCGTGGTGTAAACTGCCCCCCCTCCCCCTCCTCCCCCCCTTGTCACAGGCCTGAGCAATATAATCGGGATCATTGTCTACATATCCGCCAACTCCGGGGACCCGGGACAGAGCGACTCCAAGAAGAGCTACTCGTATGGCTGGTCCTTCTACTTCGGGGCGCTCTCGTTCATCATCGCCGAGATGGTGGGCGTCCTAGCCGTGCACATGTTCATCGAGAAGCACCGGCAGCTGCGGGCCAAGTCTCGCACCGAGCTGCTCAAGAAGTCCGCCTTCACGCGTATCCCCAGCTACCGCTACCGCTTCCGCCGGCGCTCGTCTTGCCGCTCCAGTGAGCCGCGCTCCCGCGACGCCTCGCCCATGGGCAAGGTGTTCGCGGCACCCGCCGCCGCCGACATCTCCATGTACACCCTGTCCCGGGACCCCTCCAAGGCCACCATGAGCTCACTGCTCAACTCCGAGAGGGAGTTTCTGCAGGCGCACAACTCCATCCCCAAGGACTTCAAGGACACCCTGCACAGCAACCCGGCCAACAGGAGAACCACCCCAGTTTGAGAACAGGCCAGGAGGTGGAGGACGCAAGCAGCAGTGCCAAGGCCAAGAAATACGTCCAAGGACTTTTGCCAAAATCCCAACCGCTGCCCGAGAGGGGAGGAGCCTGCAAGGCTGAAACTTCTTTCTATAAAAGTATACATATATAGGGTAATTGTTAGATCATTGGTGCTTCCTTTTATTTGTCTAATTCAGTCACTGCTTTCTGTTCTTTCCACCCCTTCTGCCGTCAGATATTCAAAAGGGCAGGCTACTGAGTGGTACCGTAGTAGTGTGACAGCACTCGTAACATAGCCAAAATTGCACCTAAAAAGTACCTTCCCTCACATGACAACCCAGGACCTGCGGGAACATCCGGTTTTCCAAAAGTGCGCCAAGGAAGGGTAAAGGCCAGTGCGGGTGATTTGTGACTGTGCACCAAGTTCTGTGTGTTCACCTGCCTGACACTTTGAGCACCCACAGCCAGCAGAGTCCTCCTGCATCAGACACGCTGAGATGATTGTACACAGTGCCCTGTGCTACACTGGTCTCTAACAGCCTGAGATTCGTCTCCTGCTCAGTGTCCCCCATCCTCTTGCTCAACCACCCCCATCTCCGCCCCACGAGAGTGGCCTCCTGCACCCATCACACGCCACCACATCTAAGCAGCCCGCCATCCCCGCTCCGTCTCCTCCTACGGGGGCCTTCATCTCTCTGTCCCCTCTGCTTTCATCACTGTGCTTTTTTCTCTCTCTCTTCCAGCACCGACATCTGCCGCCAGGCTGTGTGCTCTTCACCAGAGCTGCTTACTCCTCATTATTTCCGGAGAAATAGATGTTAAAGCCATTTTGTTCTCTGCCAATTCAGTAGCATCACACTGTGCAATAAGACAATGTAATTGGAGAAAAGCATAATAAAGGTAGCCTCTCTGAAACACAAATGGAACACACATTGTTGTCTGTCATACTCCTAAGGCCTGCTTGAGGGAGGACAGAGAACAGTAAGAGATTATTCCAGCAATTTTTAAAATCCTCCCACTGTAAGTAGAAATCTGCATGACTTACGGCATTTTATAAACCACATGACGGTATTTCTTTGCAATTGTGGTTTTAACCCTTTTGCAAATATCTAGCTAATTTATGTGCAGCACTGCCATATGATGTACAGGAGCATTATCTTTCACCTTTTAATTGCTACAGATTTCTAGCCTTGGAATATAAATTGTGATAACACTATGATACCAAATATGGCCACATTTATGGAAGGTTCTTATATAGACCAGTCAGGTGTCTGAAGGTGGTTAATCATTGATCTGTGCAGGTAACAACTTTCAAAACATTTCTTTCAATGTTTTATATTTGCAGATTTCATGTCTCGCAGGGTAGCGTCACTGAAATATATCACATTATTATGTAATACCACTAAGATCTTGATCGTCACTGTTCTGCATTTAACACAGATACAGTATTGCATATGACACCTTAAACTGGACAGACAGTTCATAAAAATGAAACATTGGAGTGTTTGGCACATGTAAGCCACTATTTTAGTTTTTATATGTATTGTTCCATCAGTGTGGAATGTTTTTTAAGCAGGGAAATGCCTTGGTCTGCTTTTAGAACTTTTTCACCTTCTCCGTCAGCCAGCCAATGCAGCAAGAGCTTTCACCTGAGCAGCCAATCCCACAATCCACATCAGACCTGAAATTTGATCATCGTTCCCTTGTCCCCAGAGGAAAAGCAGGCACAAAATGGATAGAGGGAGCAGAAATGCGGCCGATGCAGCTGGTGTCTGGCCCTGCTGGTGCCGTCTGTGTACATCTGTATGTCTGAATGAGACTGACTGCGATTCAGTGCCACGGTCTAAGCCAGGCAGTGTTTGGGAGCTTCTTGGTCCCAGTGTGCCCCTGTCCATGCCGCAGCCTTCTCAGCAAAAAGCCTCTTGTCCTGTGGATTCGGGTATCTTATCCCATTGCCATCCACTGGTAAGAAAGGCATCATCCCAATAGGTGAATGATTCCTTTTGACTGGCATGTAGGGTTCTGCTGACAATATCCTAAATAGAAGAGCTGGATGTCCCACCCCTCTGTCCCCCTATGAGGACAACACAAGGCTATAGACAGAGCAGGCCATTACTAGGGAGATTCCCACCAAAAAGGACCAAAACAGTGAAAATAATGAAAGTCCTCTGCTGAGGGAAAATAATTCACTGTACCTGTTGTAGAGTATGTTTTAAAGTGAAATTTTCAGAAGAATTGTACAGCGACATGAGATGACTTTGCATTCCACTTCAAAACAGCACCAAATTTGTACTATGACAGCACAGCAAGTCTAAAAACACCCTAAACTGCTAATAAACGCATTTGTAAAATTATTTGTAAAACTCATGTTATTCTGCTGGTTTACTTTGTGTTAAAGGAAATGGCAGTGCATCAAAGTGTGATCCAGTTGTGAGACTCCATCTACAAGCTATTTATTCATCGGTAAATGATGTACATAAGTCAACAGTGGTACAGTTGCCCACATTGTTTAGGCAATATGATTTTAGCTCACTTTTTTATACAAGGGCTTTTCATTTCTTTTAACAACTTGAACATACAAGGGCTTTTTAACTTGCTAGATGTTAATTCATGTGAGAAATATTTTGCAAGCAGAGCTCATTTTTATATTGTACTATAAGTCTAATACATGAACATGTATGAAGAATTTCTGTTCAAGGCCATATAGATCTGTTATAGTGACACACATATTTTGTCCTTCGTTCCACACAAGTTACTTACCATACTGTACCAGATTACATTTGTATACACCCCCAGCTGCAACCTGGGGCCAACCATTTGAACCACTCATGTCTGCTTCAAACCTGAGAGCATCCCATTTGTGTGTTCATGCACAGTCACCATTTTACGTAAGTGTCATGCACATTATTGTACTTTTTACTGAAAGTCATATGAATCACATTCATTGGTTTTCCAACACTTTTGCGGTGCTCTAATTTGTTAGCTGTGTACCTGCCATTTTGTGAAGCTGTTAGGTTTGCTGTGATACAAAATTAGTCGGAATGTGCCATTTTTGAGATCTACTTCATAGGGAACTGAATATTACTCCTAAGAGGTTCTGTGTGTGTCTGTGGTAACCAGGAAGGCAGAGCGTCTGTAAGATTATGAAGCTATTTTTTGGTTCAATTAGACAGTTTTGGAGATTTTAAATCAACACCTAGTTATCTGCCCCATCTCACAGCCCCCGCCATCTCTGTGATGATCTGGGCAGGCCTTCTCCTCGCCTCCACTTGGGGGAAGAGAGCCATATTGTGTTTGCATCAATGGTCAAGCTGTGATATTGTCTCATTACCCATCAAATCAAGCTGCTGCTCTGTGTTGTATGGGGACTGTTATCAAATTGGCAACACAGCCCACCAGGCCCATCGCATCACCTATGTGACTTCTCAACTGCGCCAGCAATTTAGTTTAATAAATACAGTAGAAAAGCACACCTTTTCATTTACTTAAAAAGAAAGAAGTTGTAAAGAAACGAGAATATTATTAATAATAACAATAATAAATAAAGGCTCAATTAAAAGTAGTGGCAATGGGCCCTTGTGTTTGTGCTTTTTGTGAGAGCTCAACGTCTTTAAAACGTCTCTGCCTGAGTTTTCTTTACACTAAAATATTCAATTACAGCAGGCGGAAGAGCACGGAGTATCTGTTGAACAAATACAATAAATCATAGACTCTTATCTCTGTTCACCAAAATATTTACTTTCTGCTTTTTTATCAGTATCCATTAATCAAATAGTCACACACTAGCAAAAATAAAAGATCAATCATTATTCCCCAAACTGTCCTTTCATGTCAACAAAACACAAACATTTCAAATAAATTAATAAAGCAAATTAATTAACAAACAAAAGCCTTCAGAGTGCAGTATAAATATAAGGAACTAATGGCAAATGGTAGCAATACATTATTTATTTCCCTGACATGTATCTTTCAAGTTGTTTAATAAACTTTAATCCATTATTTATTTCTATACATTAAATGTACTGAGATATTTTATTACACACATTATTCACAAAAACGAGAACAATTAAATAAGTTATTCAGTAAATATGGATAATCTTCATTCCCTATTTGTATTTAATGTATTAAAGGTTAGGGAGGGGAGAATCCACAATTAGTCATTTTACAATATTTATTTCTTTAGGGAGATATCAGAGATGGAGGGTCAGAATATGTGACTATGGAATGGTGTGATGGCATGATGGGGGCTTCTTAATGTGGGGGGAGCAATTCAATCAGTTTAGCATACAGTATCTTCTACTGTGTTTGTCAGGAGTCTCACTTACACTCCACCGCAGTGAAATGGCCCTCTATTTACAATCAAAAAAACCTTTTTATTAAAAAAATACAAACAAACAAACAAAGCCCTTCAGGATTCACAAACCACCCACCCACATTGCAGAAAACAACCCCCCCATCTGTCAAAAAGACATTTAAATTTCTTCTACCAAAATTAACTAATTTTACATTACATTCATTTAGCAGACACTTATTCAGAGCGACCTCCAGCACAAAACAACAGAAGTGTATCCATTCAAGTTGCATGAGCAACAGTGTCAGACCAGGCTAACAACACTCCCAGACCAGTGAGTGTGTGCAGAACACTATTCAATCCCTACTGCAAGTCAGCTCGTGCAACCTGACTACACAAGGGAGGCCAAGTATACCACCACACATCAGTCACTAGGATCTAGATCGCTAGAGTGAAAAGAGAGAATTTATACCACTTTCCTCAACAAAAACACGTATTCATCCTCAGTTTCAAAAATGAAATAAAACATGCACGTGCATATGGATCCAAAAGAAAAGCCACAGAAGGAAAAGGAAGGCAGGCACTGCAGGACTTCAGAGCAGGGTGAATGGTGCATTCAGTGGAAGTAAGAGTAAAGGCGAGGGGGTCACTGGTCTGCAACTTGATGTTCAGTGCACTCTGGCCATGGAGCACACTGAACAGCACCCTGTCCACTTCAGCTGAGAGCCCAAGAGGAGAGAGGTGGTCACAGCCTGCAGGGAGCATTCATCTGGTACAGCCACATTTCCACTCCATGCACTTCTGCGTCATTTATACTGCCTATTTCCTTTCCCATCGGAGTTTGGGACTTTTTCACGGAACAGTTTCTTAAAACTCAACCCTTCGTTCTTCCCTTTGAGAGTTGTGAAGCAGTTACTGCATGACCGTTAACCCAGTGTCTGGTTAGGTGCTCTGTTCCAGTCGTGCTGGTGGAAATAACAGCAATGCCAAGCCAGACGCAGCACACGAGACCTTTTAATATTAAGGTATTCTGCCTAGACTCTGCGCTGAAAAACAAATTAGACACTTGAAAAGAAGGTTGGCAAGCCAAGAGGACAGTACAGGAGTATACATTTCCAGCACAGGTCCAACACCATTCATGATCTATCTGTAATTTAACCAATACAGGACTCTAATCAACAGTGCATTCCGACATCACACAGAGGTTGTGGTGGTGGCTGGGGGAGGGGGGTGTTCCATGAGAAAGACAATCTAATTCACTGAGTGTAATGGGCTCTGACAAGAGGGATGAGTGAGAGCAATCTGGGTGGTTCATCAGGCTCTCGGAAAGGCTAGAGACTTAGTATGCTAGAGAGAACACGGCTTACCAGCGGCTTGTGCTAGAAAATCAATAGGTGTTCTGTCTCTAATGTATGAGTTACAGGTATTGCTTTTTTCCCTTCAATAATGAAGCATCGTTGGATTTGGGAGATGTCAGGGCTGATTGCTGTGCATCTGGGAGGCGGAGAGGCAACAGGCACTGCAGAAGCAGGAGGGGGTGGCAGAGCCGGGGGGCCTGTCGGCTTCCCTGATGAATCTATGAGGACACCACAGCAGCAGGGGCAGGGAGCAGGGGCGGAGGGTGGGGGGACGAAAGACTGGAGCCTGTCTGTCCATCTGTCTGCCTGTCCGCCTGTCTATGACGCAGCCACAAACAGAGGATCTGCAGGGGCGTCACTTACTGAGGAAGCGGGAGGCAGACACTCTGAATGCCTGCTTCAGCTTTAGGGGCTGCGGCAGGTTTTCGCGACAGTTGGTGTATAAACCCGCAATTGTTAATAACCTTTCGCAGGCCTTCTCTGGGAGATAAACACGCAAATAGGTAAGCCCAGTCAGTAGTATTGGCAGAGTGTCTGGAAATTAGGGGGGATCTGAGTCATACCCACAGCACAGGACAGTCAGGTCAGTGATCATGCAGCGATTACCAATTAAAACATTGCCATTCCTTCAGGGTAGACACACCCACTCTCCCACCAAGCAGAAGCCAGATAGCAATCACAGAAAGGTCATCTTTTTCAGCTATCCTTCCAACCTCCCCCCCCCAAGTGGACCCCTCCGCCTCCTGCACTTTTGCTCTCTAATCCGCCTGACAAGCAAGCAGACTGTAATGCATTTAATTAACATTATTTCGTTAATACTAAGAAAAAACATCAAATACTATTTTCGGACCGGTGCGTTCGTCATCGGAAAGGAGGACGGAGATTAAAAATAAGGGAATATAGAGAAGCTCATTTCTTAGCCCAGGAGGAGGAATACAGGAATGTTTGAATGTGTGCTGCGCGATGACTCATCCGGTGCGTTATCTGCACACGCATGCAGGCTGCAGATTGCCTCAGTGCAGGCTGCCATTGAAGACATCCCTGCTCTCACCGGGAGGATCTCAGGAAAAGAAGCCAGGCCTTCAAAGGGGGGGGGGCAAGGAGCTGAAATCCTAAAACATGTGAAAGTGAAGTAGAGTGGGGCATATATATCGGGAGAGCCAATTTTACTGGAGAGTCACAAAAAAATTGGCAGTCTACGTGAAGGACGATTTCTGATCGTTTCCGTTGTCTGGAGCTGTGTTAAAATGGGAAGATCGTGTCACACAGTACATATCCCTCTGTACCCATATCTGTACATCTTCCCTGTCTGCTCATATCCCTCTAAACCTGTCCCTGCCCATCTCCCCTCTCTGCTCATATCTCTCTAAACCTGTCCCTGCCCATCTCCCCTCTCTACTCAAATCCCTCTAAACCTGTCCCTGCCCATCTCCCCTCTCTGCTTATATCCCTCTAAACCTGTCCCTGCCCATCTCCCCTCTCTGCTCATATCCCTCTAAACCTGTCCCTGCCCATCTCCCCTCTCTGCTCATATCCCTCTAAACCTGTCCCTGCCCATCTCCCCTCTCTGCTCAAATCCCTCTAAACCTGTCCCTGCCCATCTCCCCTCTCTGCTTAAATCCCTCTAAACCTGTCCCTGCCCATCTCCCCTCTCTGCTTATATCCCTCTAAACCTGTCCCTGCACATCTCCCGTCTCTGCTCATATCCCTCTAAACCTGTCCCTGCCCATCTCCCCTCTCTGCTCAAATCCCTCTCAACCTGTCCCTGCCCATCTCCCCTCTGCTCAAATCCCTCTCAACCTGTTCCTGACCATCTCCCCTCTCTGCTCATAACCCTCTAAACCTGTCCCTGCCCATCTCCCCTCTCTGCTCATAACCCTCTAAACCTGTCCTGCCCATCTCCCCTCTGCTCAAATCCCTCTCAACCTGTCCCTGCCCATCTCCCCTCTCTGCTCATAACCCTGTACACCCGTCTCTGCCTGTCATTACCCATGTCCCCTCTCTGCCAGTTTCTGCCCATCTGAGGTCACCTTAGCAGGCTGCCGAACAACCCCCTCTCTCTCAACAGGAGCTCTTGGAGGATCAGTGTTTCACCCCCCTCTGTTCTCCCTTCAAATGAAACCACTTAGACCTGTTATTTCTGTATGCTGATGAAACTCACAGGGTCCCCACAGGCTTTACTGTGCTCACAGTGAAAATCTCCACCTGGATCCCAAACATAGGCTCTCCATTACAGACCAGCTCTACTTACTGGCACAGTTTCCATTTCACAATGCAATGAACATCATTGTTTCTCTTCACAAGAAGACTTCCAGCATGTAGTTTCTTTCCTCAACTACATTAAAAATATATGTCCTTGTTTCACCATCGACTCTTCTCCAAGACCCCTGATTGACCTCTCCACACAGTAAACTCCGGTCAGCAGGCTGTTCCTCTCCTTCTTATTCCTCACTGGCACTCCAGAGGTGGAATGAACCGCCTGAAACTGTCAGAACTACAGAATCACTCACCATGTACTGATGCCAAGGAAAATGCACCTGTTCAGACTTCACCTTGATTCCCAGATAAGTGACCTGTACTACTCACAACACCAAAAATCTAAGCACCCCATCCTTAATTAGTCTCTGATATCATTAAGCCTAGCTCTTTTAGTTCATTCTTTGTGATTATAAATATGACAGTATTATGCAAATGAACATTACTCTTATGAATAATTGTTTGGCATCACATAAACACTATGACTTTGGCCTCACGTTGATCTTATAGATCCTTGTTAAGCTCTATATTCAGACTAGTATGATGCAATTGTGTTGCTATTGAGGATAATTGCTAGTCACCACCTTCTTGTTGCTTCATCTTAATTCCCATTCACTGTAATGCTGTTGCTCTGTGCCTATATTATTGTTGTTCTTCTTTCTTGTGATGTACACAATACATGCATCAAGCCTTGTAAGTCATTCTGTGAAGGTAAAAGCATCTACTGAATAGTCTCCTCTTTAGTTTCATTTCCCATCTCCCCTCTCTACCCTTCTCCTCCATCTCCGCCTCTTCCGCCTGTCTCCCCCTGCCCTCCTGCTGCACGCGCTCACTCCCTTCCTTTTCACCCTCCTGGTAAAACACTGTGGAGGTCCTGGTCAGACTGGAGCCTCCATCAGACCATAACAGCAGAGGTGCCATTGGAGAACAGAGCGAGGGAGAACCATGCTAGTAAAGTCTCCGCCCAGCTTTCCCTTCACCCATCTAAGAAGGGAGATAGAGGAGACAGGGGTGAATACAACACACCCGATACACCCCCAAAATCAAAGGGGGAGCTTAACAAAGACAAAGAAACAATAAATGAATGGTTTCAATACCTTGTGAAGAGGAGTGACACTTTTCATCTGACAGCAGTAAAGCTTTCAGCTTGCTTTGTAGATTTCAGTAATTCTGCTTCCAATACATCATAATGAAGTGTAGCCCTGCATACACACACACACACACACACACACACACACTTTAAATAGCACAACACCCTGTCCCCTCAAGTGGGCATGTCATTAGGAAGCCTACACATGGGCCTCCTATCTTCAACACTTCATCACAACAAATTAGTGCACCGTTATCATCCGCCAGAGACAATACAGGCCTTTCCAGAGATTTTAATCTGAGCTGCTGTGTCGACATTTTTAAATCACCCTCCTACCTCAGAAATAAAAAAAGCCTTATCTCTCACTGTGCTCAGATACATTTTAAGGAGAAGACAGGATGGCACATCGCAAATCCTCCCCAGGTTTTTTCCTAGACATTACAGAAAAAGGACAGAGGGGCGGAGCCTGTGCTGCTGTGACTACCGTGATATTACTTTGCAAATACTTTGCAAATTCCTGACACACACCTGTATATTGCAGTGTTTGTTATGCACCTGAGGGCATGGTGGCGATGGGCAAATATGTGCCCGTTTGCCCCACCCCGAGGCAGTGCATCCCCGTCATGTCTTCCCATCGAGCAACGCTTCTCCCAGTGCCTTTTTGGTCTCTCCGTTTCTCTACTTCCCGTTATTTATTTATTTAACTTACGGACAGCCACGCAAGGAACGGCAGAACACGAACTCATTTAAAAAGGCTTCCTCTGGTATGAGTCAAAAGATTCCGAGCAGCTATTCATAACCACCAAAATAATTTCATGCACGCTTGGCTTGGATTGCTTCGGAGGGAGATAAGGGGCTGACGAAACGGCAGAGTCAATTGGTGTAAACAGATAATGGCTGAGCCACTGGCTCGAGAGCTGCTTCAAATACAGATGGGGAGCAGCGTAGCGCATGCACTAACAGCACTCTTACAGGGATAATATAAAAATAACAGAGGAGATTCAAGGCAGTGATTAATAACCCGCATGAATTGGACAATTGCTGCGTCACAAAATATAGCATATGTACAGATTTCTTTCATTCTCACAGGAAATTTGCAGGCTGACACACACACATGCACATGCACACACATACACGTGAGTGCGCGCACGCATGCACACACCCACACACACACACACACACACACACACGCACACACACACACATGCACGCGCACACACATATAAATATACACACACGCACGCGCACACACGCACCAGCACAAACCCCTCATCATATACAATCCTTCGGCAGTCTCGGAAAACAAAGGTCCTTAATGACGAGGGTCTGGCACAGTGCCCAGCACTACTCCTCTGAAGCGTGAGCATGCACTGATGGTGACGTCACTGATGGAACAGCAATGAGCAGAGTGGCTGCCAGTGTGAGCATGAATGGAGGTAATGTGGAGTTTTTAACCGTGAAGCAAACCTTGGCGCAATCTGATTCATAATGATACGCTGGGAACAAACCTCACACTCTAGCACCTTCATACCTCCTTATGATAATAATGGGCCAAGTCTTAGAACATCTGCACTTCCTAGAACTATTTGCAATGCTGTATTTATAGAAGTAGAATTAAGAGGAGGAGGGTGCAGCATGTAGCAAGGTGCTAGCATCACCTGCATGGACTAATGTGAATGGGCTTGTGACTGCAGGCAGATGGGAGCTGGCAGAGACTCTTACCGTAACCAGAGGTGGTGGGGGAGGATGGCAGCAATTCGAGCAGGAGAGGGAGCAACAGCCAGAGAGAATGTGAGAAGGGACAGAGGGGAGAACAGAGAGAGAGAAAAAGATGGACAGAACACTGCCTGTGGAGTGAAGGAATTCGAAGAATAAAAGGAGATCGGCGGAGGGCAGAGCCGAGCCACAGTTGTCCTCAGAGGCTCCGGGTGGAACGGGGCTTAACAGCTGTCTAAATCTTTTCCTCAGCCGAGCTAATGAAGTCAGGCACTCTGTCTTCAAAATTTCCAGCTGGGCATGGGAACCAACATCCCTAATTCACAGCAGTAACTTAAAATGCTTAGTTAACACCAATTAATTTAAACTGTGAAGGCTGATCTACGAGGCTAAACATTTAATCACAGTAAATTATTCTTCTCCTTAATGGTCCCTTTAAAAGATAAAAATGATTGAGCTGCCTTCCCTCTTTGTAATATACTGCCTGCTCTGTGCCCAGGGAGCACCGGCATCACAGCGTGAGACGGATGGGCTGGAGACTGCAATTAAATGTGTACAGCAGAGTGCCTCTGTCCCTGTGGCGGTCGGGGAGGGCCGGACAGCACTCCATATATACATCACTTTCACAGCAGCACCACTCTCACTCTCTGTGGCTCTCCAAGGTTACAACAATAAAGCCTTTTAACATGCAGAGGGGTGGAGCGCTTTCACACCAGCCGGTGCAGGTACAAGCAGACCACATTTCAGAGGGCCAGGGATACAACAGCTGAGGAATTACAGAGTGTTTGTGCTGAGTTTTTTGTGTTTTTAGCAGCTTTTTTTTAAATCAGTTTTAGTGTTTAGAGTTTAGAGTTTTTTTGTCTCCTCAGACAGTGAGCTCCATCCCATCCACCTCCTACTCTCCAGAGCATCACTGCTACACCTAGTATGGCTCTCCAAACAGCCTCATGGCCCCAAATCAGAGCTGAAGACAAAAGTACATAAACGGGCTAACACCTGTGTTCAGTGTGGCATCTGACCCCATATGTCCTCTCAAAGTCCCCCGTGGTCAGCACTGTTCTCGTCCTCTACTGTCTAAAGCCCACTCCGGCACAGCCCCCCTCCTGTCTCTCTCTCGCTCTGAGGTAACTGACCTCAGCTCGCCCTGTATGGAAGAGGAAAAGTGGCCTTACCATGTATTCCATAGGACCGAGCCTGGGGCTGGAGTAGAGGTCATTCCCACTCCGGGTTTGTTGGTCCAGGGGCACACACTGGAGAGTCTGGGGTGAAGCAAAGCTACGCGGGGGGTAGAGGAGGTTGTGTGGCTCAGGGTCACAAAGAGGGAAGAACGGTATGACCTGTGGTGACAGCATGTGCGCCCACATACAGCCGAGGGCAGGCCTATGTGTTTTTCAGGACGGAAACTGTGTGAGAGTTTAGGCCTGCAAAGGGAGGTCACTCGGGTGCTGTTCAGTAAGAGCGCCAGTGTGCATTACGAGATTCTAGACATCACTCCAAGACATCAGATTCTGGTGGCTGGAAAACACAGTTTACACCTTTTACCTCATTCTGGCCTTACAAGTCACTCCTACAATACTGCACCATTAAATCAAACAATGGGACCATACAGCAGATTGCATGTTCTATTACTTTATTCCATGTAATGCTCAGATTTCAGGTACAACTTATTGGCATTACATTTTCAAAAGACACTTCTAGTCTGGACGCTGTAAGCAGCAAAAAATGTTGCTACTTCTTAAGTATAATGTATTTTTTTGTAGTGGGGGGTGTAATTTCCAGTTTTTATTATTGCTTCTGGCTTCTCTGAAACCTTCCATTTTCCACATGCATTTACTGAGGATTCATAAGAGGAAAATATAGAAGAAACCAGTCTCACCATCCAAAAAAAAAAGAATGAACGACAAGATAATGGATCAAGGCAGAGCACAGACATACAACCCCCAATCCCCCCCCACCCCCCCACCCCCCGCCCGCTGTGAATCTTGGGAAGCAGTCAGCGGCGTGGCAGATGAGGGCGACACCTGGGTCCAGAAGCGCACCATCGGGCTAAATGGAGCTCAGCTGCTCCTCATTAGGCTGCAGTGAGAGTGCACAGGCCGCACTGCCCCAGCCGGCCTGCCAGTCATCCCTCATCACGCACACAGACACAGCTCCCCGCGCAATTAGCACTGCCACTTACCAGGCTCTGCCTCACATACAAACATGTGAGGGTTAAGCATGTTCCAGAGGCCAAGCAAACGTGTTAAATCACACCCAAATACTGGTTAAGAATAGGACACAGACAAGATGAAAAATATAATAGAAATACTGTTTATTTTATTGAATGCAATTTGCATTTTTGTAACCACTCTACAAATGATTTTCTAAAATGACAGCGGGTCTGTAGAAACAGTGGGAGGGAGAGGGGGATGAAAGAGTAAAAACTGCCAGTGAATCAGAGAGGAGCCTCTGGGGCTGAGTGTGGAGATCAGGAGACAGCCCCCCAGGTGTTCACCACGGGCTTGAGCTTGGCCCCATCTGTCAGTTCCCAGAGCCCAGATGGGGTTCCCTGAGGCACTGCAAATCCCCCAAAAACTCAGCAGCCAGCAAGGGCATAGTCAGGGCGACCACCCTGGAGGGTGTCAATTCCTCCGCGCTACCACAGGAGACAGAAAAGCACCCTCATCTCCGAAGGACGATCCGCCTGTCAGATGACTGGTACTGTCTGTGCAGACTGATGTACTAGACTCTCTTCCCCTGAGTGCTCTCTCTCTCTCTCTTTTCTGTTTGGTGTCTGCCTTACAGTTTTACATCTTCCACATTTTGTAACCCACCGCACAGCTGGCCTCGGGGGACAGCGGCAGTGCCCCTAATGATTATGCCACGAGTGTGCACGGACTACATGCTACACTTGAAGACCGTTGTTTCTCGTTCCCTTACTGCACAAGCCAGATAATGTTTGCGCTTTTATCCACAGAATTCACACTGTAACCTTTTAGCCCACAGGCAAACATCTGTGGGTTTTTTTAAAATGAAAAGGTCAAAAACAGGCATTTTTTATTTCATGAACAGAACCTGTGGCAACAGAAATACAACGGTGTTTACAGCACGCATACTAATTCCACATTTTTTTCTGCTGGGACACGGGCTGTTTTCACAGTGAGATACACATATAACTAAGATCGATGTTAAAGTGCTACTTTATTACCTTTTCAATAGTAGGTCTATCCTCCTAGAAGAACTGGAATAAAAACACAAAATGAATATCACTTAAATATCCACATTGACAGTATTGAGGTGTGGTTGCCTTGAGAAAGTAATAGCATTAGCTAACAGTAAAAAGAGAACTTCACTCAGTATCATAGTATGCATATCAAGCTTAAGCTGTAACTGTGAAAGTAAAATGTGATGCTAAGGGCTTAAGCCCAGTATTAAGTTATATTACTACGCTATTACATTTATTTTATTACATTTGATGTTATTCATTATTGAAAATAAAACACCTTCAGACTTTAATCACAACATTTTTATTAATCATTTGATGACAATCAAACAGTTACTCCAGTATTTGAGATGGCAAAAGATTTTTTCGCTACAGTAATGACATGCTTATGTGTAGGTTGAAACTGACAGGGGGGAAGGGGCTGCAATACACAATTGCGGATGATTTGCGTCCTCCCGGATCAAACGGGAGAGGGTCTCTCTCCTAAAGAGCGATTCTCCAAATCCATAATGACAGCTTTTGTTGTAATTACCTCCGGTGAATGGCGAGTTTGCGGGCGGCGCACAGCAGGGAAAGTTTGGGACTCGTCTCCGAGAACATCTGCTTTGGAAAAGTTGCGTTTGCCTGTTATTTCCGAGCGACGTTCACTCGCAGCGAGACGAAGATTTAAAAAAAAAAAAACTGATTTGGACGTTACGTAACGGGCACCTGCAGTAGTCAAGCAGCTGGGGCTGGAGATGCCCCCGAGACGCCTGTGCCACATGGGTGGCCTTTTGCAAAAAAAAAAAAGAAGAAGAAGAAGCTGCGGCACCAGAGGGGATTCTGGGACGAGCATCCTTCATTATCTCAAGCTTCACTTCCATTATGATGATCAGAAGGAGCGAGAGCAACAGCGCAGTAATGGAGTGGGGGTGTGCAGCCTTTCAGCGCTCCACAGCCCCTTAGCGCAGCACTCCCCGTGGTTACTGTTTTATTTACATCGTTGCACTTCTAGCCCTTGTTCTGTTCCCCTGAATTAAGAATGAAGTGATTTACGGTGCAGCACTACACATGTGCAAACAGCCATGCCACTGTTGTGTCACAAAAAATGTCCGGTTCATTCTTTGAACTGCAATGGCTTAATGTTATTGCTAAGAATTTTTATGTAAACTCTGATTTACTGTACTACACCTACTGCAGTAAATTATACAAGTTAAAGTGAGATTAATACAAGAATTAACATTTAGGTACAATGAGGAATAACTTGGGCTCTCCAAAGATTAAATCTTCAGGATTGCCTTAATCACCATTCCTGTAAGCAGTCAATACAACATGGAAACAGCACAACAGATATTTTGAAGGATTCAAGGGGCTGGCCTTACCTGCCCAAAGGGGCCCAGCTACCTTCTGCCCCATTTCCCAGGTGACAGCAGGGCCTGCCTGTTAGTGGGAACAGTCCCCTGGCTCAGAAGAACTTCTGAAGGACTGGGGGGACTGTCCCAACCAAACATGGGGGCTGAGGGGCTGGAATAAAGTCAGGTACTACTAAGCTTTGCCGTGGAAATTCACTCTAAGTCAGGCAGCCATGGAGACCGGCTACATGCAAAATCAAAGGCAATCTGACAATAATGATGCAACCAGAGAATATACACACACATACACATGAAATAAATGGCGGGGCAAGTTTGTCAGAAAAGACTTGTTAAATTTCACGATATCAATGTGCACAATAGCTGGCAAATTAGCAAGTTGGCACCTTTGTATCTGAAATCCAAAGTAAGTGTCATAATGAACTGTCAGGAGTCACAGCAGAGGGGAAAATCTCGAATAAGATCTGCACTCTACTCTGTTATATCACAAGGTCAAGGTGATAAAAAAATCTGGGTGATAAATCATACTGCTGGAACAGTTGGCCAGGAGGTCAGGCTAATATATCACCTGTTTGTGGTAAAGGCAGGGCAGGGCTATAGATCCCTGCAGCACAGAGAGAGAGGTGCATGCCTGCAATGGGGGGGGAGGAATTTCACTTTTTGGTCCGGAGATTTTCAACTTGGCAACAAAGTATGAAACTCCCACTGACCTCAATTATGATAAAAGCCATTTTGATTTATGAACTGTGAAGTCACACTCTCAAAACAAAATTTTCTAATATCAGTAAATAACCATCTTCCATCTAACCAAGTTTGGTACTGCTATATTAGGACACTGAGCTAGCAACTCTCAGGTCATCCAAACTGTGGATGTATCTCAGCATGGGAGTAGACCTCCTACCTGCACTGTCCCCACAGCTGCAGGAGTCCTGACCCTGCACTCATATCTCCTCTACCTGGGGAGCACAATCACACACACCCATCAGAACTAGCAGAGACGTCTTAATAATAGCCCCCTGATGACGCGGATGCCTCATAGCTGCCAGCGGAAGCCAGTGGCACTGATAGGGGGCATGGAGATGACTGGCAGACAGAGAGCGGTACTGTGACAGCTTGACTCTGCTGGGGATCAATAGAAATCCCCCTTCCCTGCCAGCAGGACAGATATTCCTGTGTGTGCAGCCATGCCATATGAGATATGAGAGATAAATTATTAAGGGCGTGTTGGGTTAACTACTGCTTCTGACCCTAGCTTTGCTCTTTGCTTAAACCTCAAATTAGATTAGAGGTGGAATGAGAAGAGGCAATCTTGTCAAGCGGAAAAAAAAGGACCGCTGATAGCATGGAAAGTCTTAGGGGCAGGGGAATGCATGAAAACAGGTGCATCTGTGAAGCTGTGAGTGCAACGTGAACACCTGAGTGTGTTCCTTTTTTCTGAGACCTTCACCTTTTTTCGCTCCAGATTGGTTCTCATCAACAATGCAATTTTCCTTCAAACCTAAGAAGATGGTCATGGTGGACTGCCTGCACAGGTCGATATTGGTTCCTTGGGTCTGTGTGGTGACTCATGCACACTCGCATCATCTCCAACAGAATTTCATACATACAGCATCCAGGGTCAACGGGAATGCAGTTGGTATAACCAGATCAGTACACATGCGGTAGGTAATGGGACAGCAAGGCACGCATTACCCTGTGCTTTCTGAGTCTGGAGAGTGCAAAGGGGAGTGCAGTGATACTCCCAGGCAGGGGAACGAGCGGCATGGAGGGGCAGTACAGCCTGCATATCAGGCTGGTCCTGCTGATGGTTTCCAGGCGGGGCAGGGGGGTCAGGGTCCCTCCCGTATGCAAAATGCACCCCAATGACAGGGGCAGGAGGTAGGGCTAGCCACCCTGAAGCAGGAAGGGACACATTTGCCCTGAGAACGAATAATCACAGAGACTGACATAAATGGCCATGCCCTAGTTAAAAGCTCTCACAACTGCTCTGCTAATACTTTTACAGACTGTGATCCATGATGCAAATGGAAAGTTTATTTAAGATGAATAAGGGGGTGCCATGTGATTTACTGGCATGGCTTGCTTTGCATTTGGTCTGAGTGCAAGTGTAGAATCATTTTCAGACCCATGCTGTTCATAAAAGCCTGTGATCTATTGCCAGAGATTCCCAGTGCTCTTCAATAGGACGAGGCAGAGTGAGCCAGCTCCATTCACACAGCCTCATAAAGAGCCATTTAAAAAAGGGAAAATAACACAGTAATTGTTTATATTTCAAACTAGATTTCATTATGAAGGCTCAATGTGAGATTGATTTTTAAAAAGCTTCAAAGTAAATACTACATTGATTCCCTCACAAAAATAATACCTTCAGATGATCCACAGGCCCCAGAGAGAGTGCCGAAATAAATCACCAACGTTGTTTGGCCATTTTAATTTTTTAAAAGCCACAATACAGATTTCAATTTTACTCGTGCTGCATGCATCTTTTAAAATTGTGCAGCAATGAATACCCCAATCAAAGGCCCTGAAGAAAGCCTGATGGCTTGCATTAGCACCATTCAGAGTGGTTCCACAGAGGTATGGACAATGTAGCATCTCAGAAGTCATGCCCCTGCTGACTCAGAACAGAAATATTCTTGCATCTTGCACTAGGCAGCTCATAAAAGGGCCTAGCATTTATAAAACTGTAAACGTATTACTTCAAACTATTGGGACAATGATCACACGTTAACCATGTACAGAAATTCTACCACTTTTGCCATAAACTTGCTTATGCAAAGGCTGGTTAAGAGGTGACTTTTAACCTGGACAGAAATGCAAAAGGAAAGTCATGTCAGAAAACAATGTATAAGTGCACCAAATTATGCAGACATACCTGTCTGGTTCTGGAATTGAGAACTTCATATATTTTCTTCATGGCATAAGCGCAGACGGCAGAAAATTTCCACATAATCTATGATCATTTCACCATAATTCCACCAAGGGAACAATACGGATAAACAGCAGAAGCTGCACCAAACAAAAAAACAGACTGGCAGCAAAAAGCAGTGGCAGACCTATCCAAAAACACAACTTGGCCAAAGTAATCCTCTCGACAGATCTGATGTTTTCTAGTCAGTCTCTTTCTCTGGTATGTGGTGAACAGGTATCGTAAGTCATTAAAACACACACCATCATGAAAAACGGCTTGGAGTAATATGTTTCATTTCTCAAAATAGCTTATGGTTATTACAGCGCTGCTTATAAAATGAGACTCTTGCCCTTGTGTTGTTCTGCATTTTTGGAGCACTTTATTTATCAGTGTGGCGATATGGTTACTGTTGCACTGTATTATAATACTGACACTTTCATCCAGATGTTATTGAGAGTTCCAGGGTCTCTATTGTTGCTTGTGTGGCTTTATATGTACAAATGTATCTCCCTTTAAACAGTCACATAGGTTAATGGAATCTTCTTAGCGTATGTTGTGTGCTAATTTCACAATACATTTCACACTGCATTTTGTTGCTAACTTTGAATTAAGCATTCGAACAAAAATTATGTTTTACTATGTTTTCCATACTATCTTCTTTAAGTGCAGCAAAGAAATAACATGTAACAAACAGTTATGCCTTCACTTTATTCCTTTCCACAGAAAGTAACTCTGTAAAAACTCTATCTCTATCTCTATCTCTAACTCTAAAAACCACTACTCTGTGGTTTTATCCAATCAAATCCGATATCTAATCAAGCTCAACTGTACATACCTCTCAGATCATCCACCTAAAAAAGTATCTCCCCCACCTGTGTGATAAACAAATATACCGTGTTATTCTTCATTAAGTTATTGTGGTACTGACAGCTGGATCCTCCCATATTCAATATCTGGCTCAAGAGTGGGGCTTAACACAGAGGTAGGCTTTGTCTTTTCATCAGGAATTTCATTGAGCTGCTCCACAGAAAGCCCTTTTCAAAGCTGGCATTTCATTGATCTGGCCCAGGATTAACCCAAGAGTGCTGGGTAAGCACGGCTCACCAAAGAGACCGCCAGCAGCAGTCAAGGCCACACAGCTCCCCATTGGCCACTGCCCACCCTTCCAGACCGGGCCCCCACAACAACCTCTGCAAGACGTTTGTCAAGCTTAACCAATGACGCAACAGACGTTATTCAGACAGACCACAGAAAAGGATTTCATACAGCACAGCAAGACTTTCCTACTCTCCACACAGCCTGTTTCTGAGGGTTATAATCAGAGCCTTGGACTGAGACCATTCTGAAGGGAGGACGGCAGCCGGGTCTTCTGATGTCAGGGATCAGACGAGCTGCGGCATCTGACAGAGTCCATTGCGGCAGCACTGACAGATTTAAGTGCGGTGGCTCCTTTTCCCTAAATTCAGAGCCCTGTGCAGATAGCGGTGCAGCAGTGTGCCACAAAAAACAGAGCCACTTTACACCACAAGCACACGCACAACCACATGGTCCGAGAGGGAGAATAACAACACAGCCACACTTACAAACAAGGACAGGAAATGGATCCATAGTTGGCCTGCTCTGTGAATGCTTTCCCAACATAACCACTATAGCTTTCATGTGACAAAAAATGTTTCAAGCTGACAGAATTGTACTTCCATCCAGAGGGAGGGAGTCCGATCCTAGCAAAAGGAGAAATCCTCAGGGACAATCTGGCTGAAGAACACTTGATGCTTAAGTGGGTAAAGTGAGGAGCCGCATTGAGAAGAGCTTTTGAGGGGAAAGCCTTGGCCCGTCGCGGTGTGAAAAGGCCTCTGAGCCTGGCTGCAGCAAAGGGCACCAGACGGACAGGGGAGGGAGGCGGGTGGGTGGGGAGTGGGTTAAGGCACTACGGGAGGTCATTCACACCCCTCTATTGCCAGCTTTACACAGAGCCTTGTTTTTTTCTCAGGCTCCTGTCTTCCTCACACGCAACAGGCTCAAACTGGGGTAAGAATCAGCAAAGGCTGTTTGTGTGCGATCCCGGCAATCAAAATAAGGGTCTGGCTGGCGCTGGCAGGGGCAGTCAGAACAGAATGATGTCACGTTACCGAGCTTCCTGTGTGAGCACATGGCGGGAGGGGTCTTGAGTGAGATGTGATTCATGATGTATTTATAAGCTGCCAGAGGCTGAGAAGAGCCTTGAGCTGCCTCTGCCCCCCTCTGAACTGACTTCACACAGGCCCCGTCTCGCCAGACCGCACGTCCTCCAGTCAACCCCCGGCAGCCCTCACAGCCCATTTGAAACTGTCACA
The DNA here is from genome assembly GCF_013368585.1 of Megalops cyprinoides. Lineage (NCBI taxonomy): Eukaryota > Metazoa > Chordata > Actinopteri > Elopiformes > Megalopidae > Megalops > Megalops cyprinoides. Next base: position 28,816,584 of record NC_050583.1, read on the forward strand.
CCGAATTCCGCGTCTGCGGATGCAACAAGGGCTCAAGAGTCGGAGACTGACGTCACTCCGGTGGGAACACACAGTGCTGCCCCACATCATTCACTTTCCCAAGCCTACACACCTGGATGAACTGACCCGGCCCCGATCGGGCCCCGATCAGCCATGTGTACTTCCCCCTTGTTTCTGTTAATCGGTAATCAGGGAGCGTCAATCGAAAGAAGCTTCTTGCTCTCCTGCGATCTACAGGTCTGTTCGCGAGATGTGCACCCACTGAAGCGGACAGCCACCGCTGTATGCAGGACTGTAAGAGACAGGCACAGTCTGCATGTGTGCGGGATTCCTTTCAAGCCAACAGCCTGACACAACAGCAAACAGAGCGTAAGGTGGGAATATAAAGCTGCGACACGTCCTTCCATGACTCAGTCACTCAAAATATGTAATGCGTCAGATCACGACAAACGTGCACAAGAAAACACTTCCTTCTCTTTCATCCTTATTATCTTCATTCAGAGCACAATGCACGACTAAGCCTGTAACAGATAGGGAAAATCCTGGCACTGAGGAGTCTGCACTAATGCTGCTATGCAGAGGGGGAGGGTTATGATGGCACAGCACGTCTCTTCACAGAAACCACTCTCTCTTGACTGGAGCCAATCAACTTACTGGAGTACCTTCCTGAAAAAACCTAACTGTGACACCATGACTCACTCTTAATGCTAATTCCCAACCACAAAAAAGGTATTCCCATAGAATATCTGACAGAATCCTACCACAAACCTCTGTTTAATTCATTAACAGTTACTAAATCCTGCTTTGAACAACCCTGTTGGTACACCCTACACTTGCTAAAGATACCTCATTAGACAGTGAGGTGTGGAGGCCCATGTGAGGACCGCTTGTAACATGATATATGGGGTAGTCAGGTAGCCTGTGGCTCAGAGTGGGGCTGTCGGGCCCACCGACGATGAACTCTGGGGCCACTGGGTTCAGGGCATCCCCGCACCAGGACTCCATCACATCCCATCTGCTCCAGCACCTCGGGCAGAGTGCAGCCATACAGGCTCCCCTCAGAGGCACACAGTGACAGGGAGCACTCCCAGATCCTCCTGGAACACAGAGGCAAACCGAAAGGGAAAGGCGGCTCTTTCACACACCTACACCCATGTCCACATCCATGCACATATCTGCATCCACACATGTCCACATTGGCAGAGAGCACTGGACCCACCTGCATTTGCCCTTGTGCAAAGAGCCACAGGGTCTCCCACCACAGCCAGCAGGGACTGTGCACAGAGCAGGACTGAATGTAGAGAGTACAGGGATGAGAGGAAGCCCAGCTCCCGGTCCTCCATTGGCTCCACCTCCTTCTGACTGGGCTCCCTGTGCTGCACCCCAGACACACCCACACACTGCTTGTAGGAGTGCCGTGTCCTCACAGTACTAATGAACAGTACGGGAAGGCATCACCCTGGGGTTCAGAGGAGGAAGGGGAAAGTGATGAACAGTAAGGGAAAAAAGCAGTTTTTATCGTATGGATCCTGTCAGTCTTGTAGCTTATCAATAACTATATGTACACGTTGGTAGCTGCAGCATGTATTGGGTTCTTTGCAGCTCCAGTGATCTTTAATGTGGATTAAATGTAAAGCACTTTAGTCCTGAAATATTCATAGCTGTACACATCTGAGAGCAAGTGTCCAGGCGAACAGCGATCTGCAGTTTAGATACACTTGGTTTGATGCTTGATGCCGAGGGACACAAAAGAATGAGGTAAAGGGAGGGGCATTAATAGCACAGAGGAGTCTGGGAGACAGGAGCAGTCAGGGGGCACAACATGTGAACAGAAGGGTAAACATGGGGGGAGTATGCAGCTACATACAAAATGTGCAAGGGAAGATGAAAAGGTGAAGAAACAGCAATCATAAAAGGAGGAAGAAAGGACAAAATGTGTGTAGAACAGAGGAGCAGTGGGGAGAGATTGTGGGGATCACTGCTGCAACACTGCCTTTGATTAGGTCTCCTGTTTGTACACTCACTCCCTGTGGATGCCACTGGTTTCCACCTTTTTTCGCTCACCATCTTGGGTCTTCTTGCAGAGAAATGTGAAATGCAGAGTAAAGACCACTGGGCAAAAACAGCATAACAAAAGAGAGAGATGAATAAGGTCAGACAGGTGAGCTAACAGACAGAGGGAACACGCCGTGACTGGGTGGTCACACAGTGCAGGTTGTGATGCTGCAGCTCTGAGCACAGGCTTAGGGCCTGCCTGGGGTTGGCTGCCCTCCTCCAGCTTGCCCCAGGACACAGGCCACTTCTTATACAGGCTCTCCACCTGCTCCACCACCTCCAGCATCTGCAGGCAGATCACAGCATAGGGGCTGGGCATCCACAGGCATAGCACACACCGCTTCCTCACAGAACAACAACCATCAATTTTAATTTCCCTGAGATTTACTTATTAATGCTTTCAGCATACAATATAAATGAAGTGACCAGTAGAGGTTTATAGTAGGATACTTCAAATATTTTAATTTATATCTAGATGAAAAACTGAGCACATCACACATAAAACCAGCTTGTTATCAAGAGCTTAGTGGAGGGTCTGATGCATGACCCAGTTAAAATCTGGTTGAACTCTGGGTGACATATCAGTGGGGCAGAAGGAGTCTCTTTCACATCTGCGTACTTGTAGTACCCACTGCTGCTGTTGTCTGTCTCCTAGACCACAAAGGAAGACAGGGGAAAAGAAGTCGTTGGGGATGGGATACTTGTTGCCTGCCCTCACTTTGCCCTTACAGAACAACTTTGAGACCAGGATATAACAACATACATACAAAAATACATACACATCAGAAACATGCTATATGTTGCACTGCTGGGTTTTCCTGCAATTGAAATGGATAAAATCAGAATTAAACCCATGAAATATATTTAGCTGGGTATGCAAGGTAGAACACAATAGCCCTGATTTGTAAAAAAGGCTGATTTATAATTGTTTTTTCTTTGACCATTTAAGGTGCCTTTTTGTTTCAAGCAATGTGAAACTGTTACAAAAAAAACACAGAACTAGGGACCTAATTTTCATTCACTGTGTCATTGGAGCCATTCACACCACACCAAAGTTATAACATTTTAAACAACTACCTTGTGATTTAGGCTCAGCCGACCAAGCCTGAATCTGCTTTAAGTAGATTTACCTCTAATCTACTTTAAATCTACTGGATAAAACGGTATTAATGACAGCTTCCCTGTAATTTCTGGATGTCATCATTTGGATTTTTACATTTGTGCACACGTAAGCGCTGGCAATCACTTGAAACAATATTTATGTTTCAATATTTATGCTTTATTTTCTGTCTTGTTTCATCAGAGCATGTGACACAAGAGTTTCCACAGTATTAAAATACTTATGATCAAAATCAATCATAAATACATTGCTGACTCCTACCTATTAAAATCACTGACTGAGCTGTTGGTAAAGGTAAACGCTATGTTGATAATGCAGTAGAAAGTATACTGAAGCACTCCCATTTTTAGTGTTTGTTTTCCTCCATTGCTGTGGTAACCTGTACTGCTCACTAAAAGCATTTTTATACCATGAACCAGTTACTGAACTTTTTGTCACAGACAAATAATTTTTCTCAGTTGCCGTCGCAGACTTCTGAAAGGTGCCTACTGTGTAGAAAAATATGTCTCATTCTATGATCATGCAACAGTGTTTCAGAGGTTTTTCTGCAATATTCTTTTCAAGTGTTCCAAGAGAAAGGAATCATCTGTTGCCAATACTCGACAACACCTTCACAAATTGACAGAAGGCTTTCAGTTCCTCCAAACGAACAGTGTAAATGTGGAAGTCTTTAAAGACTTTGATGGCAAAACACTCCAAGTCAATTGGAAGACAATCCTTTGCTGTTTGCAGACAGGAACAGTGAGCGCATACAAACAGTGGCAAAAATCTCTTTCCCAATTTAATTCTAATTTTTGCCAGAACTTTTCTTCTAGCACGGCTAATTCTGCCAAAATGTGCATGCAGAGAATCACTTATGGCCCCTTTGTACTATTCACAAACACAAACCTGAAAGCTAGTTATTATTGGATAAGTGAACACTCTTAAGCTGATTACTGTACGCAGTATTTATCTTTGATTTATCCTGAGATTACTCAGTTCAAACATGTGCTTCATCAGTTCAAACAAGTAGCTTTTCAGAATCACTAAAGAGCTGTTCCCATGAAAGTTGATACAGCCTGTGATACAGCTTGCTGTTTAAGTTACAACCACCCAGTCTTCCCCACAAGTCACAATACCATCTGTGCTTGCCCTTGTGGCAAGATTCATGTAGCTATGCAGGATCTGTGAGTGTCTTTATTGTACCCCCAAAAACTGGTCATAATGTGGCAAAAGCAATATCACAGCTCTTTCTTGCCACCCTGCCACAGTGTGAAATTGACACTACAGCCAAAATTACCATCCGTCCTAATATATTCAGGTTTTACCCATGGCAGAAGACATATGGGAGGCGGGTCAATATTTCAAGGCATGGTTGTGAAAATATAGAGCACCATTAGCATTTGGAACCTTATGGCTTTAGAGGCCACCAGTGAATCAATGATTTTAAAAGGAGGTAAAGCAGTTAAAGCAGTGTTAAAATAGTGGAGGTCAGGCACATGGAGCAACAGGTTAAGGATGTCCTGGGGAATGGTGGTGCTCTGGGGTGAGGGTGGATGTTGAACATGAATCATTTTCCAGATTTTCACTGCTGCCATTCTGCTTGAGACACTTGATCAATCAGGTGACAGAGAACACCAAATAAGGTGGAGGAATACCTCATGACTGCATTTATGTTTCTTCAGCCATATGGCACAACTCAGGGATGAAACACAAACACATACAGATATGAAAGCTCTTTCCAGGAAAGCATCAGCTCAGGAGTGGGGCGATCATGTGGTGACCCTGAGACGCAAAGTGACAATCTTAAAGAGAGATGCACAACATACAGTAGTCCAGCATGTTTTGACAAGAACAGTGGATGTACCTAAAAAGTGGCCATGTCCAAAAAATCCGTATTACGTATAACAAAAATAGGCCCAAAATTACAACAGAGGAAGGTAATTTTCATTTATGAACTACGTCAACCAAAATAAAAGTTGGCTGTAGGTCTCAAAGAACAAAAATCAAGTCTATTCCAGAATCAGAATCAGATTTTATTGGCCAAGCATGCTTTTCCACCTACAAGGAATTAGACTGCAGCTCCAGTGTCTCTCATAGTGCATTCATACAACGTCATGATGACAACAAAAAATACCAAACAACAGTAGTGATACAATAAACAACAACAGTAGTGCAGGACACATCCATGGAATAAGGATGGAAAGAATAAGGTATATAAAAATAAATATGAACAGCTAGTGCACAATAGATAAATGTGTGCAGTATGTTAAAGTGTACATGAGTACAGGCTGTACTATTGCACTGTGTTATATAAAGCTATATATAGCTGTATACATGGTTCAGTGCTGCACTGGTTATGCGTGATCATATGACAAGGGATATGACACAGAGCAGTGTGGTGCCCAGACTACATCCTAATGCAAGACACATTAGCCAGAAGCCAGAGGTGCTGCAGCACCATGGACAGCATCCACTCAAAACTAGTTCTCAAAATGGGAGAGCTGTCTGACACACCACACTGTTTCTTGCGCCCTAATGGCCTCTAAAATGTATTCATGTCTCTGATAAACTGTAACAAAAAGGTAATTTAACACACAAAATCAAAGTGCACAAGCAGTGTTTTTTGAAAAAATAAACTACATACAGTTTAATATTACTGGCATTGAACAGGGAAACAGGATTGGTTCACAACTGATTTAAAATGCAGCCACATTCTGTAACTAACTAATTCTAATTCTAATTCTAATTCTAAAACTAATTCTGTATCTAAAAATAAAATTCTGGAAATTGAACACAACATCAGGTGTCCACTGTCTGAAAATATTCACATGAGGCTAGGGTTAAAGACAGCTGGATTGGTATTTGCCTTGCCAGGAGGATGCAAAACAACATTTACCACAGTGTGCAGTGAGTAAACAGGTAAATTCAAACCCGAGGGCACTGAAAGTAGATTGCTTCTTTTTCCAAAGCCAAGCAAAACTACCATGCAATATCAGCAGCATGAATCTTTTGTTCACAAAAGAAAGTAGCAAGATAGAAGCCTTTTTTTTGACACCACAACTCAAAAAGATGCAGCGTAAATTGCTAGACTGCATCACAGTGACAATTCAAAAACGGAGATATGCTTATCACTGGCATGTTTGGCACCAGAAGGCAAAACTCATGTTGAGAGGAACATCATCCACTCTGTAGATTATGGATGCAGTGGAAATTCTTTCACTTTTGGGTTGTTTTAGGTCTCCTGGTGCTCTTCTTAGAATGGAAGGACAGCTTTTTTATACATACCAGGTCAAACACCTGGTTTCCTCAGCTATGAAGCTCAAGCTAGATCCAAAACAATAGTCCAAAGTAGATGTTGGTGCAGACATAGTAAAATGAATGCAAAATCAATGTTCTGGACTGGCCATGGCCAATCTCCAGATATCAAACTCAATCTTGCTAATGCTGAGCTATGATTCAAACTCAACAAAGCAGGTCACAAGCAAAGAACAAGAAATATGAAGAAGCTGGAGAGATTCTGCCAAAAGCAGTGGTCAGTCAATTATTCTAGTTTTCTTTGCTCTTAAAATCAATGCTGCTGTTGCCGTCTGACAAGCCAGTGAACAGACACATCTTCATGACACATTCCTTAGTCATTATCACTGAAGCATTTATAAATGTAAAGTGTTTGCAACAAGTCAAATGTGTGGAGTAATAAGCAAGCAGCTTATCATTCACAGGTTCATCAGCTTCTAAGTTTTGGAATTTTTGGAACAACAAAAGTTGAATGTTAACTCTGAGCAGTGCACATGTGCATCTTCATCCAGATAAGGCGTATACTGCTGTTACCATACCGCTTCTGAGAACATTTGAGAATATGCTTCACAGGCTGCAGCAATCGGTCAGCTAGTCAGCTAAGGATGAGCCTTGAAACTTGCACAGCTTTTGTCATGAAAATAATGCTTTTTGACATTTTTAGTGTGCATATTTGCAAATTCAGCACTGCAACTTCAACTGCTTTAGCAAATATTGCTGTATGAAATTCCTCCTTAATGCCTATAATGTATTGCACAGAACATTTCTTAGAATCAGAATCATAATCAGACTTTATTGTGTATTTTTTTTACACATACAAGGAATTTGACTCCGGTTCCAATGTCTCTCATAGTGCATTCATACAATGATTTTCAAGGTAACAACAGCCAATACCATCAAACAGTAGTGGTACAACAAACAACAACAGTAGTGCAGGACACATCCATGGAATGGCATAAGGATGGAAAGAACAACATATATGAAAAATAAATATGAACATACACTGTACAATAAGTTAGTGTAGAGGAGTACAGGCTGTGGGTTTGTACAGCAATTTGTTATAGACAGCTATTGCACTGTGTTATATACAACTATTGCACAATGATTGTGAGATAAAGTGTACCTGAGTGCAGGCTATGGGTATGTACAACTATAGTTGTACATACCCATAGCATTGCACCGTGAGTCGCTAGTTTAACAGTTCAAGAGTGTGATGGCGTGTGGGAAGAAGCTATTCTAGTGTCCGTTTGTTTTGGTGGGTAGTGATCTGAAGCACCTGCCACAGAGAAGGAATTCAAATATCTGGTGGCCAGGATGTGAGGGGTCAGTAATGATTTTGCCTGCCTGTCTCCTGGCTCTGGTATTGAAAGGATCTCATAGTGTGGGCAGGTTAACTCCAATGATCTTTTCTGCAGTCCTGATGGTGCGCTGTAGTTTTTTGGTGTCTTACTGTATTTGGTGGCAGAGCCAAACAGTGGTTTGGACAGAGGACAGACTCAATGATTGCTGCGCAGAACTTGACATGCAATTCCTGTGGCAGGTTGAACTTCTTCCTCTGCTGGGCCTTTTTTGCAATGGAGACAGTTTTGGTCTCCCATTTCAGTTCTTTGGAGACTGTAGCTCCCAGAAACCTGAAAGTTTCCACAGCAGAGACAGCGCTGCCTAGTATGGTGAGGGGGGTCAGGGGTGTGGAGTTCCTCCTGAAGTCCACCATCATCTCCACTGGTTTGAGTATGCTCAGCTCTAAGTTGTTGTGGCTGCATCAGAGTGCCAGCTGTTCAACCTCCCATCTGTATGCAGACTCATCACCGTCTTGGATGAGACCGATGACTATTGTGTCATCTACAAACTTCAAGGGTTTGACCAAGGGGTCCTTGGAGGTACAGTCATTTGTGTACAGGGAGAAGAGCAATGGGGACAGCACACAACTCTGTGGGGCGCCAGTGCTGATTGTCCGGGTAGTGGATGTAGCACCGAGGCGGCCGACTTTGGCGCCATCTTGACTTCTCTAGGTTAAGAGGCACCACTACCACACATCACACACTATCATCATAAGGCAGGCATGTTTTAACTGCTGCCATATGATGCAGCGGTTCACCTGCTGCATCACAGTGGCATGTTTACCCATGGCTTCGTTTCAGGAACTGAAGTCACTCGGCAGAATTGGGTCATGTGTAATCTGGAGAGGCTTTAGATCAGTGGAGGCAGGGAAATGTGGGACAATCCTCACCAACACGCCTGTACACATTTGACAGAGCTCAAATACAGCACTACCCATGCAAATAAAGGACTAATGGTAGCCTTAGGGTAACCTCCCAACAACAGCGCACAAAACACCCACTTGACATGTGCTGCTGGGTACAGCACTGCTCAATCAGCTGCACACGGCACATAGAGTCCTTAGAACAGAGCTCAAACAGCCATTCCAGCAGAGGGCGATTTAGACCTCTTTCGGGCAAACTCAATGAACACCAATGGCAGGAGCTCATGATAACAGAGAGAGGGGACATGGGAGAATTTCCTGAGGTGCAGCTACACACTGTACATTTCACTGACATACAGAAATAAGGCAGGCTGTCATCTTGTGTACGTACCAATGCTGAATGATTAAAAGCAGCAATTGGTTCTCAAAGTTAAATTGGGATTGTGGAGAAGGTGGATCACCATTAGAAAAATTACATAGACACGCACACATATTTCAAAAGCATTGATAACCATGATGGTGATTACTGATCTAAAGGCCCTGAAAAGGTCTCTCACCTGGGCAGGATCCCCTGCTAGCACCACACGGGTGGAATGGTCTGCCAGGCAAAGTGCAATGACAGTCTTGCACACGGGGGCGAGTCGAGCCTTGCCCACCAGAATGTGAGTGAAACCCCCTGGAAAGGCCAGAATGAGGCTGAATCCCAGTGGTCTCAGCTGCACCTCCACAAGTCCCTTACCTCACTCACCATGCACATAGCCACTCCCCTCTGCCACACATAGCACACTCAATAATACCGTTACTAGAACAGTATTGGAAAAATAAGGCCTGGAAAGGTAATGTTAGCTTGTCATCTAGTGGAGAGAGCGGGGAGGACATGTGGCATGTTAATCACCGGAAACAGAAACGGTACTATAGCGTGCTTTGTATTCCACACAATCGTGGAGCCCTTGGTGCTGCGGTAGCTGCATCCAGCCTGAGCTGGATGAGTCACCTGGCCTGCTACTCAGTGCACTCCGCTACCCTGCTCCTCTTCACCTCCTCCCTCCAGGGCAGCAGGATCTCCAGGATGCTGGGGCCAAATCATACTGCCATGCTGTGCCGCTGCACAGCAGCACCCTACAAGCACAGGAGACGGGGAAGAAAAACATGGATTACAAAAATGCATCACTGCAATCCAGGCCCAATGCAATTCACTCCCGCATCTGGTACACATTAAGCTCATTGCCCTGAGATGGTGTACCTGTTACTGTCCTCTCTCAGCAGGGTCTCAGTGGTCTCGACGAGAGTGAAGCTCTTTGCTGTGCAGGGGCCGCACAGCAAGATAGGGGGCAGTTTCAGGGAGAGGGGTGCAGACTCCTAGTGCCTCTTTCTGCCTTTCATTAAGCCTGGCGCCCAGCCCCTCAACACTGCAGCTGTCAAGTGGCCTCTCTGATCACTCACACTGAGACACCTCCCTGCTCAGCGAGGCACGCAGTGAGTACCTGGAAGGAGACAGGGGCACTCCAGCAGAGGGGGGCTCTGGGAAGAGCAGGGTGCAGTCCTGCAGGGAGTCCAGAACATAGCATCTCACACAGTGGCAGCCTGTTCAGCTGGAACAGCTGCTCCATCTAGTGGCCAGAAAATACATAGCGGTGATCAAAGTCTTGGTGCCTTGATATGTATGATCCCTTTCCAGTCCTAATATATTTTAGACTAAATAGTCTGCAGTAATGTATAATGCAAAATACCAAACATTATATAGTAGAGTCTAGATAAAAGCTGTAGCCTGTGATGACAGAAAGAGAAGAACACAGGGCACAGGGTGTTTACCGGCAGGTCTTGATCAGGCTGCAGTCTCAGGTTGTGGCAGCAGTGCTCCGAGAGCCTGAACAGCATGCACTTTGAGCAGCGTGCCTCATGCACCCACTCCCTGCCTCCCGCGCCCTCGGAGGGATCCTTGGCCTGTAGGCACAGCACCAGCAGCATTAGAGCGCTGGCCACCATGCCCCGCAGCAGCCACCCCCCGGCTGTGTCCTGTCTCACCCTCCCACACTCGGCCCCATCTGGGCAAAGAGCTGGCCTGGCAACAGGGGCCTGGCGCAGCCCTGGAGCCTCAAGTTTGGAGGTGGAATGTGCTGTGAGGATAACAGCAGGGAAAGACAGCAATTTACATCAGCCTGACCTCTCCTGTTTTTCTCTAACTATACTAAATGACAACAGCAGAGCTACACCAAAAGGTGCGGCTACAGTCAAACCATCAGATCAGAGCAAAACTGCCCAGACGGCAGGGAGGATTTCAGGAGAGGGCGAAGTCAATTCCATGCGCAGAAGGGGGTAATGGGGAAGATCAGAGGGAGGGAAGGAACGAGCACGGGTGAGCACACAACCAGCTGAGCTCTATGTACTGGCCATTCCCCTCGCTGTGCAGCAGGTCATGGGATGCGCGAGTGGTAGTTACACAGGGTCAGGCTCTTGTCCAGGATGGAGTTGGTAAAGAGCTGGTCAGCGGCAGCGGGGAGGTGGCAGGACTGCAGCAGGGACTGGTCCAGCTGGGACTGGTCTCGGAGCAGAAAGCCCACCACAGTCATCTGCTCACAGTCGGAGTCCCAGTGCACTGTCAGACCCCCATCCTGAGGCTGCTGCTCCAGCTAAGCATCTGAAGTGAAGAGACTTTCAGTGCCTCAGCTATGGCTTTCAGCATGGCCACTCATGCCATGGTTTTACTCCCAAAGCACCACACACGGCAAACCTTCCTTACAGATGGTTGACTGTAAAACATTCAAAAATATCCTTAACTTTCCTTTGCATATTGTACCTTACTTTCAATACCTTCATTCTTCTGGTACACATTTGTAAGAAATACTTTAATGTCTGGATACCTGCCATTTAAGCGCAGCTATGTCATAGGCCAGTGCAATAAGTTATATAATTGTACCAGTAAAAAAATCAGTATTTAATTTACATCACTACAGGAAAAAGAGCTTTTACACTTGTTCAGGAATGTTGAGGCAAGATAAATTCTCCAACACACTTGTACACAGCCAACATCTGTTTTTCACACCAGTCCTACAAGGCAACACAGTGAAGTAAACATGGGTGAATCTCTACTGACATCATCTAAGTGACTGGCAGGTGCTGCTGCTAGGAGGTGCCAAGGCACCAGGACAAAGGGACCCTAGCTGACGAAACCCATGCTATTTTTTGTGTGGTATTAGTTCACAGATTTTAAGCAGCATCTCTGGAATGTACACCTGACATAGGGTATACTCATCAATTCCCAGTACACCTCGAGGAGGGGACCTGTGCCTCCAGCATCACTCCTTTAGAATCCCTAAATGGAGAACAGAAGCACAGGCCAGATCATTACCGAGGATTGACTTCTATTTAAGTATCTGTTCATAAGTTACTGCCATTCTGTCAGACCCGAATGTTAGCAATGTTTTCTTTAACAGTAAAGAAGCCATCAAGTTGACAATTCGCCATGTCAATCACTCTTAAGCCGCAAGAGAAGCACCATTCCCACCACAGCCAGAAACCAGCCCAGGGAGCACGCAAGGCGAAGGGAAAAACAAGCGACAAACCTTCCCTGCTACCGTCTTCTGACTCTCTAGCTGCACTGCTGGAAACCTGAGGAAGATTGCTTAATAATTAACTGGCTCCTGAGCCCACCAGTAAGGTCCACTCTGATCAATACAACACAGAGAAAACAAATCAGGACTGCACTGTTACAAAAGCAGCATATAAAGGTACTTGGAAGGACACTGCAATGTCACAGATATCTATTGCAAATTAAACATGTCAAGTATAACCAATAATAAATTAATTAATGCTCTAAACTCATCACTATACAACACCCCTCAGCACAAATAACTGAGCTAACACACACATTAGAAAACATTTCTGCATTACCCTCACCACCAGAAGATCAAAAATATAAACATAATCAAAAACATAAATCAACACTTACATAATTGTATAAACTTAAGCACACTACGGAGTGTTTTATCTTACAGTATAGCTTGCCTACTTGTTCTTCAGGTTGTCAAATACTTTCAGAAAACACTAAACTGAACAATCTATAAAACAACAACAGTGTATTTTACCTTTTCCATTCTAAAACACAGGTAATGCCCTTGAGTCTCATAAAAGTCATCTTTGTGAAATGGCTATACCTGACATTCAAAATTACAGAATAAGCTATTAGGCCACTGCAAATAACCTGCAGCACATTGCCTTAAAAATGGCAGCACCGTGCTTACCTCTGTCAAAAGCAGCAGCAACTGTCTGATGTACTTCATGTTACCTTCATTCTGGTGTGACATAAACCAAAACGTTTGACAGCTTGTAGCTTGAATGAGACAGCTGATTAACACCCCAATTTATGTGAAGCAAACACAGTAAGTCTGTGAGGGATCAACTCATATTTCATTTGCTCTTGCAAACACATTGCATCATCAGAAAAAAATGAGCATTGCTTCCCAAAGAAACAACCCTGAAAACTGGAAATCCCATGCATTTGATAGGTTTACAGAATTAATGTCCATTCTACATTGTAACAGCTGAAGTGCACTTGATATATCTCTTTAAGCCTGCCATCCAGTAACATGGTGACCAGGAGGTCTTTGCAAGCCCCACCTCCCAGCAATTCCTGGAGGCACATTACTGTAAAGAGGGGATGCACATAGGACACTCAGCACGTATACAGTTATATGCAATGTGACCATAATATAGTCACTCAATCTGTAATAAATGGTTTACACAGTAAACATTTTACAGATGTATTGATACATTTATGCAGCATTGTGTAAGGGTTGCTAGTGGACAATATGTTGGGCCTCATGGATGTGACATCCAGACTAAAATGGATATTGCTGGATATCCGGCTGTATAAATGGGTAACATTGTAAAGAACTATAACCTATGTAAGTCGCTTTGGATAAAAGCGTCTGCCAAATGAATAAATGTAAATGTAAATGTAAATGTACCTGTTAGGAAGAAACAGATTCGATTTTAGTAATGGCAAATATTATTACATTACACTATGAAACAGATAATTACAGTGTATTTACACAATTAATGCTGATTTGAAACTGGATCACTTCATACCACTTTCACTGTCCTCTTCTGCTTCTGTGAATATTTTCTACATTGAATAAAAGCATTTTAAGGACTGGTCCTGCTGATGTTACAACATCTGAAATAGGAGCAGGGAGGCATACTGTATGTTTAATGCCCAATCTCTATTCAAATTCCATATAATACATATATCAAAACTGAAAAAGACTAAAAAATAAGTAGCAATGGATCAGTGAGGAGACATAAAAGTTTCAGTGGCCTGCTGCTGAATGAGGGCGGAGGCTCGGTACAGCAGTGCCTGCAGGCAGATGTGGTGGTGTCTGAAGGAGGCGAAGGAGGAGCAGGAGATGGTGGGTAGGGAGGTGCCAGTGAGACTAGGCGGTGCTGCCAGCACCTCATCACAGCATTGAAGAGCTGGTACTCTTACCTGTGCTTACATGACTGGGCACATAAGACACCCTTCTTCTCACCCATTCAGCCCCACTGCTGCATCAGGGGCAAACAGGACAATATAGATTACAATACCAACCCTGCCCATCCAAGTCTGTTTCATCAGTGCTACCTCTGAACCTACTAAATGTAACTTCTAGTTGTATTCAGATACACATATAAGATGTTCAATATATTGTGACGAAGAAAAACTTACAAAAGTATTACATATTGAGGCCAATCAGTGTTACGTTTTCTGAATTCTGTGCATACTAAACAACTCAGTTTTATTAGCAAATAAAAACACAATGACCAGAAGAAGTCACTTCTGCCTGGAAAGATGTTCGTAAGTTTGGATCAAGAGTGATGCTCGCATGCACGCGCATATGCAGGAGGACGAGCCGGTTATGCGCGTGCCGGACATCGGAAAAATACTGCGTTAACAAGTCGAGGTTTCGCAAGGACCTGTTATCACTTCTCAATGCTCCTTATTACTTAGAAGGACGGTACTGATCATTTGATATACTACATGCGGCAAATAACCCTCTATTATTCATTTAAGTTAGCTCTAGTGCGATGTGATATAGATTTCTATAGCAAACAGATACAGGCACCGAAAAGAGTGCAACCCACCTTGTCTCAGGACAACGCCATCTTGGAATTCAGGATAGTTCGCATTAATACAAATCTCGCCATTTGGAGTGACGTCACTCTGAAACGTCGCATCTGTAAAAATGAGAGGAGTAGAGGGGGTAGGTGGCAGGTGAAAGTTGGAGAATTGGTGAATACTTTACAATCTGCGTTTTATGATTGTCTTTATAGTATTAAGATGCTGTCTTATGTTAATATTCTTTTGTAGGCAATATGTCTTTTCATGGTTGCACTCTTGTTATGTATACACACACAGTATTAAGAGCTCCTCTGCCCACACACCAGACTGATATGATGGAAATGTGTGAGTTTTGTTCTGAGAAACATTGTCATTTTGAAAAGGAATTGTAAGATTTACCAACAGCCTAGTATTTGTGGTTTTAGTTTCTCATATTCGGCAATCATATAAATCATCCTGTATCACTACAGTGGTTTATATGTGCTTCTGTGCCAGCGCTTTCAGAGGCCACGTTATAACTGTTCATGAAACATCAGTCTGGAATCCAAATTAACCAAATATTTGGATGATGGATGTAGCCGATGGTGCCTGAAACAGTTTGTGTGCAACGATAATTATCACATGTTTAACAAAATGGATTATCGTCTGTGGAGAAGTTTAAGAGGTTTTGTAGGCTATTTGGTTCTATGATTAACACTCCACAGCGGCAGATGGCGGTATGCTCTTTGACGATGGTGTATTAACCTGAGGTTGAATTCACTGCCGAAGTAGAAGTGGGCGGGAAGTGGAATGGTCTTGTACATAGATATAATATTGGCTAGCAAAAACGTGCACGACCATTTAATGATTTTTTTTAAATAAAGATAAAACATAACAAAAAAAATACGAAATAAAAAATGGGTCACAAGACAGTCACAGAAATATTACACAGTAAAGCACATCAAAGGTGAACAAAACGGCTGGTGTTGAAAGTTGGGTTTTCGTATTAAGCATGGTTACCTGCAAGTGATGTGCTGCTTAGCGACCGCTCACACAGTGTTTGACAAGTGAAACCTCTCTGTGCCTTTTATACCTATTGATGAATACAGGCTGTTTTCTAAGGTTTGTGAACTCAGTGAGCTGTTAATAGCCTTATTTGGTGCATTTAGTGTGCATTGCTGTCTGCAAACAGCAGATGTTTTGAAACAGTTTTTTCCTCACCTGTCAGTGTTAACGAAATTAAATATAATTGTCCTTTCCCAAATATGTCCATCATTGAAATAGCTACAGCACGCATTTCTGTTGGACCGGCTGTGTTGGACGCTGTTAGTAAAAAATGTTCAATGACCTCAGTTGTACGTCTAATTGCCACAAAGTAGCCACTTTTAAGAAAACGGACAGTTGTAATTCTGTGACAGGCATTGAGGCCAGGTAGGGCAAAGCGCTGCGACTAACAACGGGAATTCTTAGGTAAGCCATAGCTCTATTGCACTGATCCTCTCGGTTGGATTATTCCCAACAAGATGTCACTCGACGATTCTAATAAATTTTTTGTATGCATTTCCATTTGATTGCCGTTGACCATATATGGTTGGAATACTAAGACAGGCCTTTCTCCGCAAAAAAGAGATATATCGGCGACATATCTGTCTTTTGTAACTTAGGGGACTGCCAGCTGGTCGTGGTAAATTATTACAGATGACATGCGCTATGGTCTGACTGTATAGGCCTAAGGGTTTATTTGAAAGCAGTGATCGTGAGAGGTTAATGTGTTTTTGTAGACAGTGAAGATCACCCAGACGAGCTTTGACACAAATTCCTGTCAGCATTTCTGCGAAGCTCTGGTGACATTCCATTAACAAGGAGGATGACCTCGCGTTGGGGAGAATGTAGCCTATTGTAGTAATTACCTCAAACTGTAGATGGCACCGCAGTCTCAAAAAATCCGACGGAAACGTCAAATCAACACTCCGCTCGTTTTGTTTTCGTTGTACTTTAAAGGGGGAGCAGAATGCGTATTTACCCTGTCATCAGGAAATGGCCCGTTAGATGTTTCTCAACGCGTACGTTCGGACTGAGAGAATGGATTTACCAATAAAAGCATTTACTTGTATAAAACATTCATTATAAGCATTTCCGTCCAGTTTTGCGCATTTATCCTAGATATAAATAGAATCACAAAATGCCAGCAGACCTCATTCCTGTCTTAGACGTGGGAAATTATGATACACCCATTTTAGTAATGCTAGGTATCCACAGCATTCTAACCCGTGTTAGTGGGTACGACTGTATTATTGAGCTTGCAGTACATGTTGATTTATCAAGAAAAGCTCCAGTATTTGATTCTGAATCTGAAGCAATTATGGTACTCTAACATATTCTCATGGTTAACTGTCTTTATTCACCATGCAGACTCCATTGTGTGTGACCGAAATAGAGGTTCAGTCCTTGACAAACTCTTTGGTGTCCCAGTCCCATTTATAGGCAGCCAGCTAACAAATGCAAGAGGCTTGTCTGCAAGGCAGTGCAGCGGCATGCATACTTGTTAGGTCATTGAGGTGTGGGAGTGTGGGATTTCTCTTCCCCTGCCCTCCACTTCTAGTGCCCTGCCTAATTGGGTTAATTGTCCTTGCAGGAATTTCCATTTGTGCCTAAACAAATTGCCTTCTCTGTGAGCAAAAGGGCCGCATTGTGTTTGAAGCAGCCCCTGATTGGCAGGTTCCTTTCTGTGGCACAGAGTGCGTCCCTTCTTACACTTCCTTGCAGAGAGTAATCCTGTCATGAGCTTGATTGTTCCACTGCTGATAAACCTCTGCGGGGGAGCTTCTCTGCAACCCTGAGCAGTGTGAAAGGGACGTGCTCTCTGAAAGGCACAGTGCATGGGTGTGGAAAGAAAAACAGAGCGACAATATTGATGTATGGGAGGGTGGCCTTTTTTTTGTTAGACTTTAAAATGTAGGTCTGTTCTTTATTTCATTCACATGCACAGTTATAAAACCACACCTGATAAATAAAATTGGGAACATTAAGCCATTGCGGCATAATGCACAAATTTCTTGCTTTGGACAGGACTTATCTCACTATGGCATGACCCTGGGAGGGGAAAGGGCTCCAACTTACGTTTTCGTTTCGTTGTTTTGTTTTCAGTCAAGAGCTGGCACACTGAACGGCCTCCCAGCTGAGTTCCTGTAGAGAGAGACTCCCCTGGGAAGTTTCTGAGTTTTAGGAACAGTTGGTCTGCAACCAGAGAACTGCTGGAAATTCCGGCTTTTATCTGCAGGGTAAGGGATTAGACCCAAGATTTAGAAATTACTGGAATTTGTTTTCATTAATTGGGTATCTCTGTGGGTTTTTAAAGCATTGATGCTCCCTCAGTGTACTGAAAAGCACTGTGTTCATGAGTCATGTTTATTGAATTTTCTTAAAGTAGCATTATCAATACAAACACTTTAAATATTGGAATATTTTCATTACTAGAGGAAAAAAATTGTCAGCTTAAATGATTCCTGAAATGCAGTAAATTGCAGTTAACTGTAAAAGTATAGTATCGTCAGAGTATAGTATGATGTACCTTTAACATAATGTATGTTCTGTAATATTTCAGACAGTCTTTATACAAGACCGTTTTTGTTTTTTTAAAGCAATATAGTATCTTAAAATGTGGCTCTTCTATTCTCTTTGACTGTGCTAAAATGTGTTCATGATTAATTTTCTCATTAAGCAAATGTGGCATAAAAATATCATTGACATGGCTAATATTATCCTTTAGTGTTGAGTGTGCCATCTACAAAGGAGTGTGCTTATCACAAAACAAGCAAATTGAGAATAATAGTGCTATTTCTAATCATGAAATTAATTACATTCCGGCAACCCTGTGTTATTGTTTGGTTGTCATCATTTTCGGAGCCATTGTGTAAACAGTTCCCCGTCTCGTCTGGGCTCAGTTAATTTATGCAGCTGCTGTTTAATTACACAATTGCGCATGTTTAGACATTTCCATTACCGATGTCAAGCTCCATGCATTACTCACTAGTGGCTTTGTAACCCACATATTGTTCATCTGAACAGCTAGTGAGACGACCCCGTCATTGAGGAGATCATTCTGAAGTATTAATGACGAGATGATAATGTTGGTGCCGCTGATTTTTTTTTTAACCATTGATCTAAAGGTTCTCTTGTACTTAATTGGTATTTAACAACACACCAGTCAAAGCCATGCACTATCACGATCGTCAGTGACATACTGACTGTTTGGCACTGCTCCTGTGTGCTTAGTCCTTCCAGGTGTACACATTGGAAGGCCTGTGTGTTGGGGTATTTCACTCATTAGCTCACTGGTCTCCTCAGTGTTCAAGTGTTCAAATTCAAAGCTACCCCAGCCTGAGTGAAAATTATAGTCGTGGTTCAATACGTTGCGGTATCCACCACGGTGGTTATGCACCGTTATGCACTGTAATGTACTGGAAATGTTGAATAAGGACATGGTAAGCCTCTGCTAAAGCTACCTACCTCTCCATTGCTGTGGAATACACTAATAGTAATTTTAAAACAATGGAACTCTCTGTCACGTTTATAAGGTGGACTGGGTACCACATCTCCAAAATTTGATCGACCCCTCTGTGTAGTGGCGCGGGTATTACAGGAAAACCCCATAAGAAAATACACACTTGTGTATTAGTGAAAAAAAATCCTCTATAACCATGTATATTACCACTGCCTTTCTGCTGCAGTTATTTGTGTTACATACATCATTTTGATATTACGTATTTTAAATGACAGAGTATATGTAATATTAAATATTCAGTGAGTTCATTTAAAAAGCCAGATTGAGAAATCCATTTAAAATTTCGATTGGAAAATGATGTAGTTAATTATTGTGTTAACTGTAGCATGTCACAGGGTGTATGAATACACTGACTTTTGGCTGAGCAGTTTTATTCAAACCAATATTTTCAACACTACTCAATTCTGAAATGAGTTCTTGAGTTCGTGATTCTTACAAGAAAAGCGTCATTGTAAAATTAAGTTGACACATTACACAAGTAAGCATGTTGAAAATGTGCTCATGATATTGATTACTCCTTAAATATTTTCCACAAATGGAATCACAGTTATTCAACTCATTTGAGCTGTGGCCTCAAGGTATGAATCTGAGAATTGCATTAGATTAGTTTTTGTGTTACTTATAGTTTTAAGTTTGATCCTACCTGTGTGGACCTCAATAAGTTGATGAGCTGTGACAGTTGTCCTACGCTTACACATGAATGGAAGCAGCAGAATTCACAGTGATTGGAAACAAAAATTTGTAAAGATTAAGGTGCTTGAAAAAGTCAGAATCACAGTATTATATATATATTATATATATATAATATTTTTTGAGTATTTTATTGAATTCTGATCCTTGCAACATGTTAAAAATAGTAAATGAATTAAAGATACTAATTAAAGAGAAAAACAACGACTTGCTAAGAAAAATAATTGATACATATACAGTAAATAGCTTGTAACAGCATTTGAATGAATGAATCAATAAAAGTGTTCGGATTACGATCTTTGAAACAAAAAGCCCAGCAGAAGCAAGTGCTGGGAGTGTTGTGCCCAGTTTTGCGGGTGGGGTGGGGGATTTGGCGGTGTGTTAGGGAGCTGAAGTTTTGCGCTCTTCCTCATTTCCATCGGAAAGTTGCCTTGGCAGTGGGGGAGCTGCTCTTACCCTGACGTGCATGCCGACATTTTAATTCGCCTCCAATCTCCCCCTGCCGCCATGTCTAGATCCCGTCTCCCTGCGTGTGCCGAGCGTGCTGGTCTGCTAAAGGCTGCCGCCACACGTTTCACTCTGGCATTCCTCTCTGCCGCATGCCAGGTAAGGAGAAACGCGCGCCCTTCCGCTCACACTGAAAAACGCAGCCAAGAAACGGGGCGCGGGCATAACCCTGCCTCGCGCCCCTTTCACTTTCGGGGGGTAATTGTTGTGTAGTTTACACAAGTTAGGGCTGTGTTTTGAGGGGAGGCGGCGGGGGGGGGGGGGGGGGGGGGGGGGGGGGGGGGTTGGTAGGGATAGAGGAGGAAGGGAGAAAAAAAAACAACATGCCCGCATGCCAATGGGTACAGATGCTGTGTCGCTTGTGTTAGTCCTTGAAGGCTGTCCAAGCATTGGCTCGTGATGGTGAAGGGGATGGCAGGCTTCCAGCATGTTAGCTCTCGCGCTCTCTCCTTTTTTTGTTTTTGTTCTGTTTGGGTTTGTTCGCCACTCCGTGTGGTAAACCTCGGCACGTTTCGGTGGGTCAGGGGGTGCGCCCTCAACAACCCGCGAGCAACAGGCAAAACGGGGGAACCAGTGTTCCGCAGGGGCAGCCGCCGTCTTCCTCTCGTCGCCGCCCGCCCTCACCTCTACCTGTGGTTGGGCAGAGGGGTTTGATATCCCCCCCCCCCCCCCCCCTTGGATTGGTCCTCCACCTGTTTTTGGTTGTGGTGGTGATTGTTGTTGTTTTTCCACAGGAGTTGTAGGGAGCGGTGCGCATCACCTTGCAGAGCTGCAGCATCTGAGTGACGTCAGGCTCGTCTGGGCAGTAGTGAACACTTCTGCTGCCTGCAGGTTGCACACAGTTTACTGCAGAACCTGTCATCTGTGTGTGTGTGTGTCTGTTTCCCTCCTCTCCTCTCAGTATAGTCTAAAGGGTCCTCCTTTCTCTCAGTTTCGGTACCCTGAAAATCATCAGTCGCCAATTATATCACAGAAAGAAAAAAAAAAGAAAGACAAACCAGTCAGTTCTTTCATCCCCTTTTTTCCCTCCTTTTTTTGTCCTCCTTCGTCCTCCTGAACGGAGTAGTCTTGGAGACGGTGATCAATGCCCGTCCGGTAGAGACGTGAATGAGAGGTGATGAGAAAAAGTGTGGGATGCGATTTGTTTAGCAAACAGCGACAGCATCAGTTAAACACAATCCTGTGCTGTTAATGTGTCTGAATTCCACGGCACTGCATCTGGCCCAGGCTGCTGTCGTCTGAGGAGCGGCTGTGGGCTGGGACGCTGCACAAAGGGAGAGCCAGTGGGAACGGACATCGCCGTAAGGAAACCTTGGCATCTTTTCTGGCATCGCTGGCGTTATTTATTTGTTCCTCTAAGTGGTACCCGCGTTTTTTTTTTGTTTTTTTTTTTTTTTGCCTTATCCTTTTGTCACCCTTCGTTTGCAGCCTGCTGGAGAATCTTTGTTTTTCTCTCGCTTTCTGTCTTCCTCCCAGTCTGCGCTTCGCCCCCTTTTGTGAGAACGTTGTTTGGTACCGTCGCAGAGGCTCTGTGCCAAGTCTGCCTAATTAAGATTAAGCATATGCAGATTTGCCTTGTTTTCAACTAATGACAGCTGCAAACAATTGTTTGTCATGCTTGCTGGTTGTTGATTGGTGAAGGGGTAGCCATGGGAGAATTGTGCTTTCTCAGGCTTGTGCGTGTGTAAATGCGCTTGTTGGGTATGTGTTTTTTGTTTGCCGCTGTGTGTTATTCAGGCGGACATGGCTACTGTGAATGTATTTAAATGTGTTTGTTTTTGTGGTAGGTTGTGGGAAGAGAACAGAAAGAGCCAGCTCCCAGCCATTTGCTCCAGTGTATTTTCTGTGTGGGTTTTTTTTGGCATTGGCAGATGGTGTTACAGTTAGACTCTAGTGTGTAGAGAGGAACTGCGGCTGTCGCTTTGTGGGTTTCCCAAAAGCAGCGGAATGAGAGGGCTAGTTTGTTTTGTTTATATCTGTCTTTTTTTCCCCCCTCTCTCCTCATTTTTTTCATGTCATGGAGTGGTGTTTCCAAATAGTTTCCGAGGATCCGTTGTACCTCCGACATGGCTGAAGACCAGAGATGTGCTAAGCGGACCTCTGTCAGGGTCCCCTTCATTGTGCCGGTGCCAGAAGCTTGGCTCAGATTGAGCGGTTCCGCTAACAGAACCCTCCGTCTTTGCAGCCTGGACCCAGAACCTCCGTTGTTCAAAGCCTGGCACCTGTCCAAGCTAGCCTCCTTGAGGAAAGAGTTCTCACAAACCATGTCTAGTCATACAGGCTGTGGCCACAGCTGAAACAATGCCAGCTCTGAGCTCTGCAGATTGGCCATTGTGAGGAGAGCCGATGGGGACTAAGGGCATATTGTTTTCCGCAAAGCTATACCTTGGCTAAGCTCACCATTTCTTATGGTCTGTTTGTTTCATTCCTGTGCTTTGGGTCTGTCGAGCATTTTATTTCATCCAGCATTATGATTACTTTATCTTTTGTGTTTCGGTTTGAAAACGGGAGTGCTTTGTAGTTTCCTTTGTGTACGGAAAATAATGTGGTAGCACTGGAAGTACATGTAGTCTGCCATAGTCACTACTTATTATCGTGTTTATAACGATACCTATAATGCTGGTACACTGACAATATTGGAGGAAGGGACACCGAAAAATTGTTTTTATGAGAGCATTTTTGTCATTGTCATTAACGATCATGTGGTAAATGAGTATGCATAATCAGTTCTGGAAGCCATCAGTGCTCTACAGCTCCCCTAGTGAGGGAGAAAGGGCTGTGCGCGAGATCAAAGAGCATGGCGGTAATTAACCTGCCTGTGAGTAAACAGCTTTATCCCACTTCCTGAGGCCCAGCGCCACATGGTCGAGCCTGGGCCAAATGACAGCGACTTGGCTCCATATGTCTCTCCCGTCAGTAGCCAGTAATGCACACATCCAAGCGTTTGGTCTTGCGCAGCACTGCGGCATGTAATTGTACAGGCTAAAGCTTATCTGCTCCCGGTGGCTATTGCACCAGCCCACCATTGTGGAACACACAGATAGTTTGTTCATTCGTGGAGCTTGGTGAAGGTTTCCTTGAGAGATTTTCTGTCAAGTAAACGCAATAAGAATGAATGAGTGATTAAATGAATTGTGTGTGTGTGTGTGTGTGTGGGTGTGTGTGATTTCACAGACATGACTACAGAGGTAGGGGGGTTCAGTATACAGGAGACTGGGTTCAAAGATCTGAAAACCTGTTGAAATTACTTTATTTCTGTATTTCTGTCAGTTATGTTATGTGCTCTAAATATCAAATATAAAGGTAAATCATCAGTTGTTTTTCATGAACCGGATTTGGTTCTTTCTTGTAATGTAGATGCGGATATTATTTCAGTGTTGTGCTCTGCTTGAATGTGTTCAATAAGCAAGACCAACTGTAGGCAAATAAGTGAATTTCCAACTGCACCTTTTTGTGTTATTGTGAGATTTATTGTGCGTGAAGACCGATGTAATTCAAAAGGGGGGGGATTCATTTTACTCTCTGTTTGGCCACTGCAATTAGAGGATCTTCAGCAAATGTTGTATTTCTAAGTGGGTGCTTAATTTGACTAGATTACAGGGTTTGGTAATTAAATGTAATTTTGAGGTGGCAGTGCATCAGCCTTGCAAGGCTTTGTGCAAGAGCTGGCATAGATGCCGAATGCAAATGAGTCTCAACACAGGGAAGTGCAAGTGAGGCCACAAACACAATGATATTGTAATAAAATCAGTAATAATGACAAGAACAGTGACATGGGCCAGTGTTTTCGTCTGCTTCCTGTTCCCTTAAGAACCAGCTGTCCCCCAGCCCCTGGTCTCTGTCAATCTAGAAATGAACTCTGTCTTATCCATAAATAGTTAACCATTTGTGTATAATCTAGTAAAAAAATTAACAGCTTGAAACAAAAATGTTAGCTTTGCTTCTTGGTCATCCAAACTGCTATTGTAAAGCATGCAGAAAGAGCACAGTGAGGCCACTTGTCTGCAGGTAACAGTCTGGGTTGCTATGGTGGGTATTTCCAGTGTGGTTAGTTTTAGCTGTGTTGACAATGCAGACTTCACCCAACCCGAAGTTTTAGGGAAGACTGCATTTAACCATGCTTTGTGATTGCTGTATTCCTACTAATCAGTAGCAAAATAAAAAAAAAACACATACTTCCTGGTATCTGGTACATTAGGGACAATAGGGACTTGTAGAGGCAGACAAGTATTCTCTGAGTGCATATGCAAACATTTTGTTAATGAATGCCAAATTAATGTAGTGATAGTATGCTAGAGTTTGACGTTTTCATGGTAGGCATTCTACAAGCTGATGCTGGCCACAGTCAAGCCAACAGCAATGATAATAAGAGAAACAAATACATACAGCAAATAAGGTCTGGTTTAAAGAAAAATCAACAGCTGATTTCCTCACTGGAGGCTGTAAAGCAAGAATTACTCACACTCTGTGCTATTGGTAGAAAATCGTTGTTTACCACTGGGTTATTAACTCAGATGATTTTTATTATTAGGGAAACAAGCACCTCAGGTGACTGTTACTGTTTAGATTTTTTCTTGTATATTTCCATTGTGCCACCTGGCATGTAACTCCTGTACCAAATACATAGGGTCCCTGAACTCTGCACACTCACTTTCCATGCCATAACACAAATGGTCCTAATTTACAGTGGTTGATTCTGTCATTTTGAACGATTGGAATATTATCTTCTCATCCATTCGAACAAAACTCTTTACACGCAATCTGTGGTCTTTTAGACTTCAGACTGGAAAA
Source organism: Megalops cyprinoides (assembly GCF_013368585.1). Classification (NCBI taxonomy): domain Eukaryota; kingdom Metazoa; phylum Chordata; class Actinopteri; order Elopiformes; family Megalopidae; genus Megalops; species Megalops cyprinoides. Next base: position 28,841,866 of record NC_050583.1, read on the forward strand.
ATTGTAATTGTTAAGTAAAATGACATGGCTGCAAGAACTAGATTCACAAGGTTACTGTCCCATTTTCTTTTTTGCATCATTCAAAGCTTTTCTTCTCCACTGAACTACTGAATACATAGCTATGAAATCTGGCATACATGATCCCTGGGCTGCCTAGTTTTTTGTTTATTGAAAGTTATTTGACATTGTATATCAAGTCTCTATGACCCAGAAATATTCAAAAAGCTACTTACTAGGGCATTTATCGCTGTGGCATGGAACTCCACAGTGTTGAAGTTTATGGGTTGTAGTGTATGTACCCAGCCGGTTTCCTGTCAGTATGTCACATAGTTTGGCAGCTAATCAAATGTATGCATGATAAACATCTGAGGGTATATCACACCCAGACTCTGAAATCATTGCTAAATTTGGATAGTATTGACAGGGAACCTTTCCTTAACACTCTGTCTGATCTGAATCAGATTCATTTCGGAACAGTCAGTTCAGCCCTGTTTTGTACCCCTGATGCATTACTTTGCTCATCTGAAGCCTGTAGTGTTGTGCAAAAAACTCAAAAATCCTCTTCTCATTCACAACTTCTCAGTTCTGAGTGAAAGTTTGCATGCTTGGACATTGGGCTGCCCAAAGGTTAGAAGTTTGTGTTAAACAAAAAGGCCACCATGAGCCAATGAAATTGCATGTGTGCTAACAAGGCTATGTCTCCAAGACTGTTATGTAGTGCTAAAGCTTCTACCAGTATTCTTGTGGCTGTCGGTTATGAGCAATTAAACCATTTGGTAGCCAAGCAAATTGCACAGTTTACTCATAGTATGCAAATAAGCGTTTGTCCTTCCCTGACCGTGCATGAAAATTGAGGAAAAAAACACTATCAGCTCAATGAAAAGCTAGCAATTAAATCGGTTTCCCTGGCTGTGTGCTCTCTGTTTTGTACCTCTAAAGCATTACTTTGCTTTTGGGAAGCCACTGCTTGCAGCTAGCTACTGTATATTTATTAATATCATTTTATTTTTTTAACACTGCACTTAGCCGAGGAAATGTTACAGATAATGGCAGTACTTTAGGTTTATGGTGCCGGACAGCATTTGAATCATGGACACCCATGTGTTAACTGGGAGAAGTGACTGTTGGTTTCACAGTGGTATGAAGAGTCCTTGAAATGTGACTGTGTCTAAATTGGTGGCCCATGAGTAGAATTTTTCAGGATGTCTCTCTCTTTGTCCCACCTGGCTGCTCTACACATGTCATAAGGCAACTCTGATTTAACTGCTTCTCTGTCTCCTTCCAGACCTTGTGTTCCAAGTAGTAATCAAGTGCCCAGACAGTGAGAAGGAAGCATTCTGTCTCCACGCAGTGCTCAGCCTGTGAGTATCTCATCGCCTCGATTTCCCCCCTGCACCACAGAGCCTTAATGGATAGCAATCATGTCAAGAGCTGCACTAATATGTCATCTGATTAGTGGGTCCTCTGAATAAAGGCAAGTCTTCGGCAACTTCAGGGGAAAATCGAATAAACGTTCTGCATGGTGTACTGCTGTGCTTGCCGTGTATGATTCTTTATTTAACATCCCTTCTAATGGCATAAACCCATATGTATGTGCCCACTCTCTCTCACACACACACACACACACACACACACACACACACACACACACACACACACACACATACGAACATGCTGCCTGCTCTGACACAGCCTCCCTGTATGACCTCTGCTATAATGAACACCTCGGGGACAAGGCTGTCTCATTGTCTCTATCATGGCTGCTCTTCAGGGACCATCCCTCACCTTGCCTGAGTAATTGGCAGTCCTGCAGTCCTCTGTTCCCATTTTCGGTGGAGGACGCAGCCTGCTTGACCTCCATCCCAAGCAGACTCATCTCCTCCTCAGCCCTGCTACAGAGAGATCAGCTGTGGACGCACGGCACCGTGTCTGTCTGTCTGCGCTGAAGGCTGAGGCTCATCAGTCTGATGCTTGTCCTGCTCTTACCATTTCTCTCTGCAGATTATGAAAAGGAGCTCCTGCTCTGCCCCAGACTATGTGATTGACAGGGTGGACTCAGAAGGTGCGCAGGTACGCAGGTATGTTCTTCATTTGTGAGGAGTGCACTCTAACACAGGGGATTCATGGGGCTTCTCGAACTCAGCTTAGGAATCATTTTGGAAGGGTGTCCTGTTGAAAACTGCACAACTGTTTCAGCATCTCACTTATTTTGGGAATGGTGCTAAACTGCACACCTATTTCTGCATCTTACTCCTTTTGTGAATTGCATTTAACTGCACACCTATATCAGCATGTTACTCCTTCTGGGAGTGGCATTAAACTGTACACCTGTTTCCATATCTTATTCCTTTTGGGAATGGTATTTAACTGCACACTGATTTCAGCATCTTACTCCTTTTGGGAATGGCATTTAACTACATGCTGATTTCAAACACTGATTAAAAACAGCTCATTGACCTTTATGCTCACAGTATGGTTTTAAGAGAGAGCACTAATGGGGAGGGTAACCAGCAGACTTACACACTTATGCTTATCTTTTGAAGAAGTTCTGCTCAACTGAAGATTGCAAACGTTATGACACACACATGCATGAAAACACATCCTCACATACTGTATATGATGTAGGTACACATGCACACACATACTGACTTTCACTTTTTCCTCTTACTCCCACACACATCTAACCACACACACACACACACACACACACCCACACACACACACACACACACACACGCACACACACACTCACACACACACATACACACGCACACCCACTTCCCCCGCACAACACAGACACGTATGCTCTCCTCCCCTCACACCAGTGGGTATACCAACATGTGGTCCCCTCCATGCTGGATGTCGTGTTTTTGAATTCACCCTTGATGATGAATGGGTAAGCTGTAATGCAATTAGAGAGGACCATCATATGTAGCAGTATGCTAATTGTGAGCTGTGTAATCTGCATCCCGCATCAGCTAATTTGCACATGCTGTAACGCGCGCTGAATTACCAAACAGCGCAGATGCTAATGAAATGTTGTTTATGAGCGCGGGGCACCGCAGACAGATTCCATGCGGTGCGGTGGCGTGCGGATAGAGCTCAGGGCGCTGAGATCGGGAGGCGGCTTCCCCCGGCTGTGTGTCAGTGGGACTTCGCCACAAAGGCACGCTCTCAGTTGACTGCCTGGGAATGACGATGTCTCTCTGCACTGCTCCACACACACGTTGAAGATTTGTTTCGCAACATCAAATGCGTCTTCATGATCTTGTGTCATAGTGTGGTAACAGAGAAATCTGAGAGTGGTGTCATTAACCATTTCTGATGAATGGGGTTGATAGCTCTCTTCTGAGTTCACCGTGGGGCACTGACAGGACAGATGGCCTGATGGTCTCCTATCAGGAAGTGCTGCTCTACTAGGACCTGCTGACTGTACTGCCCTATACAGATCAGGCCCTCTCAGTGTCGTAGTTTACAGTGCAGTTCATAAAAACACTTACACGCTGTAATGGCTGCCAGCTAGGCTTAGAAGCACAGTAAGCATGCTAAAATTATTTTCCCATTGTGAAATGGCTAGATGCATTTTCCACAAAATTTACTATGTTACTAATGCACTGTCTTCATTACTCTCCTTTTGTACAGTCGTTCTCTCTAATAGTCCAAATGCCACAATGAATTAAATTTTTACAATTTTATAGCGCTTCATCAAGGAGTAGAGCAGTACATGGAAACACACGTTTACCAGACCAAATGATGATTGTGAGCGACCTCTAGTGTTCAGTTTGTGGATGTACATGCATCCTTGCCACTGTCAGTCAGAGTACCCGTAGCAATCAGGCAACAGAACTCCCGAATCATACAGCTACCATTTCATATGCGGTTTTATTCTACAGACCATCCATGTCCTCATGGTGCATTTTTAACTCCCTAAAGGAATGGCCTTGCAGGTGTGGCGAGTCCCACTGTAACAGTGCAGGTGGAGTGAGTGCACACAGGCAGCACTGTGTGCCTCGGGGGTGCACTTGCAGTGTGTTTGGCAGGGATGTGCCGGCCTCCCATTGTGCGTTGGGGCGGTGTGGCGCAGCGGCATGGCACGGCACACAGCGCTATTGTCTCTGCCTGTTGTTTGGCGCGAGCCGCGGGCTGCGCTCCCCTCTGCAGAGCCGCCAGAGGAGTGCAGAGTTGTGTGTTCCATCTCGCCTCTCATCACTGCTGGCTGGCCCTGCTGTGACCAGCGCTGTGTGCAGAATATCAATGAGCCCCACTGGGTGCGCGTGTGTGTGTATGTAAATATCTGTGTGTGTGTGTGTGTGTGTGTGTGTGTGTGTGTGTGTGTGTGTGTGTATCTGTGTGTGTGTATCTGTGTGTATGTGCGTGTGTCTCTGTGTGTATATATATCTCTATGGTGATTGGTGTGTGTGTGTCTCTGTGTGTGTGTATATATCTGTGTGTGCTGGTGTGTGTGTCTCTGTGTGCATATGTATATCTCCGAAGTGCTTGGTGTGCATACGTGTGTGTGTGTGTGTGTGTGTGTGTGTCTGTGTCTGTGTCTGTATTTGAGTGAATGTCTGAATGTGTGTGTGTGTGTGTGTCTCTGTGTGTATATGTATATCTCTGAAGTGCTTGGTGTGCATACGTGTGTGTGTGTGTGTGTGTGTGTGTGTGTGTGTGTGTGTATGTGTGTCTGTGTCTGTGTCTGTATTTGAGTGAATGTCTGAATGTGTGTGTGTGTGTGTGTGTGTGTCTGTGTGTATGTGTATCTATGCAGGAAAAAAGGGAGGCTGGCAGTGCTGTATGGGAGGGCTATTGCCTGCTCAACTTTTCCCAGAAAGCCCCAAATAGTATTTGTCTGCTAATGCAAGCAATTAGCAGTTCAGTGATTGGAGCAAGGCTGCCTGTGAACCTGTCTCTTCTGCAGGGCTAATTGAGAGTGAGCCACAGTTATCACAAGGCAGTGCCACCCCGGACAGCACTGCCAGCTGTATACAGCTCCATGCCCGGGTACAGCAATGGAGACAGCAAACGGCAAGTTACACCACACAGCTACCGCAGCTAAATTATCTTCCATTTTATCCATCCTGGTTTGTCTCCAATTCACATTTTTATGCATGCCGGTAATTAATGAGACTAAATGAAAGTTGATCAAACCCTTAATTATCAGCGTTCCCATTAGTGCATTTTTCACATTGAACGGTGTGGATCCTCCGCTTTTGTACGTTCAAGGGCAAAATTTGCGAAGAATAGGAGGAGGGGGAGGGAAGAAGCGTGGGTGCGTCATTAACAGGGGCGCTTTTAATTAAGAGTTAAATGGTGGGAATCGCTGGCGATTGTTGGAGGGGCAGGGTGAGGGCAGGGAGGGGAGGAGGTTGAGAGGCTGGGATCTTCTCCCGCCGCAGACACAATGGAGGGTATGTCCGTCTCCTGCGCTGCACCGCCGAATGGCGAGCGGGGCGGAGCGGGGGGTGTGCCGGCTTGCAGGGTACCCGTCGCGTTTGTGTGTGTGCGTGCGTGTGTGTGTGTGTGTGTGTGTGAGAGAGAGAGACGGCACAGAGCACGCCCGGCCGCAGCCCAGGACTCGCACACGGCCGCGCTGATTTAGTCATTAACAAAGGAGAGCATTCAAATGAAGTTGGCACCATTCCAAGCGAGGCGGGTTCATAGCAGGCAGGCGAGGGTGATAAATATTCATTAAAATCCTGGCATCTCTGCAGAGCTTTCTCACGGCACAGCTCCCCCCCACACACACTCTCGCTCTCTCTCTCTTTCTCTCTCTCATCTCTCTGTCTCTTCCCTCCACTGTGTTTTTGATTTGCATACGTTGTAACCACCTGCACTGTGATTCAGCCACTAGATTAATGGGTTCGTAATGTGACTGGCAGCAGTGGTACGGTTTTTAAGGGTCTGACACCCCCTCCCCTCCAAAACCCGACCCTCTCCCTGCTCCCCCCTCTCCCTCAGGTTCCTTCGCTTTAAAGACATCTGAGTCTCCGGACTCTGGACTCAGTCATGTGATTCATGACCTTGGTCATGTGACAGTGTGGACTGATGCTCACGGCAACATGTGACCCTTTCCTGATACGCGAACAAAAAAAAAAAGAGAATTGAAATAGGAAAAAAAAGAGCCCTTCTCCTTCCTGCCTTCCTTCCTTCCTTCACCTGCCCTTTCTCAGCATAATTCTTACCTAAGTGTTGGAAGGTAGGTTTTAGAAGCTGCACAGCACAGTCTGAACAGGAGGAGAGAGCGTGCCACAAGAACTGAGAGCCTCGGAGCAGGCAGCCTCTGTCTCCACGCCGCCGCTTCCAGATTGGTGAGTTAACTGATACTTTCGGCAATTAATTTGCGCAGCTTTCCCAGTGTAACTCATTAGCATGCACAGCACAGAGCGGATGGAAATACGCGTGCAGTTTCATCAAACAAATGGGAAGGCGCACTATCAATAGAGACTGCTGTCATGCTGGGGCGAATGTGCAGGCATGCTTTAATGCAGGCACTTTTAGACATTTCTTTAAAAGTCAGCCTTTTGTAATTAATGCGTTTAGCATTTTTTTCACAGTATTATTTGAATTTTGTTCCGCTTGTTTTTTTTTTTTTGGTGCATTAGGTTTTGCCCGTTTCTATGTGTTTTATTTGTATTTATCGCAGTTTCTACCCGCCCCGTTTTCTGACAGTAGAAACAATACTATGCCTGTTTCCGAAGTACAAGTACTCTCTCTATTGTTGTAGACCAGCACCAGAGGGATTTGAATTAGATCTTAATTCAAATAAGGGTCTTAATGATTTTGCAAAAAAAAACACGAAGTGGTGGGAAACCAACATTAACAAAAAAGTTTCACTTTTGTGTACGGATCAATGTCCCTTGAGCAGTCCCCATGAAGCAGAACCCGCGATGCCGCTAATTGTTAGCACTGCATTGATATGCAGATGTTGGTTCATCGGGCGATAGTCGTGGGCCAGTGCGGTACCATTCCTTTCGACGGGACTCCTCTTGCACGGCGCACAGCGGCTCAGCTGACCCACATTAATGCCATCTTTAGAGAGGGCACAGGTTCAGGTCACTCCGGGGGCGATCGTCTACCAGCGGTGCCGCCGCCACCTCCACAGCCGCGGTAGTGCCAGCTGTCTTGAGGAGCGCTTCAGAATGCGGTCGGTACAATGCGTTCTCTCTACCACCCCTCCCCCCCCAACTTAAACCCAACTCCATCCGCCGCAGCCTGGTGTGTCTTTGATTGTGAGTGCCAAACACACAGCTTCTCTTCGGCGCAAACCGTCTCCCTCTACCGTACACCGTCGCTCCCTCCCTTCACTCTTCCCAAGCCCTGCCTTACCTCTCCCCCTACCTCCTTGCCACCGTCTCTCTCTCTCTCTCTCTCTCTCTCTTTCCCACTCTGCGTGTCCTCACAGCAGTTTCCTGCGGGGTCTGTGCGCAAGAGAGAAGGGCAGTCTCTCCTCCCTGGGCCGGCTGTTGAGACCGGGGCTTCCCAGTGTAGATTCGACCCTTTGTCGCGCCATCCCCACCCCGCTCACACACGGTCAGGACAGAGATCAGCGTGAAAAATCGAATGAGCCAGGCTCTACGAGAGACTATTGTGTGTGCGTGCGTGTGTGCGCGCGTGTGTGTGCGTGTATCTTGATGAGGAGTTGGGGCCGAATTGTGTGAGGAAAGAAGCAGCTTTCTGCGCCTCATGTTCACTCTATCTACACAATGCAGTGCACACTACACTCAGTATAAATGCAACATAGATATATTTCCATATACTGTTTGCATTGTATGAGACAACATGGACTTTCTAATGAACACTATTGATGTGCATCCATGTAAAGACTTCATATGTCCTGGTTCACACACTTGAATTCAAATATGAATGTTATAGTTTTTTTTTTATCTAAGTATAAAAAGTACAGTAAAAGCTCAAGCTGAAATTCAATTTGATAAGATATTTAAGCCTCTTATTGTCCAATTTAAAATTCAGTCTATAAAGCTGTCATATCAGTGGAACTTGTTCTTATCTTTTTGTACAATAATAATAACTGTACATGTTGAAGTATGAGTACAATAATCAAGTCTTTAACTGGTGATAATACTACTAGTAACAGTATATTAATAATAAAATGACACACATTTGTATTAATATACAATTGTTCCTATTTGCAGGGGGTTGAGTAGTATTATCAATCATATTTTCTAGGTTAACCCTTTCAAAATCAATAGCATATGGTGATAATTTAGTGAATCCAAGTGTTCTGTAGGCCTTTTAAAAAGAAGTGACTGATACTGAGATTGATGTTGCCTATAATATTGCCTCTTATAAAATCACAGAGTAATCTGCTTAATATATGCATTGCATCAGAATCATTTAATAATAAAACATTAATGACATTCATGAATATGTAATTTGTGTTTTTTAATCTTTTACAGGTATTGTGCACTTGTAGTATAACTAATAATAAAGAGTAAAATGTATCATTTGTAAGTACTTGACCAATGAAACACTGTCAACACTAACGCAAAATGTTTGAAATGATCGTCCAGCTAGCTCACAGTTCATTGTGTTTTATGTGTATATATACACAGAAACAATTAATAATACACTGCCTTGGTAGAAATGCTTTCAATGTAAAAAAGAACAGGCTATGTCTTCTGTGTCTCTTAGCCAGACCTGACCCTCTTCTATTTAGGGTGAGAAGACACACAGGGTGTCACTGTTAGCTAAAGTTCAGGAGCTCCCAAGACATGGTAAGCAACTGTGCTGTTGGTTATTTAGTCAGGCACTGAGTCTTAGTCACTTGAAATTTACTCAAGAATTGTCTTAGCAGTGTGCTATAATTATCTCTAGCACCAATAATATATAACATAAACTACACTTCCACACTGAGATCAATATCAATTATGAGGAGAAATTTCATATATAATGTATATGTGTATTACCCTTTCACACCTGCATAGCTTTAGTCTGTTTAAAAGGTGATAAGGGTTATTATAAGCTAATTATGTGAAACTAATTGGGTTTGTTTGAAACCTGGAAATGGAGTGAAGTAGAAGAATGAAAAAAATTAAACAACGTGATATTAACTGTGTCTGCCCATATTTAAAGGCAATAAATTATCTAAAGTCCATTTTTACGAATGAGGAAGGCTTTATTTAATGTGAATGTTTACAGGCTCAGTATGAAATACAAACAGGTCATCAGTTTGTTGCAGATTCAGGTACAGATTCAGGTGCATGCTTTATGTAGCTGTCACTAAGCTTCCCCAGTTGTAGCAGTTTGATTGCGGTTCCTGTGCACAGGATCCACCTGAGGGAGGAGTTTATGTGGCTGAACAGGGGGATATCTGTGTCCTGATTGTGTTTACTATTCTGCCACGAATGAGTGTGATGCCTGAATACACATTAAGTGGTGAGGCAACTGACAAAAGTTCTGACTTGTGTTCTTGTAGTAAATAGCTAGCGGAAAAGTCTGTGTGTCGTTGTTGTAAGTGCTGTGTAAACGATATGATAGGCTTATGTCATACTAATCTGACTTTAACGTGTGAATGGATTCCCTGTCACAACTAGACAGTGTCGAAATTACGCTGAAATGATTTGCCTTGAAGATTATGATGCATTTCATTTCCCTAGAAGGAATGAAGGGGGGGACATCTCAGCAGCATCGTCTTAAAAAAGAGAAACTCCAGGGTTTGAAGTAATGGCTTTCTTTTTTTAATGGGGTTGTGAAATGAACCTTTTTGTGGGGGAGCAGCTAGGGGGCTGATTTAAGCCCAGGATTTGAATGGAAATTAGCCTTCATCCCAGTGCGTCTCCCTGCTGTTTCCAATTGCTGGAATGTCACACAGGCAGGTGTAATGGTGTCCCCAGCCCTTTCTCTCTCCCTCTGTCAGGAGTGCGCCCAGCTCAGTGTGAGTCCGCACTCACTCGCACACACCAGAACAAAGCCGCACTGATTATCTACTAGAATTAGAAAGCAATTTGTCAAGCTGTATTAACAAATGGTTAGCCTCTAATGAGACAGCCAACCACTGGCACTATTCACTTAGGCAGGACCTGTGGTCCGTTCACATGCTGGCCTGGGTGAGTGTGTGTATGTGTGTGTGAGTGTGTCATTGCAGGGTGGTGTTTACCTTTGGACAGGGTGAATCTATTTAAACACTGTTTCCTCCATTCCCTTTCTTGCATTTTGTGACCTTCTGCCATTGGTGCATGCAGTCTAGTGTGTACTTTAGTGTTGGCAATAGTCCTTGGCAGTGTTCCTGTGCATAATTAGATACTCTACTGACAAGCAGATACAGATGCTGCCCCTCTGAAATATGGACTGTTGTGTCCTGTATATCAGCGTGAGCCCACATGTGAGAGAGGGAGAAGTCTTGGTGGAATAGAGCGTCTGGTAGATGCTCATGTGCTTGTGCGCGTGTTAATTTGTGAATATATACGTGTCTCCCTTTTGACAGATGTGGAGCAGTGCCAGCTGCTGTGCCATCCCTCACCCTCCCTCTGTGTGCAGATGAGCCTCTCATAACCGTGAACACAGTGAGGGATCTGTCTTCTGTGTACATAAAAAAACATATTGTGCTCAAACAGACGTTCCTTTGTTGTCACCAATCTTTTCGTTCTGCTTCACCATTCGAGCAAAAGAAACCTGTTGGGAGTAATTGGTCAGAGAATGTTATTTGTGAGGATGGGAGCAGGTATTTATCCCAAGCAAAGTAACTGCTGGTGTGGGTAGTAACACAGCTGGCTTTGAGGGTCCTTCAGGGGGATAATAGCAGGTCACATCTCCACCCAAACAATTTGTGTGTGTGTGTGTCTATGTGTGTTTTGTGTGAGAGACATGTATTATATGCACTTTCAAGAGCGATTGTTTACTATGGCAGATCTACCCTTTGAAAAATGAATGTATTATTTGGAAGGAATAAATAAAAAAATACAAATGGAAACAAAGAAGTTTTAATAATATAGTAAGTATATAGTTTAACCACTTTTGAGTGTAGTGTTCCTTCTTAAGAAATTTAAGGCAACTGGTACAGTGGCAACCCTGCCAGGAAGTGGTTGCAGGTCTCTTGCCACCATAAGGTGTGAGGCAAGTGGTTCAGAACTATAAATCCAAAAATAACAGTTGTAGATGTGCTGAACAAACCAGCATCCTAAAGGTGCATTTTAACCGAACGCGACACGAAATTTAAGAGTGACGCGAATGCATGAAAAGTCAATGGCAGGAGGCGAATAAGCGGAGTGAATCGCGGTGAAACTGCGACACGAAATGGGTGAAACGAACAAATCTTTTTGGACGAATCTTTGAGGTGAACTGAGTGTACTGAATCACGAGTTTAAAAGATTCGTACCTTCCGCTTTGCAAACATGCGCGCTGATTGGCTGGTATAGCAGCTATAACTCTACCTCAAGATTAGATATGCGGACTGTCCACGAAGCAGCCTATCACAAAACTGTATCAGCAGCACGATCATGACGACAACTAGCCAATGGCTGAAATGTTAAAACACTCGAAGCACCTCCCACTGGCCATCTCGGCACAGCTGACGATGTGGGACAATGCAAAAGATCTGGTGACTACGAAGTATGGCGTCAGATTTATGTCAAAAGTCGCGAGAACAGGAAACATTCTGCGAGCGTATAAAGCATTCTCGCGCACTAAGCAGCCACCACGCGCGAGACAATTTCTGCTTGGCGAGCGCTGGAGAGCATACGCGCTCGCGCGGGTTAACTCTGCTCGCGCGAATCGACCTGAATTTTGACAATTTGGAGGCGGAAACCAAGGCAGTCACTGGCCCTCTTATGATTGGTCACTTTCAACGCAATCACACCCACACGACCTCCTTGAACCTTGATTGACCGCTTCCGTGAACTGAACGACAGGCAGACAGTACTTGGCCAGAGGCTTGTGATTTCAAACAACTGAGCCCTGACATCAAACAATGAATAACCCTAACCTAATCTCAATTAATTATTTGCTGACGTTAACGTTACTTATAACGTCTGTTGCATGCAGTCGGCTGAATGATAGGGGAAGTATAGCTAACGTTAATTAGCTAACGTTAGCTATTTGCATGTTCCAGCCAAATTTCAGAGTAAGTAAATTGCTGGGTTGTTAGACGAAGCCATCTATCAGTATCACTTACATATAAATCTTCAGGTATCGCCACCATTGTTTCGTCCACTGTGTCTTCAACTCCGAACTTGTCAGGACTCATTTGTTGGAAATTTCTCAGTTGTTTGCAATTTCAGACATGGGCTAAAGACACATCTTCAGACTCTACCTGGACTGACACCCTTGCCATTTGACCTTGTAAATCTAAGATTCTTGGCTCGTACTTGTAGCAAGTTACGTTGTATTTGTAGCACGTTTTGCGTAGCTAGTATAGCATCACTTTATTGTCCCAGTGACAGTATTTGATATGTAACCTTAGATCAGATTAGTTCTGTCTCGCTACACTGATCTTGTGCTCAGCGTCAGCACTATCTGCATTGTATGACCTGTACACATCTTGCCCTTGTGCCTGTTTTCCCACTATTTGCACTTTGTTATCTTTGGATAAAAGCGTCTGCTAAATGAATACATGTAAATGTAAAATAACAAACCTCTGGTCAAACAGCGTCTGCCTGTCGCTGCCTAAACTCCCCCTACTGACCTGATGAACGAAGGATCCGGTGACTATGCAGACTCTAAACTCCCCCTACTGACCTGATGAACTGTTGACAAGTTTTCAGTACAACAGGTCCTTCAGACTCCAAAGATTCACTGACTATGCTGACAAGTTCCCAGTACGCCGGTTCCGTTCCCCTGAAAAGAGTCACTGACTATGAAGATCTGGTGACTACGTGTTGTCCGAATTGCTAGTTCTCAGTATAGCAGGCTTGGGCTACATCCGCCATTGATTGTGACGATGCAAAAGGAATCAGCGCTTCCATGACATTATTATAGGAATTAAATATATTATTAAATATTATTTTGCTCATCTACCTGGAATAGTATGTTATATTTACATTTTTAACAGTAGCATATTTTGGGTATCGCAGTTCTTGTTTATCACAACTGCAATTTTACATAGGCTACCATTACTTAATGTTGACATCAAATTTCCTTTTAACATGAATAAAGTCCTTATTAATAAATACTGACAAATCAACATAGGCTACAAAACAGAAATGTGCATCACATTTGTAACGTACTATGTCTACATTAACAACAAATAAAAATAGGCTACGACCTCACTGACTACGCCTACAGGTATATTAAAATGTTGGGCTCGGTTAGTTCAAAACTTGTATAACGAAATTTTTCACTTCGGATATATGCGTGGCTCTTTTTTCCTCAGTGCTTTTTTCCTCAGGCTACTTAAGGTATTATACGCGTTAAAATGTGGGGTTTTATTACCGTCCTAAAGACGAAGTATACTTTGCGGCTACATGATTGTTTGAATAGCATGGTGCAGTTTCATGTAGGCTAATGAATATTACGATTTCATTATTATTAATTATATTGACATTTGATTTCACACGTGCTGTTTTGCCGCAGAGCAGGCTAATAATGGACATGTTGTTTGGAACAACGTAGAGTAATTTTTAAAATGTAATAAAACTATTTTCAGATTCATGTATGCCGCCCGACCAGACATGGAAATGAATGAATCAGTGAGTCAAAGATTCGAATCATTTTGTTGAACTGAACGAAAGGAACCGAATTACTAAAAAGAATTGTTTTGAACACCACTAGGGCCACTTCGCTTGAGTTAAAAAATGTTCAACTCGACCAAAAATTTCGCCTGGTGAAAGCCAATCACCTTCAAGTAGGGCTAGAAGCCACGCCCCCTTTCTAGAAATCTCAGGCTGATTGGTATTGTCTGTTAGCTAACATTTCAAAACGTGGACCCATCGTTGTTGACCGTTAACTTTGAAACTTTAGGGAAACGTTACTTCTTAAAAAAAGAGGGTTTCTAAGAAATATAGACAGTGTGTTCACACTATGCGTTAAGATACATTTGTTTTAGGTAGGCTATACGAAATTTAGTGAATCACTCAGACCGCACCTTTCCAGCGAAGGTAAAGCACAGCCACGGCACTGACTCTCTGTCGCTGATCCATGATCACAAGAAATGACAAACTGCTCGTGTGCGGTATTTATATATTATGCTAATTAACTAGCTAACTATCAATGCACGATAACTTAGCTGTCTTCTATTGTGAATAGCAAACTTGCCAGCAGCGTTGGTGTAATCAAAAATGCCTGCTGTGACGTGGTGCAAAATTCGGTTGTTTATTTTTCAGGCAAGCGATCAAACCCGCATGAGGAAAGCGAAGCGAAATTTTGCTTCACGTTTGGTTAAAATGCAGCTTAAGGGCTAGACATGTCAAAAAGAACCATTCAGAGATGCATACAAGAATGTTGCACTTACAGCTAGGTTGCAAGGAAGAAGCCACTTTTGAAGGCAAGCCACTAAAAAGCGGCACCTTTAGTTTGAACATCATGACAGTTCGAGGCATGTCTCATGGTCAGGTGAACCAAAAATTGAGCTTTTTGCTCATTGTAGTTTTGGACTAAAAAGGTGAAGCCAACGTTTGGAAAGAACCTATGCCCACAGAATGGTGTGGGTATTATGTTTGGTGTTGTTTTGCATCTGTGGGTCTTGGAGCCCTTGTTAAGACAGAGGAAGTGATTAACTATAACTCGTACCAGGATCTTTTGACCAAAACATGGCTCCGTCTGCCAAGAACCTCAAGCTTGGCTGAAAATGGACATTCCAGCATGAGAATGATGCAATGTCTACAGATCCAGATCTACAAAGAAATGGTCTCAACCAATCATCTCAATGTCCAGACCTCAGTCTCACTTGTGGTTCAGTTCACAGTCTGCAAACAAAAACCAAAAGATCTGAAGGACCTAGAGCAGTTCTTTCAGGGAGCTAAAAATCACACTCACAAGCACCAGAACCTCATAAATTGCTACAGGCAGTATAATCTATACTAGAAGAGCATTTACAGAATACTAATTACGAGGATGTGAATAACTGTGTCCTGGAGCAAATGATCAGTTATTTTTGAACAGATCAGCTCTGTGCAGTCCGAATAAGATTAAAGTATAACATTTCAAAAACAAAAATTAAGTACACGTTTTTAAATTTTTTTCCTTTATAGCATGTTTTTGTTTCTGTTTAGTCAGGGATATGAACAAACATGGAGGAGACTGTTTACTGAGAGTGATAGATATAGGTACGTGCATGCACACAAATTTTAAACCATTTTTGCACTTTAGTATTTTGTGTTCAATATCAGATTTGACTTGTCGGAATTATGTATGTGAGCGTGTGTGTGTGTGTGTGTGCGTGCGCGTGCGTGCGTGTGAGTTTGTATGTCAGTGTGCGCTTGTGTGTGAGTGTGTAGCCCAGACAGCTTTTTTGTACCTCAGCTGACAGAAATATGAACACCTCTGCTGTTGAAATATTGCAGTGTGTCATTTTCTGCAGCTCAACGAATGCATGCCGATGGCTGTTCCACTCCATTTATTTTCCAGACTTGATGATTTTTCATTTTCGCAGGAAAAGTTCAGACACTTTATCATGTCTCTGCATGGCAGGCTGTTAGAGGAGAATGTCAGAGCAGGCTGGGATGTTAATTGCACATGATAAAATATGTCGACCTTTTTTTGTTACTGTGTTTATTTGCAGAAACCTCTTTTCTGCTTTTTTAAACACCGGTTGGAATTCTGATCTCCTTTTCCTTTGCAGTGTTGTTACCATGCAGTCATGTCTTTTTCTTCTGTTTTCATGGAAACACACTGCTTTTGAATTGCAAACAGCGGTCGATGGTTTGATTTGATTGGACAATTCCGATCAGACATCAGCAGGAGAAGCAAAACTTCAGCAATAATCAGCCAGACAGGGTATATTTATTTATTTCTGTTTTATAAGATAGACTGTGTATTCAATTGCGTTTGAAATTGCAAACAAACAGAAACTTGTCTTTGTTCATGTAACTTTTTCTTGCTTGTTCTAAAGATATGGAAAGACAGCTTGATTGATAGAGTATAACGATGACCTAAGGCCTTCCTTCTGGGAAGTCAAAACAATGGGGCGTGGAGACTTGGCTCTGGAAAGTATTCTCAGATACAGCACTGCCATGACTACCACTGATGATTAAATGTATTGGTATTTCTCAGCAGCTACACTGTCTCCCTTGTAAAGATAGCTTATTGACTGAGAGGGTGGAGTGTTTACATTCTGCTTTCCCCATTGATGCCTGTGAGCAGCAGCTGCCAGGATGGCAGCAGCGCTCAAAACGCTGCTACCCTTGGCAGTCCACGGCCACAGACACATCTTGAGGAAATGGCAGCGCTAGTCACTTCAGCATCATTAGCATGTGGTTCATGTACGAGGCTCTGCTGTGCTCGTGGGACAGCCTGCTTGTTAAAAATATTCCCTCATATTCGGACGGAGTCTTTTTTGCAGGGGCGATGAACATCCTTCGAGTTAGAGCTGATGAAATTGACCCCGTCCCCCTGCCTGGTGTATAAACATTACACACAAGCCTTTGAGCGGCTGCCTCTCTCAGACCTGTGTTTTCATTGCGTGGCATAAAGGCAGTGCTGGTCTTTTGTTCCTCTCTGAACATGAGCCGATTGTAGCTTGGCGCCATTCCAGACTCTGGCTCGCAGCACAGAGAGCCCTTTCATCCGCGCCTCCTTCGTCCCAGACAGTCCCTCCACACTTCTCCAGCGAAACGCACTCGTTAATTCTGCATAATGATTAATGAGTTCACTCGCCAGATGCAAATTGATTGTGTCTGTAAATCACCAACAAAAAAAAAAAGACCACCAGACTGTACATCCCAACTGTTATTCCATATTGAGAGATCGAGCTGATCTGGTTGAACAGGGCTGGCGTTAGATGTTGGATAGAGCTCTGTGTGGCCCTGTTCCCTGGCCCTCAGACCCAGGAGGAGCTACTGTTGCCCAGCCCCAAACTGGCTGTCTTTTCACCGAAACTGAGATAGTTCAATTTACTCTCCTTGACAGGAGGGAATGTGCCCCAAACAAACGTTAATTATTTCACTGGTGATGGAGGTTTAAGCTGCACACAAAGACAGGAACAGACAGAGCCCTGGCATTGTGCTGCCGGCCAGGCGCTGCAGAAAATTGGCCTCTCCTTCTCAGAAGGGGATTTGTGAGGTAATCTCGCAGTGCACTTGTTCCCCAGCCACCCTGACCTCACCAGCTCTCTCTCTCTCTCTCTCTCTCTCTCTCTCTCTCTCTCTCTCTCTCTTTCCATCTGTACCTGTCTCTCCATTTCTCTAGCAGGGGACACTCACACACACACACACACACACACACCTGCAGTTCACCAAAAAGCCTGTAAGATTTTGGGGGGTGATGTGATTTTATTCTTAATGGGAGAAATAGAGACTGCCCTTTACAATATGTTTACATTGTACTGACGTCTGACTTTCACCACATTCATCAATCACCCACAGAGGCCAAATGATAACTACATTGGAAGGTGTATGTTTGCATGTTTGTATGTGTGTGTCTGTCTCCCTCCAAGCCCAGTAAAACGTTCTCATTGACATTGTGTCAGCCAGCCAGGTGATGGACAAAATTAACTCCACAACAACACAGGAACGAAGAACATTCTAACAACATGCTTGATGTTGTGGCTGTGGAGGTCTCGGGCACGGCACATTCATTCAAGTGTATGTGCATGTCCTCGTACAGAAGATAAATCAGAACAATGCACAATAAACAGAGCTTGTTCTTGTGTTTGCACGAGCACACTGCATACATGTGGGTGTTCATAGTGATATTGTCAAAACCTGGACGTGACTATCATTCAGTGGGGAAATTCATACACTGCTTACAAAGGCACACTCATATTCAGCAGTTTCCCACAAAGATCTGTCCGTCATGGTCATGGTGAACATGGAACCAAGCCAGAGTTATTGAAGTAGCACCGCTAGCTACTGAACAGGCTCGTCACAGCACAGCATTTTTTGGGGCTAACAGCATGTGGCTGGTGGTGATAGAGGTGAAGATTAGGGTGACAGGTGAAGTGTTTTCCAGGCGTCAGGCTGCAGGGCCAAGAGGGGTATAAATGGAGGCACAGCGGGTCAGCTGTGACATAAGGCTATTAGGGGTCACTGAAGACAGACTGCAGACAGGGGGAGTCTCATAATTGTCTTCATTATATAGTGCTGCAGCACTCTAAGGTCTTGTATTACTGATACTGCATTGTTATTTGATCCAGTATGGTATTAACACCTCATTTCACCTTGGTGTATTGATTGATTAACAGAAACATCCACCTTAAATGACTCTTTTCTTTCATATCATTAGCATGACCTGCTTTATTGGCCAGTACATTGATTATTTTCTCCAGTCATGTTAAAGTCATTATAAATCCTAACGCACATGTATACTGTATATGCAGTACAGAACCTAGTATTGTTATGTTATGTTATCTGATGGTAAATGAATATGCTTTTCTGAATCGGTTAAAATCTCTGGGTAGTTTAGAGAAAAAGAATCTTTTCTTTTTGAATGCAAGACTTGTTTTCAGAGCCAAACAAAAAAAAAAATGGCTCACTGAAAACAGTCTTAGTCAGGATATTACCAGTTTCTCTGAAATGCATGAGTGTTTGATTATTTGAACAGGCCAGGGAGCCTTGTGGTGGGAGTATCGCATTACACAAAGTGTTGGGTACTTTCCTTAGAAACACTATTCTGGTCCTGTCATCACCTTATACACAGGTCTCCAGCACAGCCTAGGACGGGAGCAAGGTGTGAAGGACTATGCGCAGCTGCTTGGAGAGGTCCTGAAGTTCATTCAGAGAAGCAGACTTGCAGCTTTGACACTAATGGTCGGAGCATTCATAGCAGACCTCGCTCAAGATAGCGAAACCGATTTGCCATGTGAGAAGGAGGTCCACAGCTCCTGACTCCTGTGCATGGGCTTTTACTGCATAGCCCTGGCGCGTCCCGCTGATTTGTCTAACCTGTGTCAGCAGGAATTTGGGAGACTGCTGTGGTGCACAGCTGGGACAGCTACCCCACATTATTACTCTGCCGGCAAGAGTTGCTGTTGTGCTAAGGTCTCATTGGGAGAAATCAAAATGGCACCTGTAATTGAGTTCATGCGGGTTATGGGCAGGTTGAGTAGAACTGGTTAAGTCCCAGAAGCTAGCGTGAGGTGTTTGGGCCTGGCTGCTGTCTTTTGGGACCTGCTGCAGCAGAGTTGCAGGTAAGCATTTTTCTCGAGGTTGGAATCCTGTAGGTTCTGTCAAGGTTGTAAGTTAAAATTCAGCACACCACCAGCCACAAAAACCCCCAGCCTCAGACACCAGGGGAAACGCTGATCCTACATATTTATCCTGCTCACTTTCTGTCTGAATGTCTGAATATCAACAACTATTATGAGAAGGTGGCATGACCACATTTATTTCTTATTCAGCCTGGTTCCATATCTACAGTATTTTAGTTTGTTTCCTCATATTATGTAAATAATGCTTTGTGAGTAAGTGTAGTGGATCCTTTCTATGATATCGCTTCCATTCCAGGTGTATGCACAGCTTGGTATGTCATATGAAATAGATAAGAAAACAATATAAATGCATTGTGAAGCGATATCTCCATATTACCATAACAAAGGCTGGAATGATATGTTCTCGATTTCATCATAAATTTGTAGATATGTTCAGTTCCGGGGCTCTTTGTGCTGCTGTTAGACTGTGTTTGGTTTGTTTTCTTGCGCACGCCCTGTGAGTGCGTGCCTGCCTACCTGGATGTACACATGCCTGTGTCTGCAGTAGGTGTGACTGCAATTCCGGGCTGTGTCTGCAGTACGTACAACATGTTCAACATTAGATTTGACTGGAGACGGGTCAAGGATGGAGGGAGATTAAATTAAAAAGAGGGGGCGGAATCCCAGGCTGCTGAGTGGGGGGGGGGGGGGGGGGGGGGGTGTTGTGGGGGTGCCCCAGGCTGGGGTTGGTAGAATTAAACACGAGCCCTGACAGATCCCCCTGTGCCTGCAGCTGTGCACGGCTAATGGAACCCAGTTACCATAATGAAATGAACTCAAGTAGCCAACACTTCATAAAGCCCAGAGCAAGGCGTCTGGTGCAGAGGCAGCCAGTCTCAGCTGCGCTGCTTTTATATTAAATGGCCGTGGTGGTGCAGAATAATTCCCCCTTTCCTGCAGTTTATCCTCACCCATGTGGGTCACTGTCCTGACCCCAGTGCCAGCAGACCCCCAGAACACACAGAGAAGGGCCAGAAAGCCCCGCTCTGTCTCAGAGAACAGGGAAGGGACAGAGACAGATGGCTCAGTGCGTTTTGCTGTGGTAAAATGTCACCCCCCCCCCCAGCCCCCTCCTTCCTCTTGGCTGCAGAGTGCGAGATTGCCAGGGAGCAGTCAGGTAGAGGCTGCCATTGAGCCATGCGCCGCTGCTCTAATACCCGCTAATTACTGCCCTGATCTGTGCACAGACACCATGTGTCCCTGCCCCCTCCCCTCAGAGAAGCGGGGACAATCAGCTCGTTTATTCATGAATGCCATTCACTCCGAAGTGACATCCAGGTCAGCGACCCAGCATTCACCGAGGCAATTAATAGACTGACTGGGGGGTCATATTCATACATTGTGTTGGCATTGTAAAAGCAAGATGACTCAGTGTTGTCTCCATCTCTTGATTGCTTGCGTTTCGGTCGCTCATTTCAAAGCATGATTTCAGAAATGCGTCGAAAGCATCTAGAGAAAGAGAATGTCACTGCTCTCACATGCATTATGAGATGATGTGCAAGCATCGGCTCCTTGAACGCTTTGAGCATATACACCGCTTGTCTGAGCAGGAAGGTAATGGATGTTGTGTGAAATGCTGCTCATTAGTTAATTAGCGACGAGATGGTCTTGAAGGACATTCTTCAGCCCCTGTGTGCAGCGGCTCTAATGCATCGTGCGGTGCAGGGTAGCAGACTGGCCATATGATCCCAGGCGGGCTGTGAGACGCTGTAATTACACAGGACTGACACTCTGTGAGCTATTTATGATAATGAAGTGGTGCATCAAATCAAATTAACCTTACTTATTTAACACAAAACACACTAAGGAGGGGCTGATTGCTGTATCACTGGAGCTCAAAAACAGCAAAATTGTTATTGTGCTTGCTAATACGCCGCGCGGCTCTTGATGAGGGGGGAAAGAATAACAATAAGGAGGAGGCGAGGAGAGCTTCCTCTCTAAACGCGAGCGTGAATTTTAAAAAGCGAGCGGCGGGGCATGGCGGCGGGCGCGGAGCGAGCGGCGAGGGGGATGGGGGGCTGGGAGCCCTGGGCAGGGACGGCGGCGGCGCGGCGCGGCGAGGCGCACGGGGGAGCTGGCCGGAGCTAAGCTGTTGAGAGCTCGCTAACGCAGCGCAGAGCCAGACAGCCGGCTGACGTGAGCGCACTGTGACTGGGACGCCCGCCCGCTCCCGCTCCCTCCTCCGACGCTGCCTTCTCTCCCTCCTCTCGCTCCTCTCCTCTGCTTCCCTTTTTTTATTTTTCCCTACCGTGCAGGATGTTCCTCCCTCCCGTCTACGGTTAGCGCACGAGGTACCGCCGCTTTCCGCTGCTTGGTGCTGGGGAGTTTTCTGGTTTATTAGCATTGTTTTGTGTGTGTGTGTGTGTTTGCGTGTGTGTGTGTGGTTGTGTATGTATGTACAGTATGCAAGCAAGTGTGTGCTTAAGTGTTTGTGTGTGTATGTCTGTGTGTCTGGGTCTGCGTGTCTGTGTCTTTGTGTACGTGTATGTGAGTGTGTGTGTGTGTGTGTGGAGTGTGTTAGGGAGTGATGAGGCAGTAGAGTATGTGTCTGCGGGTCTAGACCCAGGAGGTAAAGTGTGTGCTGGGCTCCCAGGCTGCGCTTGCTGAGCGAGTGTGCAGGGTGATAAGGTGCTGTCTTTCAAACCGATCTCTGCTCTCTGCACCTGTTCAGCAGGGGCTATACTGTGCACACTGCAGTCTGGGATGTTATCTGTACCACCCTCTATGTGAGTTATGCGTGCTGTTGTGTGACATGTGTGTGCAGGCTGCTTCTCGCGCTGTATTGAGGAGTAGTAGGAAGGTGCAGTGTCTGATTAACACACATGTGGTGTAGGGCTGCAGTGATTTAACTATTTGAATGCATCGGTTTTAGAAATTCACAAGTGAACTAAATACGATATGCCAACCATCAGCAGAAATTCAAGATGGAAGGTAGTAAATGGTTACAAACACTTGGCAAGCAATTTGCAAAGTCTTCAGCTGAATTAATAATGTAAATACAGAGACTGTCTCTAGAACTCTGTGCAGATCCGAACTGTGCTGTCGCAACAATGCTACTTTCATGTTAGAGCACCTTCATATATTTGGGATGGGAAACAAGAATCATGAATGACAGGATTTTTTCTCAATTCTGATGAAAAGCTCCCACTCGGTTTCTACTGACCCTTGCTGAATGTAGCTTGTACCTCATAATGCGCTGGAAAGCTCTTTCAATATGTATGCTATACTATGGCTTCTACTTATATCAGTGTGATTCCACATTGATTCCACGTTGTAATTTCAACATGGTGTCACATAGCTTTGACATGACAGTGTTTTTTAATAAGAAATAGCAAATTTACAACCTTGATAAGTTACTTCTAAAATGTGTATACATTGTAGGTAGTTATCTCATTTAGATACAATGTATTCTACTACTTGCTTACCAGCTGGGATGTGACTGCATGCATAAGAAAAATGTATACAATTTCAAAATTGTATGTGTACTCTGTTGTACAAAAAATGATGTTTTGGTCCAGCTAGAAATGAGCAAGTAATAAGTGAAAGATGAAATAGCATCAAGTAACACAAATTGACCATGAAAAGTTCGTCTCATCATTTTTAGTATCATATTATTTTCAGTGACAATAACAATGCTGTTATCCCAGTGGGTCTTTTCAAGTTTTAATTTTAACATGACTTACTGGGTATGCAATGCTGAACTACACAGTTTTGGTACTCAGTGGTTGTTACACTGTCCAGTAAGGGTATTGCCAGACTGTGTCATGGTCAATGGTCACACTGGACCATGGATTGGGCATTGTCATTGGTAGGTGGGGTATTTCCTGACTCTGTTAGCAATCATAGTCAGTGGTCACTCTGGACACTGGATGTGGCGGGTGGGGTAAAGCTGTTGTTGAGTGGAGTGATAAAATTGGAGGCTGAAGCAGAAAAGCCCTTCTTGTATCTTATTCCAATCATTGATTGAATATGAAGGTGTTTATGGTGTCAAAATATGTATTAATCGGTATACTGTGTATACAGAATTTTACAGACTGTGCCATCTTAAGGTGAATCATCACTTTTGATGTACTTTCAGTAAAAGCTGTTCCGCAAGCTACATTGTTAGCTTGCGTGGACACTAAGTCAGCTCTTCTGTATTTCTTGCTATTCTTGCTAGCCATCACAACATATTTCCTTCAGTCTAGCAGAGGAGGTGCCCAGCGGGTACATTTTGTTCTATGTATAACGTAGGTGCTGAGGATGTACCTGCTGACACAGCTCAGGCAAATGCCCCACTGCTAAAGTGCTGCCTTAGCTCACATCTCACTGACCTGCCAGAGGAACTTCATTATAAAAATTGCAATGGATTGGAAGGCTGCCATTCAAACAGGAAACTTTGATAGACTGGCAATGAAGTTGCCCTCTGTGTATTGCTATACAAGATGTCTGTATATTTAACTACATACAAGTCTATGCAGGAATGGTAATTGCTAATACTGTTGGTGGGAATTGTTATTTGCAATGTATGTGCAGTTCCAGTCAAAAGTTTGGACACACCTGATCAAGATAATGGAAAACATGCATTCAAATGCATTTTGATATAAAGACTTGTGCTTAAATGCTTGAAATTTGCTTCTTAGGCATGGACTTCACTCTATATTTTTCTATTTATGAATTTCTTTCCAGAATTTTTTCAAATTATATTTTTGGCTACTTCGAAGAATCTAAAATATAAGATACTTTTGACTTTTGTTTAACACTTTTTTGGTCACTGCTTAATTCCATATGTGCTATTTCATAGTTCTGATGTCTTTTCTTTTATTCTAAAATGTGGAAAATGGTAAAAATAAAGAAAACCCCTTCTATCAGTAGGTGTGTCTCAGCCTTTGACTTGTACTGTATAGATGACAATTATATGAATAATTACATTAATATTGCATAGAATGTCCAAATCATCAAAATTTCCGTTGTTACAGTCGTAGTGTGGTGTGAGCTGGAAGCTGGGCTGTGGGGATGCACTTTTGGTGATGACCAGATGCTGGTCACTCTCCCCCTGCTGCAGTTACTGCGGGCAGCCTTACAGTGAACTCAAATGAAGTTGTAAGTCAAAGGCCTATGGGGGTAGCATGAAAGAGTCACTTCATAATCATTTGAGCATTATAGAAGCAGTGATATGATGAAATAACACCCCCCCCCCCCCCCCCCCCCACACACACACACACACACACACACGTATATCAGCTGCAGTTTCCTCAGAATGATCTCCTCTCTGGTGTTATTGCCTCCAGGTTTCGTTGATATTAGTCTGAACATTCTTTCACGGTTGTGAAAGCGAGGCCATTAAATCACACACAGGCAGGGAGACACACACTGCCCTGCGCACTGCATTACTGGCCACATTATGGAGCACTGCTGTGCTGCCTGAACAGTATTTAACAACCAGAACAGAAGCAGAGGCATTGGTTCTTTATTCTTTAGCACTGACCTGTGTAAACTAGCATTAACTCACAGAGCAGGGAGCTTCCGTGGTAGCATTGTGTGTATATGTCGGTGACTGATAACTCACAGAATAGGGCAGCATACCCTGCTGTCCTATCACGATTGTTTCATTTGTTGTGTGCATCAGTGATTGTTTACTTTGGCCTGCCACAGAACTAACTGGATGTCTTGCTGAGGTGTGATTTGAGTTTTGGCTGATTTGGGAACCATTGATTTATTGAGTTCATGCAGTAGTATAATGCGTGAGTTTCACTTCCACCAGCATATTTACTCAGCTTTCTTATATCCAAAGTTAAACAAGTTGCGCAGAATCTGGAAATTTCCAAATGTCATGGGTAACACACTTCGGTGCACCTCTGTGGAATTCTTTACTTTTGATACAACGCTAACGTCCTCTGATTGAGTTTTTGACTCCGGTCCAATTTTCCAGCGTCCGTCAGATATAGCGCACCACGCAGCACGGGCGGCCCGGTGGGGTCTGCTCGTTCGGTCACACGCGCTGCAGCCGCTGCTGGCATATTGAGGTTAGCGTGGTGTGTGAGCGCGCATGCCTCTCTCGCCGCGGGACGACGGGGGCTGCATTTCAGCCCGGCAGACACCGCTCGGCACATGCATTACCATCACAAAGGGCCGATGTCTGCGACGTCCCATTGTGATGAAAATGCCCGCACTTTTATGGCCTTGTCGTTTGATGAAGTGCTGCTGCTTTCCAGGGCACTCAGCAGTGTAAGAGACACGGGAGACGTCTCATTTGTTTGTGTCGCTTCGGACAATGTTTACAGAGTGAGGACCCCCAACGAAATATCTGTCATAAACTCAGTTTTACCACTAGTAATGAGGTTATGTGACATAGCTGTCTGTGATGGTACAGCAGTCTGTGATCTCCTATTCAGTTTTCCCAGCAGGTACGATGTTGCTTGATGTAAAGATGACATTTGTTATACAGCCACACCAAAGAAATGTCAATTAACTGTTGACGTATTTACCAAAGATGTTTGTAGACAATAAATGATTTTCCAGTATGTTATTTTCCAGTATGTTATTTTGAGAGCTGTACTATGACTGTGCTTTGTTTTTTTTTTCAATTCTTTAACTACTATAGATAACCAGTCACCTCTCATGCCCTTACCACTGAAGTATTCTAATGCCTGGGAACTGTGTTAATTATGGAATTCATGGTCGCTGGTAAGAATGAATCACTTTGAAATGGGCAGCATTTTTTTTTGAAGCTGCGAGTGAGACAGAATATTTATGGAGGCGTGTTCTTGATTGCTGCAGATCTCCGCGAGCGAGACACAGGGCTATTGTGCTTTGGAGAGCCCTGCCGATTTGACGTTCTTTTCTCACACTATTCATCAGCCCCTGCTCTCACCGTGGTGAATGGCCGGTGGCTTTTGTTTGGAGAAATGGTCCTTCTCTGCTCCCTAGCCTCGAATAGCTTCAGACTGAGTCAGAATAGCTCGCGGAATACTGATGTGCATTCAGACAGTCACATCCACTGCGACTGAATTCGGTCGCCATCAGGAATTAATTAAGCTCATTTCTAACATTGTTTGTATTTGAAGGGTTCGCAGCTGGTTTTGTTGGGGGAGATTTAATATTGAGAAATTTGTCATTATGGAACCCTGTGATTGTTTTTTTGATGCTTTTGAAAAAGAAAAGGAAAATACTCTCCATTAACTGATTAGGACACTGAGTGCAATACACAGCCTTGCACCTTCCAACTGCTATGAACATTTGCATATGGTGTGTATTATGGCTTTCATTTGTTTGTTATAGCAGTTTACTCCTTGGGCCTATGCATGCAGTTCAGCAGGTCCTTATTCAAACAGCCTCCTGAAGTTTTTGTTCTTTGACACTTTGCAGATACTTTGATTTACAGTCATTGGGGGACTTCTGCTGGCAGATGAGATTGATAAAGAAAATGAATAGTTTGTGTGGTCAGAGGGTTTAATATTGCATGAGCCAGATTATCTTAAATGAAAATAGTATTCTAAGGGTTTCATCTCTTTTGCGACACCCTCATTATGGAAAGTGATGGCTGTATAATGGGAACCTGATATCCCTCTCTGTTTCGGGAGCTGTGAGGCAGGCCTGCTGATTGTTCCTGGGCTTGGGGGAAACACGCTGGCTCTCACTCCAGGGGTCAGCTCCCACTATGAGGCATAGGAAGGCTCTCTGCCGCTGTTAATTACACAGGGAAAAACCCATCTGCAGAAGGTGAATACAGGGAAGAAAGATTCACATAGAAGCACCCTTCCAACTCCTTACGGCAGGGTGTGTGTGTGTGTGTGTGTGTGTGTGTGTGTGTGAGAGAGAGAGAGAGAGAGAGAGAGTGAGCATTTGGGATTATGTGTGTGCATGTATGTGTGTTTGTGTCTGTGAGTGTGCATATGTGATGGAGTGTCTGTTTGTCTGTATTTTTGTGTATGAGTGTGCATATGTAATTGTATATGTGAGTGAGAGAGAGAGAAAGTGTGTATTTGTCATGGTGCGGGTGTGCATTTGAGTGTGTGTTTGTGATGGTGTGTGTAAGAGTGTATGTGCGTAATGGTGTATGTGTGGCTATGAGTGAGTGAGTGTGTCTGTGGTATTGCATGTTTGTGAGGGTATGCATGTCTGTACTGGACGGTGTGTGTGTGTCTGTGAGAGACAGTATATGAGTGTGCATATGTGATGGTGTGTGTGTGTGTGAGAGAGAGAGCTGGTCTCACTGACCGCTGATGCCAGGCACAGAGGATCACACTCCTATTCCTTCACTAATCGGCTGCAGAATGGTCACTGAATTAGCCCAGATGAAAATGTGCTGTAATGACTACCCTCACTTAATCAGTGTTAAGACAGCGGCACCAGGGAGATAAGGCCGGTTCTAATCGCCTTCAAATGACTACCAAATGGGCACACCAGAGGCCATGACAAACGATAGGGCCTGATTGAGCTCATTTAGCCAGCTCCCTCCCTGGGCAGGTACCGGCTGGGGGGAGTACAATGGCACCTGCTTCCCCAGACTCCACTGAGTACCACGTGCACAGCCCTGCACCTCCATGCTTTCCTGCTTGCACAGCCTTAATATGACCGGCGTTTATTAGCAACACACTAGTCCTGTATACCGCAGCATCAGTGAATGGTGGCATAAAATCTTGTAGAGATTGTTTAACAGGCATTGCAAGGTTTCTACTGAGGTTATCCAGAGGCTGAAAATACTCAGATAGCCACACAAAGGGGATTTTTTGGAAAATGAAGATTTTGTTTGTTAACTTGAACCCCATTGAGAGTGTGGGTTATCACATTTCCTCTCCAGACCTCTGTGGGTCAGCAATGTCACCGGAACTTTCCCACGGTGTTTGTCATGGTGTTCTGTTATGTCAAAATGACCAACAAAGCAAACAAAATAGTATGAGAAAGTGAGCTGTGAGGTATCGTGTTCCCAGAACACTCCTCAGGTACGTGTGTGTTGACACACATGTATCTCCGTGGCAGTGACGGTGGTAGGAGAGCACCATTGCTAGGACAGTTGGACTGTTCAGGCTGTTTATTTCTTTTGCTCCTTGCTACCCTGATTTTAAATTAAATGATAAATATGTAATGTCATTAATATGTTATCATCCATCATATCTTATCGTATGATATCCAAGCCTACAAGGTCAGTAACCTTGGTTGGTAAAACCTCCACCTGAGGTTTTGTTAAAAGAGTTCACTTCAGCTTTTTGGACAAGTCAAGTTCAGAAACCATATTCATTTCTTTTTATTATTTTCTTTTCAATATTTCACCAAGCAAAATCAACCGAACGTGAAATACTGTCCTTGACTAGAAAACTCACCAAAGCTACGTCTGAACTCTACTCCACTCTGTGTGCTGTAAATCATACATACTGGTTTAATTATAAGAATCCATTAATATATTTGAGCATATATTGATAAATGCAACTTAGTGCATGAACATGGTTGGAAATTGATTCGCACAATAACTTTGAAAAAGTCACTTCACGCCAAAATGTATTACACAAACAGCGACTAAACTAAAACTCATTGCTTGAAACAACAAATTACTGCTGTAGTCAGCAATATTACCTCAGAAAGTTGGATGCTGAGAGAGGTTGAGAAGAAATGATCTGGTCTGAATTCTGATGCACATACTACTAGAGGAGGCATGGTATCGCAAACCTCTCTCAACATAGTGTTCAACATAGTATTACCGCATCCAGGGACAGTGACCAGGCCTTTCTGTCCCTCATACTCAATTCCCTCCCTCTAAAATTAATTATAAGTTCATCTAGTCTGTAAATACTCTTTCCAGTATAAACACAGCGATTTCCAAATCCTTTAATAATGCAACATCTGCCATTGTCATGTACTCTGAGTTGCTCTTGCATGACCTTTAAATCGACGTGGTCAAATTGACGGAGATTTACATGTGTTTCCATTTACGGTGTGATTTCCCTGTTACTGAGGCCAGTTTCAGATCGGGTTGAAAGGGTTTATTCCTACTCAACAGATAGGAGCCTATTTCATGTGTCACATCATACATATGTAATGTGTGACCGTAGGAATTTGCA
Organism: Megalops cyprinoides; assembly: GCF_013368585.1. Taxonomy (NCBI): domain Eukaryota; kingdom Metazoa; phylum Chordata; class Actinopteri; order Elopiformes; family Megalopidae; genus Megalops; species Megalops cyprinoides. Next base: position 28,871,200 of record NC_050583.1, read on the forward strand.
ACAGTATTATGAATGATTTTGTTGATTTCAATATTATTCAGGGGTCTTTCAATTAACAATGTAGCTAATGCTATTCATTTAGACATGATTTAATGGCATGTCTGTGTTTCCTTTAAAATTTCAAATTGTCTAAGAAGTTTTAGTATGAGGGAGCAAATGTTTTTAATGATTCAGGTTTTGACAGCAGCTGTCTAGTTTCTTCTGTTCTTCTACTCACAGTCGAAATCCCAAATGACATGAAATGGCACTGTCCTACCTCTACGAAAACACAACTACACAAGATCAGAACACACCATAAGTGTTTGTTCTTAGGTATGTTCACATTGATTTTGAAAAATCCCGAACGTTCCATGTGCGCTTCACAATCAAAATTGACCACAGGATCATTTGATGATCGTGGTTGATTGAGGATTTAATCTAAATGCGAATCTCCTGTTTGCTTCATTAGCGTGGCAGCTGTAGAAGTCCACATGATATGTGATGCGCTGTGTAAGTACAGTGTATGGGCTCTATCAGTTCTGTTGATATCCAGCGCATTACATTACTGCAGTAATGACTGTTGAGGGATAGGACTCTTTAAAGAATAGATGAGATGTAGAAAAAAGAGAGAGAGAGAGAAATACTTCAGCTACTTTGTGAATATTTCTTTGTGTCATTAACCCCCTTTCCCCCGTCTCCGCCTCCACTCCGTTTCACTTAATTACACACTTGACATTTCGACTCATGTCAAGGGTACCATGCGGCTCTCCTCGGAATTAGCCCCATAAGTGCTCTCCACCATTGTCCAGGGTGTGTGCGCGCGCTGTTCCCACGGCAGATACAATGAGTGACCCGCGCACCCCGCACTGTAGCGCTTCGCTCCACACCCCGGCAGTGCTGAGAAGGGCTGCAGGACTGAGGCTGTGGGGGGGGGGGGGGTTTGGTGGGGGGGGTGGTTGTGAGTGGAATGAACAATCTGATAGCCGAGTCAACATTATTTATATTCTCATTTCACCACTTCACTCATGCATATATAAATCTATACGTGGCTGTACAAGTCGAAGGCTTTTTACCAGCCCACGCCGGGTCTGAAATTTGTGGAGCCGGTCTTTGGTCTGTCTGAGTGGTTTACCATTGTCCCCTGGGATGGATGGCAACAGCAGGCCCAGACACAACCCCCCCCCTGTCCTTGTGAGTCAAGGTCCTGCTGCACTCATAAGGTTGTGTGGAAAGCAGGTGAGCCCATGGAAATGTGGGAAAGCTGGCCATCTCATTACAGAGCTCCCACTCTGCCACGAAGGAGGACTACATGTCTTCACAATATCCAAATCGCCATCAGGCAACTACGTACCAGATAACATAAACATGGCTAATCTGGCAAAGGAAACGTGCACGTGCACCTCCTTCACCACAAAACGGCCATGGCCTCGGAAAGGGAAAGCACCACTGTTTGTTTTGGTGGCGGAGGCAACAAAGGCATTTCAGCGGGAAGGGAGCGCAGGGGGAATTCGTTTCGGGGCGCTGGCTCCCATCTATCACTCGCCTAGCGACAATCAGGGCAGCGGTGTCGCAGTGTGCCCCGTTCTGCAGAGTGCGCTCCAGCAAGCTGTGCCGTCGCTACCCCCCCCCCCCCCCCCCCTTCCCCCCAGCCCCCGTCTCATTGTCCCTGAAACCCGACAGCGACCACGGCTCCCTGCGCATTTCACCAGGCATGTCGGGCAGACCCCGCTGGTGAGGGGAGGGGAAAAAAAACACATAAATAAACCAGCTTGTTCACGGAAAAAAGTCAAACACAAAAGAAAAGAAAGGAGCCACCCGGAAGAGAGAGAGAGAGAGTGAGAGGGGAAGACAAAAGGGAAAAGACATAAAGGGAGTGGGTCATTAAGTGGGAGCCAGCCTCTCTGTGCATAAATAAAGCTTGTTCATTAGCATGGCTTTATTTACACAAAGGCATACCTAAAGATAGTAAATTGCCATATGTCTCACAAGTGTGCTAGACAATATTGTATTCTGGAGGCTATTATGCCCATTCAGAAAACCTTGGGGGGAGAGAACCTTCAGATAATGATGTAACAATATGTCTTCATTCATCGCGCAGCCATTTATTCTCATCTATAATTAACTGTAATACGTCCCCCAGCCAGGGAGGTTAAAAAAAAACGCTAAGTCAAACGTGTGCATATTTACATGCAGAAACACTACTCAGGTGCACGTGCTCCTGTGGGCACACACGCATACACATACACACACGCATAAAAATGCAAAAGCATTCTCATACATACTTATGCAAATGGTAGCAAAATTTTAAAAATGCAAAAGCAGATAAATAAAATTGCACAATTTTTGTTTTTGATGAACCCTGTGAACTGATAACCACAGTACACACAGAAATACTACCCTGCATATGGCCCTATATAACACAATCACACACACACACACACACGTATCATTGAAGGTGTCCTGGGCACAGATGAGTAATGGGACATTTCCTCCATCCATCTTGATGGGAGTTTAATTATCAGTGATGCATCGTCATCTTTTGTGGAGACATGCAGGCGGATGTTATTATTATTAAGTCATTTAGAAGCCTCCCGTATACAGAGTGGATGTGAAATGTGGGTCAGGGCTCTGCACCTCCACAGAGCCCCCCACTTCACTGGGGTGAAGAGCTGCCCTTGCCCCTATCCTCTGCTGAAATCAGTGCGGTATTATTGTCATTACTGCATTGTCATTAATTATCATTAATTAAGACCTGTGCCTCTTTCGCATTAATTTGCCGTGGAGCAATTGTCACATCATAGTTTCTGCACCACACACAATGTTAGCCAGATTAGCAGACTCTTTTTTTGTACATGGAATGGCAAATAATGCCGTGAGCACTAGCACAGTGCGTGATGCCTTTGTGCTGTGTGGGCTTGGCCATCTGCACCTCTGACTTCACACTGAGCGCTTCAGAAAGGAGTCAGTCCGGCGCCACACCTCTGTGAAATGGAAATAGATTTTTCGGCTCTCCTCTATCATTATTCTCCAGTCTTGCCCTGGAAACAGCGCACAGCAGGCTGGGAGTGCACAGTGCATGGCCACTCTGTGGTGGAGGGAGAGACGGGCACTTTCAGGCAGGCTGGATTCCTGGCACTCAGCAGGCCTCTGGCCAGTCAGCCTGACCTCGTGATCACAGTGCAGCGGCTGGGCAGAAATGCACTCCTGTTTGCTTCTTTCATCATTATGGGAAATGGCGAGCGGTGTTGTCTGAGTGTATCTCTCCAGAGGTGTTTATTCAGTCTTGCTCTGTTTCCCTGCCTCCCCCCTGAATAGGGGCAGTCGTATCCCTTTGCCAACAGCGGGTCTCAATCTCTCAAACAGGTGCTGAGAGGCAGTGTCTCCTGCCCCCTGGAGGAGGATCGTTCGCCTGTCTACCCACCAGAGTCCCACCGGTATGTAGACCTGCTGTCCAAGTGTCCGTCTGTCCTGCACACTGTTAGTGCTCGATCCTCTTGCCCCATGTTTGACTTGGTTTAAATGCAACAGTGCACCAAAAAATGGTCTTCTGTGAGAGGAGAAGAAGAAAGAATGGAGTCACACAGCGAATTTGTGTGTGTGTGTGTGTGTGTGTGTGTGTGTGTGTGTACTCACAAACTAGGATATCGCGGTTGAGAAAAGTCTGTCACAGTAAAGAACCATGAAACCTTTTGTACAACAATTAAGAACAAGTCTTGAAATATCACAACTTTCTGCTGTCGAAATGTATTGCTTGTTATAAGCCAGGGGCTTCCTGAGCAAGATCTTTTCTGTGTGGGCTGTGTAATTGTATAGTTTGAGCATAGTTGCATTATTAAAGCCCTGGATGTCACAAGACATTACCATCGCCTATGTCAGCAATCTTCACAAGTTAAAACTGGGTCGTAAGAATCACTGTCCTCAATGTTACTCAATGAAAAAAGCTGAGCTGCCACCCTTTGAGTTCATTATATTGTCAGAATGGCCCAGGCTCCAGCAGTGATCAATATGCAGGTTCAGAGCAGTTGATGTATCTCAGCTGGTGGGGTTATTATGTGCACACAGTAAATGTAAACAATTGTGCTCATGATTATGTTTTGAAGTTGGTAGATTGAGCATGTGGCAGGGCAGGGAGACCCTCACATTCCCCACGCCAGACCACAGGGCCGCCGGTGAGCATGCACACAGTCTCGGGTTTAGAGTGTCTTTGTCAGGGGCTGAGGCCCGAATTGTGAGCCCCGCAGTGATCCTGTCTGAGGTGGTGAATCCCAATGCCTCAGAGCACAAGAATAGCACAGAAGTGCCAAAACTGTTTATCACCGAGGCACATACACCAGTGAGCTAATGGGCTCCCTGCAAAGACAGCGCTAATGAAACAGCGCTGAGAGATCAGGCTGGCACCATTGATACCGGAACTTTCTGGTTCCCTGTAACTTTTCAAAAAAGGTGACGAGGTCATGGTGTTGGGTGCAGGGTCACAATGAGATTCTGAGCAAATGGGACTGTGTTCATTTCAGCTGCTGTTTACACGTGAGCTACACGCATATGCTCAATCCCCAGCCGTTTCCCACAGTGATTTACACTCAGTGAAGCAATGGACAAACAGCCTTTTCCCACGATGGGGGATGAGTGGGAGAATATGCCGTAATTAGGAAATGTGTTTGTAAATACTTTGTCCCCCATCTGCTGTGGCACACACACTGCTGCACGGCTGTCCCGTGCCTGTGAACTGTCCCAGCCTAGCCCTAGGCCAGCCGCTAATCCATACAGAGGGTGTCCAAAACAGCGATCAGAACCCAGCCGCTAATCCATACAGAGGGTCTCCAAAACAGCGATCAGAACCCAGCCGCTAATCCATACAGAGGGTCTCCAAAACAGCGATCAGAACCCAGCCGCTAATCCATACAGAGGGTCTCCAAAACAGCGATCAGAACCCAGCCGCTAATCTGTACAGAGGTTCTGCAAAGCAATGAACAGAACCCAGTCAGTACAGGTGGGTTGAACCATCAGGACACAAATCAGCCATCGTCCATTCTTGTGGTAGTAGTATATAACGCCTCATCTGGCTAGTCATAAAACATGAGGCAATGATTAATTGTGTTGGGCTGATTTAGGATTTAATGAAATTTCGGAACATCCAGTCCCATGTATTGGAAGGGGCTTGAGAGAGAGGGAATAAGCTTGGCAGGTAATCAGCTCACACTGACTCAAAACCTTCCTGTGAGGGCCACCGGTCCCAGAAACTGCAGAACGTGAAATTAGTGGACCTGCTGTAATCTCACTGGATCATTCTCGCTCTCCTCATACAACTGCTCAGCTAGCCCAGCACTGCTGCATTTACCTGCAGCAAATCTCTTATTACAATACAGCCCACAACCGCACATACAGCCGCCAGGACCATACGCACAAGCTCCGTGGAGTGGAGTCATTAATGAGTGATGCCGTGCTGTGAACAAGCCTCTTTACTGTAGGTGGATGGATGGATGTTATAGGCATACATGCGCTCTTTGAATTAGCATAAATAGAATATTGAGTGGGTGTCTGCGGAGACGGGGATGCCGGAAGGCCTCAAGGAGAGATTGAATGGCAAGTCAGTGAGTTGCTGAGGGAGGCGCGGCATATCAATTACAAAAAGGTGAAGCATGTGTAATTCATTTAGGGTCGTTAATCACCACGTAACAATCTGGTATAATTAAGCATGTGTAACCCACTGAGTGCCAGCCCTCACGCAGCGCTCCCCCCCCGACACACACACACACACACACACACACGCACACACACACACATACACGCACACATACACACACGCACACACACACCTTAGTCCTGTGTGCTGGCAGTGCACCGAGAACAAAGACAGAAACCCCCAAAGTCTGAGGGACAGGGACACGGCATAGTAGAAATGGATGAGGTGCGGTCTTAACATTCTGAGTTAGCTCCAACCTGGGACCAAATGGCCATATTTCACAACAAATCAGTTTCTGTGACATCTGTCTTGAATTGCATTAATCCCTGTTATTTCCTTTATTACTTCCTTATATCGACCTACAGAGCTAACCTCGGAGGTGTATAGCAATAACCTCCTCATGCACATGCACACAAACACACACACACACACACACTCACACACTCACACACACACACACACACACACACGAGCCTGCATTCAGCCTGCTGAGTCTGATTTAATCACACCGCTATTAAATGTTTTTTAATCACCCACAATATTGGGCTGAGCTCCGGCAGCAGGGCGGTTTATTTTATTAGTCGTGATTAACATTATCAGAGGCACCTACACAGCCCCATTACAAAAAGCGCATTACATGGGGGAAGGCACAGACATAATGCGCTGCTGCGAGATGGGATCAGGACAGCGTGTTTCTCCGCTGCAGTTTGGTATGACACGAATGAGGATGAGAATGACAAGTGTGCTACGGATGCCCTCTAAACACGGCTCCCTAGCCGTTCAGAGCGGGGCTTTCATTTGCAGCCAGCATGAGGCTAACAATTCCCGCTCAATGGGGACTATTTTAGATATGAATTACCGTAAAGCGTTCATTAACTAGCAGGGGCTGTTGCTCCAGTAATTCTGAGTCTTAATTGAAATTAAGCTTGTGAAAAAAAGATTGTGTTTTTGTATTTTTATCACCCTTTATGTTTGTAAATGAAATGCCTCCCTCCTGAAGAGCAGTAATTCCATTTTAAAATAAATGAACCGTGTACGGGCCTCTGCGGCACTCTCTCTCTCTTTTTCTGCTCCTCTCCCTCCCTCCGTCTCCTCTCCTCCTCCCTTCATACTTCCCTCTGTCTTGCTCACTTTCTGTCTCAGTCACGAAATAAGATGAAAGTACAGTAATATGGAAATCTTTCAGGGGTTCTTTTTGTCCCCTGCGATGTGGAAACGTCTTCTGGAATGAGCAAGGGCGCACATGTGCACACATACACGCACGCACATGCACAGATAAGTGAAGTGTTTAAATGTTGGGGTGAAAGATTCCTTTGGCTGACCCCTGCATCGTCTCATCTGGCAGCGAGGAAATATCCTCTGTGAAAAAGGCCGCTCCCGCTGCCTGCTGGGAGACAAGCCAGTTATTGAGCGCAGACAGCTTGTTTATTAATAGACTCCGCTTTTCTACCACTGAAGCCCGTCGGCAGGCTCCAACAAGGGCGAGCGCTGGAGGCCCAGGCTGCAGGGCAGGCTGGAGCGGTACTGCCAGGAGGGGAGGTGCGCCCAGATTCTCCCTCACCATTAACCGCTTTGACATCCGAAGATGTAAGGCTTCGTAGATATTCAAGCCAGTTTCATCACATTCACCTGCCTTAACCCTGTACATAGAGGAGTGCACGCTTTTGTTGCGGAATAGTGTGGACGTTGTTCCCCGTCACAGGGCACTGTATGTCTGTCCCTCTTAGCCTCCGAGGGATCATGCCCTCTTGTGATGTTCGCAGCGATTATTGTGTTTTGACCAGCAGAGCAACATTTAAACAGGACAGCAGCTGTGCCCCCAGACTTCTTCCTGATCAGCAGGCTAGACAGGAGTGGAACATAACTCAGATGACTGCTGAGATATTTCCCTGTGGTCTTTGCATTCCGCCAGTTCAACACTGTGGAGTTGTATGTCTGCGTATTTGTGATGATGATGTGTGTGTGTGTGTGTGTGTGTGTGTGTGTATGTGTGTGCACGCACATGTATGTGTGTGTTTGTGAGATGGTGTAAGTGTCAGAGTGTGTATGCGTGTACAGTACGTATGTGTATGTAATGGTGTGTGTGGCTGTGAGTGAGTATATGTGTGATTTTGTGTGTTTGTGAGGGTGTATATGTCTTTACTTGATGTTGTATGTGTGTCTGCATGTGTGTATGTGTATGTGAGAGAGAGAGAGAGAGAGAGAGAGACAGAGCTATTTCGCAGGCACAGAGCATGACACCTCTGTGTTTACTGACTTACTGACTGTGTTGCTTTTATTGCACCTCTGTGTAGAATACAATTTCCGGCCTATCTTGTCCCTAGAAAGGCCACCTAGTCATAGTGCAACTTCCTCTTAAATGGTATTACAAATATTCAAATGATCTCTGATTTTATTACAAAATGTAGTTGTAGTAGTAGTAGCAGTGTTAGCAGCAGTATCCTAGTAGTACTAGTATTTATGTTTCTAAACAGGATGTTTAGTCCTGCTCATGAAATTGCTGGTTTTCTCATGATTCTCCTTATTCTAGTTTCTAAAAAAAATGTATGTATCCATAGAATAAAGGGCCACAAACAGTTAACTACTTAACCTGACTTGATAAATTATGTATCCTTCAAATTATGCCTTAGGTGATATTTGTAGACTGTTAATTTGTCCAGGAAGACAAGACTTCCTACCACAGCAACAAAAAAGCACAATAGCCCGAGCGCGTTCCTTTCAAACGCGGAAAACAAATGTCATATTTGAGTTGAAAAATAGGCAGCGGAGGTAAATGTGATGGCATTCACGGAGCGGCAGCTAGAGTGTGAGTGATGATCGCGCAGGTTATGAACTGCTCTCCTCTGGCTGAGTAATAATTAGATGTGAGCGAATTGTATGCATAAGCGGGGAGAGGCAGCTTGGTGGGGCTGTGAAGAAGGTGAAGGCCAAACAGAAACGTGCCTGCTCTCCCTGCAGGCCTCGCTCCTGGCCACCTGCGCTCAACAGATGTATCGAAGTCTTAGAGGCTTTGTGCTGCTCTTGAGTCACTGCGGTTTAAAAAGGAAGCCTTCCGATGCGTTTCGAAGTCGTTCAAGTGTTTTCTAAAATGATTAATTATTTTTGTGTTTTTCATTTTATCATGTTGAGATTTCAACTAGAAATTGAAGTCAAATACATGCAGATTTTTCAACAATATGTAACGCACTTCTTGTTGCATGAACAGAGCCAATAACAGAATCCTATAGGCAGTGTCTCCCGTTGGCACTCCTTTGGTATGTTGATGGAAGGGTAGGAAATTGGTAATTTATAGATGTGCATTACACTGTGCAGAAATAAGATTTGAATAGATAGACAGCCAAACAATTCTCTCATATATCTTTAGGAGACCTGAAGACAAAGGAAGCCTTGTCAACCTGCAGAGAAGGCAAAGATTTTAACAGCGCAATCCGACATTTGTCATTAGATTTACATTATCCACACACAACTGAAGTACCCCTCGGCAGCACGGCTCGGAAATTGATATTTGACTTGCACAAAAGAGGCCACAGATAGTGCAGGAAGCACTTAATTGAGCGCCTAATAAGTGTTAAATTCCTCCTTGTACTCCACGTATCTGACCTGAGGTGCTGAAAGGTGCACCTGCTGTCTGCCGAGAGGCAGAGACAAAGCCGGCATGCCCGTCCCCAGCAACATGTACCCTCAATCACTGCCAGCTCCACCTCAGCAGCTGAAGAAAGGCTGAATAGAGGAGAGGAGCGAGAGACTAAAGAGAGCAGGAGGCTCTGCCTTTCCCTGCATTCACACAGGAGCATCGGAAGCCCAGGCTGAGACAATCGACCACCCTGCAGAAAGGGAAAGTAATGAAAGAACTCCTCTAATAAATCAAATTTCTATATGAATGAGGAGGAATATCAGCAATGAGATTAGCCAGAATCATATTTTATTTATTGGCCCACGCAGTATTTTTTTCCGGCAGGCTGTTGCAGCCGGGAAGGCACTGCCCTGTGGATGCAATAAATTCACCCCGGGAAAAAAAGCAAAAGACAGGAAAAAAATGAGAGAAGAAAGAAGCATGAATATTTAAATTAATGTTTCACCAAAGCAATAAAAAAAAATCTGCATGCCATGCTCAAGGTCTCCTGACAATCTACTCCCCAGTGCATGCCCGTCCCCCACCCCAGACACACACACACACACACACACACACACACACCTCAGACACCTCATTGGATCTGTGTGGAGAGGATTGAGTCGGGCTGGATAAATACGTTTCTGCACTGGAACTTGTGTTCTTTAATGCATAGATGATGCATCACGTCTTAAGCCTGCTCTGCTGTTGCCAGGGTAACGACCATCATGTTGGCCTGCTGCACACCACGTTCGTCTCTAATGAGCATTTGGCATGGTGCCAGGACAGCCTCTCCCTAGCCTAACGTGCTCCCTCTCCTTCTTTTTCTCTCTCTCGCTCTCTCTCTGCGTACTTCCTTTCTGTCTGCTTCTCAGTATTCCAGTCCGGTCGCCCTCTGTGGTTGTCGTTCTGTCAGCCGTAATGTCTTCATCTACCTGCCTTCCCCACCTTGGTATAATAAAGCACCTGCTTTTGTCTGTTTGTCAGTGTTCAGCTGCCTCTTGTGATCCTGCCTGCAAATATCTCCACCATTCCAGCCACTGTTGTGACGGCTGTATCATTGGCATGTTTATTAAGGCCCTGACTTTATAAAATCTCACAAGTGCATGCGTATGTGCGCACACAGTGAAGCCTGTTGTCTACCAGACAATCAGCTGGCTTATCTTGAAAAGCATGTTGTTGAAATGAATATTTTCAGCATTGCCTTCTTCGGGCTCTTGGGTAGCGTTTACGTCTGAGCCCTTTTTAGACTACGAAGCCTGGCTGCTTTGGCATTCACTGTTACGTCTCACTTCCAAGAGAATAAAGCTCTCTCCCACACAGGTAATAGCAATACAAGCAGCAAGTTTACTCTGGCTCGCAAGCATCTGGAATAACAACGCAAAAAAGAGATTGCCATAAATTTGAGATAGTCATTCACGTTTCCATGTAGACATGAATTGAATAGCGTGTTTGAGCTTTCCATGGCCAGCGCGTAGCTCCCTGGTCAGGGCCATGGACTGGCTGCTGCCTGACACTGTGACGGTCCTACATATTGTCTAACGCACCTGCGTGTGATGAAAGATTTATGAGAACCGCTGTGAAACGCATTATTGATCATTCATGAATTTTTGAAGGAGGTAGAAGGAGAACCTGTGCCACTCTGGTGCAGACAGCCTCTCCCCAAACACAGACAGGGGCAGAGGGAGGAGAGCGGAAAATAAATCAAGAAGCAAACAAAACCCCAAATCAGATTATTTCAGCACATTTAGCCTTTTTTTTATCTGATGCTTCTATTGCTTTTTTTGTCTTCTCTCGTCTGAGCTTTGCTGGGCTTTTTTTCTCCATTTGCATACTCGCCAGATTGGAATTCTCCCGGATGATGATATTGGGTCGACAGAGTGACAAGCAAGCGTCTATCTCTCTGCTGGCGTTTGATTGCCAGTATCTAAATATTGCGCCTCTTTAAAATGCATATATGCAGAATAATATGCAAAAGTCGGCAATAAACCTGGCGGTCCTTTATCATTCCTGCTCCCCGGCACTGGTGGAGCGGCAGGAGAGCGGGCGTGGTGTTTTTCTCGGGGAGATGGAGACGGATGGTGCAGCCAGCCTGCCTGCTCATTAGAAGCAGTGAGAGGGCTGAGCCCCTCCGAAGAGCCTGAGTAGAGAGGTCTCATTAGAGTCCCCCTCCTCCGTCTCCACTCTCTGTCTGTCTGCCTCCCTCTCTCCTTTTGCCCTCAAATGCCAACCTTCACAAGGAGAAAAATGGGGGGAGAGGCACAGAGAACACAATATCTGTTGTGTTTTAGGGGGTGAGAAGGGACTGATACACACACACACACACATACACACACACACATATATATATTATATGTATTATTTTACTTTTAAGTTTTTTAAAAAATATATTGTGTTTTTATCATAATAGAGTTGCAGTGAGCAAAATTATATTACTGACAAAGAATGCACTTTCATACAGAAAACACGAGGGTCACGCCAAAAATAATTCTATACCAACACTCTGCTCTCAGTTCTTCTTAAGAAGTACCATTTGCAGGTACGTCTGTGAATGTGGTACTAATGGCAAGGTTGCAACGATGAAGCCTCTTCTGAAGGCAAAAAACACGAAGACGTGCATTGAATCTGGCAGATCTGAATTACAATCGAATGCATGTCTTATGGTCAGATTAAATGAAAATTGAGCTTTTGGACAATATCCTCAGCGCTATGTGTAGCGTAAAAGGGTGAGGGTTATATTGAGAAAAGAAGTCATTCCAGCTATGACCTATGATAGGGGGATCTATTATTTTTTGGGGTTGTTTTGCATCAGCGGGCACTCAAGGTTCTTTCCCTTGTAAAGGGAGAGAAAACATATCAGGACTCTGGCCAGAGCCAGGTTCCTTCTACCAAAAAGCTCAAGCTTGACAGAAAATAGCTGTTGCAACATGATAATGATTCAAAGTATAATTCAAATCTAGAAAGAAACAGTTACATGAGCACAAAATAAACATTATCATCTGGTCATCTCAATCTCCAGACCTCGGTTACATTCTATTATTGTCATTTGACAGACGATCTTATCCAGAGCTACTAACATAGGTTACAATTTTTGCATTTTATCCATTTACACAGCTGGATATTTACTGAGGCATTTGTGGGTCCCTTGGGTACAGCAGCAGCACCCCAACAAGGAATTGAACCCGCAACCTTTCAGTTATGAGCCCTGCTCCTTATCACTATGCTACACTGCCACCCTACCCCAATATATTTATATGTATTGGGGTACCACAATCATACCATAGTCAAACATTTGTGGTTTAAATTCAAGAAAGTGGTCTGAGAAACAAATGATCTGCAAAACTGAATACCAATTCTGCTGGAAAGAAAGGTCACAAATTCCCCGTCTGAAGTGCCAGATCCTCATAAAACACTACAGGAAGCATCTTGTCAGTGTAATCTTTGCCAGAGGAGGATTTACAAAACACGAGCTACAGGGGTCTGAATAAACGTAGGACCCTTGTGTTTTCTGGAACTAAATTCATTGTTTGTGTACAATACTGTTTTGCTTTGCGCAATGCTGTTTTGATTATATTAAGACTGTTACGATGTGTTTAATTGATCTATTTAATCAATAGTCCTGGGTAAATACTTAGGACACTTTTTATGTGTGAGTATGTGTGTGTGTATGTAGTGTACAACTGAAATGTACCTTTAGCAATTTCATTTTTGAAATGGTAGTGGGTAGAGAAGACAACACATCTGGTTGGCCTTTTTGTCTGTGCTTGTGTGATGTCCTTTCTTTTTAAAGCTTAGGTAACTCTGCATTAGGACTTGAGCATGGGCACACACACACACACACACACACACACACACACACACTCACGCAGATATAAACCTTAGACCCAACCCCCTTCCCCCACAGCCCTCTGCTCTTTCACACCTATAACTATGGAGTGAATGGTGGCAGATAAGAGGATTGGAATGGCAAACAGCAACCTTGGATTTTCAGTGGATCCTGGTGTTCATTATAATGATAAAGTTTCCCTGGGCCTCCAGTAATGGGGAAAAGTGCTTGGCAAGTGTGTCAGCCTACTGTGGTGAACTGTTGTGTAGCCATTATTTTCAGTATTACCTTTTGTGGTCTGTCTCCCTCAGACCACACAAAGCCTCAAAATAAGCAGCGATCGAACTTTACTCTCCATACCCTAGTGGAAATCAGATAAGTAACCTTACATGACCTTCCCTTGAGTATTTAGCAACAGAAATGACCATTTAACAGGCTGTTTAAGTCAGGTAGGCCTGGGGACTGCTGCAGCACCTAGGCTTTAATCTGAAGAGTACTGCTTGATCCAAACAAATGGAGGATGAAATCTGGGGTGTTTTGTAATGAGAAATTTACCGATCGACGAGGTTAACGTTTTGACTCCATTCCAGCTCTGGTTGTGACGCAGGGGGACACAAGGACCTATTGTTCTGACATTGCTGGTCTTGAACCCCCCCCTTCCCCCTCCTCCCCCCTCCTCCACTCCCCTGTTCCCACCAGCGCACCCCTGGGATAGAGGTACCCCTGCTGGGAGGAACACAATGGGAGGGAGAGCCAGGCCTTAGGAGGAAGGGAACAGCAGAGACTGGGAAAGACAGAGAAATGCAAGTGAATGAAAGAGAAAAGAGCGAAGTGTCTGCCTGTATTATATGGATATAGACCTGGAGTTTATCTGCATGGTTACTCTCACAATGCCGATGCCGTGGCTGGGGCTTTGCTTTATTCAATTATAAAGCACAACAGCTAATGCAAGAGTAGTTTACATTTAGTGACTGTAGTGGTGTCCTTATTCCTAGAGCTAAAGAGTGCTGTCTAGTGCTCTGTGTGGAGTCATGGAAGAGCTGCAACCCTGAACAGTCAATGGTTAATGCAATTTTCCAATATACTGAAGAAAAATTTGTTTTCATTAAGCAGTTTAGCCTTAATTCTTTTTCCATGGCTAGACCTATACCTTTTCACCTTTTTGGGACAGTATCTGTTTCTGTGTCATCGGGTCACCGTTGCATCTTATGTGAAAAAGACTGCTGTTGGCAAAAAACAAATCCTCTAGCCTTTTACCAACCCTTTGCAACAGTAATCACTCTAGACAGTTTTTCAGCAAGTCTAGGTAGTATTCCCAGGATCCCTTATTGCACTCCAATGACCTTTTTTGGGGGGCAGATCCTACCCGGGAAGCAGTAGAAAACTTCTTTGATAATGATGGAAGAGAATAGGATTGGTATTAATCTAATCTGTTGAACACGTCTCATCTTTAGGGAGGCTTCTGTTTAAAGCTTTTGCCTTATCAGAGCTATAGATTTGCAAAACTGGAGATTTGCAGAATCCCTGTGGTATACAGATGATATCTCCCAGGTACAACAAACAGAGCTTATCATGCTTTAAAGATCCCCCCGCCTTCATTTCTCATAACATTAGATGCCTGCACGAAGAAATGTTGATTTTATCATTTATATACATGTACATACGCATACACGCGATAAGTGGAATGAGATATTAAACCAAGTTAGGTTATAATTTGAAAGAGGGATTGCGTTACAGATCTAAATTTAGATGCATTCTATGCTCAGGACAAGCCAAGGGGATAAAGAACGTATGTGAATTATTGAGCAAGAGGGAGGGATCACCGCATGCAGATTAGATTCATCTGCGCAGGATGAAAAGTTTCTTAACGGAGCAGGAGCCGTTTGAAATGTAACCATGTAAAATATGTATGGCATATATGAATGACAATAAGAAAGGTATATGTGTGGCCTTTTGACCGCTGATTTGCACATGTCGCCGTGAAGCCTCTTTTCCGCCTTCGAGAGAGCAGAAGCCTAAATGAATAAGTGATGAGGATTTAAATGTGGGTCGCTCTGGAAGAAAAGGAGCGGTAATTGCCAGTCTCGAGCCAGAGCCCCGGAAACACAAGGTGCGCACCTCTCTGTGTCTTTGTCCTACAGTCGCCACCGCAGGGAGTCCCAGAGACCGCACACACTATCACTGGAGCACTTTCCTGCCCGCTTCAACTTCCATTTGATTTCATAGCTATGCGGTCAGTCAATAGATTCACTGGTATTATACTGTTTGTTATTTTCTTAATAGCATTGTTGATTTCGCTTTCATGGCCTCTGGAATGTCTCTCGATAGCGCTTCAATCACTAATTGTGCAGTTTTGCAACGATTTTCAATTACTGACAAATGAATTGCCCCTGGCCAGCGATATGGTAACTACATTTCTAATAAGCATGTCAGCAGGGAGCAGCCAGTGCTCTTGCCCTCTCCCATGACTGCTCCAGGCCTGTGCTCCTCCACCACAGGCCTGATGCTGGGGCAGCTCTCACTCTATATACTGTTGCCCTCATCCCCCATCTGTTCCAGTGTCTCCTCAGCCACAGGTCTAGAGCTGCAGTCTCTAACCCCTCCTGCTCCAGTGTTAATCTGAGATAAAATTTCACTTTGCCAAAGTTCAAACTTCACGCAAAGAACGCTGACATCGTTTACAGTGCAATTTGAACAACAAATAAATGCATTTCTAATTTCAAAGGAAAATTAACTGGGATATGTGTATAAAAGCTAATTCTATACCTTTGTTTTTAATCATTGTATGTACTAAGCATGTTTTTGCTAGTTTTATTCAGAAAACTGCTCATCAAGTGTGTGACCTAAGGAAGGACATTCAGTCTCAGCAGTCTAGAGTAAACATGTAAATCTCCATCTTTTTTCTACCGTCCCACCACCACCCTCTTCTGGGGACATCTGTATTTCAGTCACAACCTTCATTATCACAAAGGGACAGACATATTGAGAACAGGGCCTGAGCGCACATTATAAAATTAAAAAATATGAAGTTGCCTTTATGGCATCGTTAAATACCACAAACAAGGTCTCTATAAAGAAGGATTCTCTTCATTTACATTTTGTCATCTTCCACACACCCTTATCCAGAGCAACTCACAAAGTGAAAGCAAAGAAGTACATCTAATGAAGTCACAGGAGCAGCAGTAAACACAGAATACAGTGCGGACCATATCTGAACCGGTGTCATTCCACACATATCAGATGGATATACCATATGCCCTGGTGTCCATGCCTGGGGCCCTGTCCTTGTCCTGTGTAGTTAGAGGGAAACACAGATACACATGCACTCATGTTTGTGTGTACACATGACTGGCAAGAGCTGTGCTGTTAACACAGAGCCCCTGATGTGCCATAGAGAGGGCTTTGTGCGTAACGAATCAGTAGCATTAACACTGCCCCAGCCACTCACACTGCTCTGAGGATTAAGCGGTAGGATGAAGCAAGGGGTCGTCCCCGCAGACCTCCTCCATGGCCCTCACGTCACACCATCGCTTCTACACCCACACTAAGCCTCTCACACCATGCCTTTCCCTCGCCAGTGAATCCATCTTCTCATGCTCTCAGACTGCCCCATCCCCTGCCCTTTGACCCCAGGTCACCATCTTCTCCTCCAGCTGACCTGGAGTACATGCACCGTGCTGCAATACTGCAGCACCTGTGTGTACTAGGGCCCACACCTCCCATATGTGAGGATAAGGCAGACCACTATATTTCTGTTCTTTATTGTCATTTACTAACTGCCTGGCCTCCCACTTGTGTGACATCATCAGAATAGCATCTGTCAGCGTGTGTGATGCAGTGTAATGTGAGAGTGTGACGGATGTTCCTATTTACGTTTACATAAGCTCACATAGTGAATGACAGTCAGCAGAGGTGACTCTGGCCCAAAATATGTGTGCGTGTGGCTGCGTCCATGTGACTGTGTGCATATGTTGACAATAGCTTGAATAGAGGGCTACAAGGTGGAAATACTGGTGTTCTGCTGTGTTTGGTATTCATTGCTTGTATGTAATGGGGATAGTCAACACTGGCTGAGTGGAAACACTGTGATATCATCCACCTTATCATTTGTTCTATACTTACATATAGGAAAACATACAGCCACACATACATACACACATACATAGACAATTTTAATAAGTAGCATTTAATACAAGAATGAAATTACTATGTTTATTTTATGTTCAGATATTGAGATGTTTATAAAATTAATAACATCGGGTATTTTATGCATATTATTTATCTTGTATGTTGTAACCATATGGTTCCTTCTCATTGCCTGCTCACATTATCCCGAGGGTAGCCATTTCAACAGCTCTCAGGGTAGAGTTAAGTACAGGGCAAAGATCTGTGTTTAGCTTTCCCATTGAAGCTTTTTTTCATCTGTTCCATTTGGCTTTCTGTGCAAGGCATCCTCATTCTCTCTCCTTTTATGATAACCTTTGTAAGGCTTTCTCTGCATGTCTCTTTAATTTATCTGCAGAGCACAAGAGACAGCCAGAGCAAGCTGTTGTTGTGTGTGCCACCTGGGGACAGCAATCAGGCTTACCCGCTCGCACACACACACACACACACACACACACACACACACACACACACACATACACACATGCACACACACAGAGGAATCACTGAAGAGATGTTTCTCTATCAAACAAGCAGCACATTTAGGTGAAATATGGCTCCCCAATTGCAGATTCCAGACACAGAAAAGCCACACACAAGGGCCACGCATGCACACACTAGACACGGAAACACAAATAGAGCTTTTCAACCAACTCCCCAGATTCACATGCAAACATTAGTCTCACACAGAACACCAATTATCACATGCAAATAGGTTAGGAAGAAGCCAGTTCTGGGAGATAATTAGCAGTAGCCCTAGTGAGTTAAAAGGGGAGATTTAGTCCAGGCGGGTGACGCTGCGGTTCAGATTACACGTTGCACAATAAACATTACTCCACTGAAGACAGACACAGTGTCAGCTGTGCCTGGGGTCCACTGTACATTATTTACAGCACCTGCCAAATTTCAGACAGTGCTGCACGAAGCTGAGGAAGAAAACTGTTTTAGAAATGTCAAGTCATTACCGTTCCCTGTCTGTAAAATATGTGCGTTTGAGTGGACAGAGGGTTTGAGAAACAAGGGACATCACCTGGGTTGCTCCAGACGTCTGCAGAACATGAGAGTTATATATAGGCATGATGATTGTTCAACAAGCTTTGTGTTCAATCTGGCAAAATTCAGTACGAAAGCTATCTGACACACATACATACACTTTGTGTGTGTGTATATATATATATATATATATATATATATATATATATATATATATATAATACATACAGATATTATGCACATATTATATGTATATATGTATATGCCAGCCAGCTAATCTTTATCAGTGTGATGTGTAATATACATTCTCATATTCACTTCCCTTCCCTTGTCTTTTTCTCCTCTCTGCACTCCTGCACGGTGCACTGAAGGAGAGGCGAAGCATGACATTTATAATGGGCTAAGGCGAGCGATATCTGTTTCCTTCAGTTGTGATTAAGGAGATGTATTTCCCCCTCCAGTGCCAGCCCAAACCTCACTGCTGCAGTGGGAGTGGGGGAGAGAGTGACCATCGCTTAAGCTTTACAGCTCGTTATTTGTGTTACTTACATCTGAAACGTCAAGCAAATGTGAATGTCTTATAAATGTCTTATTGTGTCTGTATAGCATACAAGTACAGTAGCTGTCATGCTTATTATTTTTTACTACATTTTACTGTTCAGTGTGTTTTGTTTGTTGTTCATGTTTGTGTGAATCAGATCACTTCACTGTATTTGGGCCTGCACCTCTGTGCTTGTAAATGTCCTTGCCCAAGCGTTTTTCTCCTTTCTTGTGTCACGTGGAAAAGCAGAGCAAAACAAACAAATTAAAAAAGGCCATTCTCTAATCCCTGAAGGGGTTACCGGTTAGCAAAGGGGGGTGGGGGGGGTGGGGCGGCATTTTGTTGCTGCAGAAAAAGGCATTAAAACCTGTAAATGACAGAAATCGGGTCTGTGTGAAAATGATAAATCCTCCACAAAATGGTACCTTGATAAATGTGTGGAGTCTGGAAGCATGCGCGGCAGGGCACGCTGGCCCGCGGAGACAGCTGGACAGGTAATTGGTTGGATGCCGAGTGTAATTCAGCCTCAATAAATCCATTTCACAGCTGGCAGATTTCCCACTTCTTCTTTCCTGACTGAGAGAGGTTGGGGGGGGGGGGGGGGGTAGAGATGAGGGGGACGGGGGGTGTGTGGGGTGGGTGGTTGGTGGAGGGGCAGGCAGATTGAGATTGAATGTAAGTTGGTGGGGGATGGATGTAAAGGGGAAATGAGAGAGTGTGCAGGGAAAAGGGACAGTTGTGAATATTATGGTTGAAGCAAAAGACTTAGGGAGGCAACTAAGCTGAATGCTTTGGGATAAGCATTTGGTCAGGCAGTGTTTTAAACGACAGAGTAAGAAGAGCTGGATTGTGAAGGAGTATGCACAGGAACAAGGAGAATAACGAGAGAGACAGAGAAGCAGTGATGGAGACAGAAACCATGTCTGTTCTCTTTGGGCTTTATTACATCAAACGGAAGAGTAGAACTCAGCAGATTGCCAATTTCTCAGGACAAATTAGGATATTAGTATCGTTCAGGACATATACCTACACAGTCCCGATGGGTACTCTGGCAGAATCTGCACGAGAAGAATGAAATTAACATTCCAATATAGTAGGGCTGATTTTTTAAAATTAGTTCATGTTTGCCTCTTTTCTTTTTTAATAGTATGCAAAGACAGACAGTCATAATTAACAATATTTCCAAGATATTCTTCAACTGTGGCTCTTTTCAAATAACTTCTTTTTTTTCAATATTTTGTGTAACATAGGGTTTTCCTCAGTCCACTAGCTCCTCCCCCTAATCTTCCATCCAAATGTTTGTCTTCATTCACAAAACAAATGCACAGCATTCATTATGTACAATGTTTTATGCCCCGCTGTGTTTCATTTCTTTCCAAACACCCTTTATTGCGTTAACTGGTCAACTTTGCGAAAGAGTGCCTTAAGGGTTGGGATGGAAAGCGGCCTGTATTAGCGGAAAGGCCACTGGACCATTGTCTCTGGGTAGTCTTACAGACATATAATGCTTACGCATAAAACATCTACAACTTGGCATTCCCTGTGCTACCCTGTCTTATATTCCCTTATGTGGTTGTAATAACTGTCAAATAACTGTTGAAAGAAAGCAAAATGAAAGCATACTTTTTTTAGTTCAGCAGTCATGCTCTGTAGATTTATAGAGCTAGTGATGGAGACCTCTCCACTTAACATTCATTCTCTTTCAGAGTTCAGGAAAGTTCACTTACTGCTCAAATTTCATTATTAATAACAATTACTGCAGAGACGGTATGTAGAGCACATGGATGTCAGAGGTACAGGGGTTACAGTTATGCTGTAGTCACATCCTTTGTATCAGACTCAGTGTTTATGCAGTTTCATTAGTGCTTGAGAGAAGAGTTGCATCTGCTAGGGATGTTACTTTACACCCTCATCAGCCTAGAACACCCCTGCAGTGTTGGAGTAGTGTTTGTCGTAGAGGGGAGCATGAATTATGCATGCGCAGGACAGAAGGTACTGATCCACAGGTAAGCTGTCGATGGGAAGTACAGAACCGGAGAAACACGTGTTTTATAATTTTGTTTGTTTTATGCACAAATTGCAGAATTCAGTTGTCAGTGATGCATTTCCCAGTGCTAGACAAGCCCAACCTAAGAAGGGAATCTGGATCAACAAAGAATGCCCCGTCAATAAATATTATTTGTAAAGTAATAAGAAAACTAAGTAAAAAATAAGACTCCTGGGATGAATTACTATGTTTCACAAACAAAACTACTTGAATCACATCATCGTACCTGTCATGTCTGACATCTGCAACTGTCTCCTTCATTTATGTAATAACTACCATCATATTCATTATCTTTATTATTGTTTGATGGATTGTGCAAGAATGTGATTTAGAAACATCTCCTGTGTTTTAACATTAAGCCTCTATGTGCCCATTTGCCTGTTCATCCTTAGCGTGTGTCTGTTGCCTCTGTGTGTCTTGTTTGTTCCTGAGTGAGTTGGTGCACACCCTGAGTGGCCTTGTCACGGATGTGGAGCAGTACATACGGCTCTTGTTTTGAAGATGGCTCTCATTACAGCTGAGTCCCTGCTGACTGACAGCACCTGAGACGGCCAGGTAAATAGCAATCAGCCACCCTGGGAGTGGAGGCCCCACTCTATGATGGTGCCTCAAAGGAAGGAAGTAATTGCAATTTTCCGTCGCTTAGGAACCCGACCTTACCAGTAGAGGTTCCATGCCGGTCGTCAGCAGAGTCTCTTCACAGACAGGCAGGGATTGGGAGGGGTTGAGAAATGTCACATTAACTTGTTTGAAGGAACCATGTTACAAAATAAATGTTAATGGTAACAAAGCAAACTGTCATGTCTGAAGCAGCAGTGCACAGTTTCATGGCTGCAGCATGTGAATATTTAATGTATAGCCAAGCACAGTGAGCACCATACTCCTTAACCTAGTACCTACTTCCCCCTTACTGCTACTCAGCATTACAGAGATGGATTAGGGGTACTAACGTCACAATGTACTGATGTTCTGTTGAGGAGGTGTACTTGTTTTGTACTCTGTAAAGATATAGCTGTATCAAAGCACCTGATATAACAAACTGTACAGAAGTGAATGCAACAGTAGCTTTGTTAGTACAGCCACTTATACACAGATATCGCAGTCAGTGAAGCAGTCTGGGAGCCCCAATGCCCCATCACCAAGAAAAACAACAAGGCAATAACTACCCCGACATGGTCATTACTAAGTGAAACTATATTTACTTATCCCACATAATAACAATGCCTGTCTGTGCACATTTGCAAAAAAGAATCGTTTATCCTTTTATTGCAGATAACTTTCTTTTACTGCTTTATACTTTCGATAATCCCATCATAGCATTTCCAAATTTCTGTATATACTCCCATTATTAAGTCTTCTCATGGAAAATAGTTGTGTTGCTTTGAGGTTAAGGCTTCACCTTGACAAGTTTCTCTGGATAAGAGGATCTGCTAAATGAAGAAATATAATGTGAGCATGCACGTATGTCATTTTATAATCTGCATGTCCACATTTGTATGTCCTGCTGAGTGAGAAAGTGTGAGGTTGCCTCGTGTGAACCTCCCAAAGTTGAGCCCCTAGCACTTGTCATGCAAAGCTGTTCCCCACCTCCTGCCTTGTCTGCATGTACACAATGGGGCAGTGCATTTTCCCAGGCAGCGTGTTTGCCGCAGCATTGAGGGAGAGCAGCCTGCTGGTCTGACTGTATTGACAGGCCGTGACCTCTGTCTCACTGCAGTGAGCTCATTCACTCCACAAGTAGAGCCAGGAGAGAGAGGATTATTGGTATTTTGCAGTTTTCTTTGCAATCATGCAAATTGAAAAGAGTCCATTGTAGAATATCTGTGACTGTCCTCATGTTGAGATTCTAATCAGAGTGTGACTGACACATTAAAATCAATGAGGTATCAGATGTAAACTCACCTCTGCAATAGAGAAAAGAAACTGAAACACACACACCCACAGACATTACCCAGCTTTCACTTATCAGTGCTTCAGTCAGCTGTTAATATTTAAAGCATTGCAGAGGCCTCTAGCAGGTAAAAGGACAGCAGCATCAAAGGCATTTTCCACAGTGATGCTAAGGTAATATTGCAAGAGAGACACAATTGTGTGTTTACATTAAAACTGCATCATTATTTTCATAATCATCTCTAAAAGGAAGGGGTCATGCTAATTTTAAAATACTAATAAGTCCCTCCACCTTAATCACAGTAAAGGTAATAGCAAAAGAAATAAACCCATGACTCAGTCCTTGCAAATGCAGTATAGTGGTAGCGTTGGTCTGGTGACAAGGCACCCTTGTGTATGCAAAATAAAAAGCTACTATATTTGCAAATTTTATGTTGTGTATCAGTGCGCTGAAGAGAGAAGTTAAAACTTGGGTTGTGTCTTGCTCATCACATTATAGCTGTGGGCAGAGTTTGGAGTCATGAAACACCCCAGCATAAAAGCCTGAAATTTCAGCTCCAGGCTCAGTCATGGAATTCCAGCCTCAGAGCTGTGGAATGTGCCCAGGCCAGAACTCTGCACAGGCGCGTTTGGCCCTGCTCCTGCTCCTGTTCTGTTCAGCCCGCTCTGCGAGCCTCCGAAACAAAGTGTGACTGCACTGTCTCGCATGCTCCTTAAATCACAGACAGCAAGAGAGTCAACAGTCGCAATATGTATGCCTTGACAAAATATTGACAAAATGTACTTAAACACTCAAGTGTAGGATTTTTTTTTTTTGGAGCATGGACCCTAAATGTAGATGTACGGTTCAGGAAGTAGTGTATGTTTGCCCCTTGTTTCAGTGAACTAGAAATGTGAATGGATCGATGAGAATATAGATGCCGACAGTCAGCCACACAGTTACTCGACTCCTAATTATGCGTATGAAAAGGGCTGCTTACAATGTTGGCATGGTGTGTGGTGATGAGTTCCTCAGACAAACAGAGACCCTTACATTTGTGCACAGAGAATAACTGTCATTCAGTTGCAGTAGCCAACCTACTGCTGGGGCATTTTCAACTTGTGTGCTTTGTACCTTTTAATAGTATAGTGTCTTCATGAGTTTTCATCATAGCATCAGTCTTGTGCAAAATACCCTGGAGAGGGTGCAAATGAGATAACTCCAGGCTGTATCGTAGGAAAAGACAGGAATGAGCTGTTTCTCATGAGGAAGCATGTGATGTCTGTTGTACATAATCAGGGCAAAGGTGCAGTGAAATATGGTTGTGTCTTTCTTTATTTTGGTTCTACTGCTGGTGCCATCGGTCTCTTTGTGCCTCCCTGCACTCCCTCCACTTCCCTCCCACTGGGAAGTTAATTCACATAATGAGAGCACTTGAAGCACAGTTAAACATACAAACTGACAGACAGAGAAAGGTGTTGTGGGGAGTAGCACAATGGTCAGTTATGACAAAAGTGTTTGCCAACTGGAGCAGAAACACTTTCTTCAAAAGGTTAATGTAGTTACCAGTGCTGAGCCAGTTACACCTCTGTGTCATTGCTTTGTTTGCTTGTTCAGTGCAGAGTTAAAACGTAGGCAAATTCCAGACCAGAAGCTGAACTGTATTTACATTGTTACAGATTTGTTTAGTGGTTTTCAGTCAGTTCTTGGTTGATTGGTGATGGCTGTTGCGTTGGTCTGTTTTTGTCGTTGGCTTGCATCAAAGGAACTGAATGTCTCACACAGCAACAGATGCTGTAAAATATTCATAACTCTATTTGGAAGTCATGGAATTGGAATATGATATCAAATATCAATAATTGTTATACTGCCTTACAGCTCGACGTACAAGACACAAATGAACCGTGACTGCTGGTTGGTCCCTAGTTAACAGTATGTGCTTTCATCTCAGTGGATGTGTGGTTTGTGTTTGTCTTGGGGGAAGGGGGACGGTGTCCAAATTACAAATCCAACATTACATTGTATTCAACTAGATATCTCTTTAAATGTGGCATTTGTGTAAGTTTTTGATGTGGTTGGGAGACTACTGTAATCAGGACAGTGACTTGTGGCAAGAACTCAGAGCTGTGTCTCTGACTCTGACCTTGTCCCAGTTGGCCTGTCTGCTCTGGCTGCCTTCCACTGCTAAACTCTGTCACCCAGGGGACTGGCCCCCTGTTCACATTCTGAAGTGTCTTTAAGAGCATGTGGGGATGTCGTGCTAATGCAGTTCCTGTTGGGTAACTCAGAAAGAATTTCAAACTGACAGAGATGTTTGCATCTTTTCTGAAGGAACACAACAATACCACATCGTGTGATTTTCACACAGCATTGGTTGTGCACATTATTTTTGTTGTTTTTTCTTGCTTTGGTTTCATCAATATCTTCAGCTGAATTTTCAGAATTTGAGAAGTCGCTGTTCCGTTTTGGGATTTTATGTATCCATTTATTTGGGCTCAAGGGGTTCACATTAAAGCAGGGCAAGAAGTGACTCTTCTTTCCCAGTAGAACTACAGTTCAGGCTGTTACAGGATCCAATTAAATTGAAACTTGATAGTAATATACTTCAGAAAGACCAGATACAGAAGATTTTTTTCCAGACATGCGGTACAAATATTTATTAACAGCTTTATTAACATTGCTGCCCTCAGTAAATAATGGCATTAAGTGATCTGCCAATCACTAATCATAAAAGTGGTACCAGCGACATTTGTTCTAAATTGTGTCAGCATTGTGGCAGTACCCCTCCACTACTGATGGAGGAGTTACGTTACCACTCCTTTGTAATTGTACCGCAAACTGCTGAATACTTTCTGTTGTTCTAACACGCTTTTAATTACGGGAGTTGAATGTAATAATACCGAGTCTATACATTAACTGTTTACACATTTCATTGGGAAACACAAAATGCATGATTAAATAATAATAAATAATCGGTGATTTAAGTAAATATTTTGCTGTGGTGTGGTGTGGTGAGACTGTATAGGTTTCCAAACGAAGACATGGATCTCGGCTATTTTTATCAATGACCTACTCGAGGACTACATATACGTTTGCATTTGACACGTTTGCTTGTACACATTGTTCGTTCCGGGCAAAATGGCACAACT
Organism: Megalops cyprinoides; assembly: GCF_013368585.1. Lineage (NCBI taxonomy): Eukaryota > Metazoa > Chordata > Actinopteri > Elopiformes > Megalopidae > Megalops > Megalops cyprinoides. The sequence goes on from NC_050583.1 coordinate 28,897,062, forward strand.
ACCTGCGTTTACAAAAATCTAATAACAGTAAATTAATAAACTCATATTCTGGCTGTATGGTAACACCGTTTCCCATGTTTACTTTGGGCGGTACGTGATAGCAAATCTGTTACATGTTTTAGCTGAAGATGACATGACAAATAGGAAGTATACTAGCCGAGGGCACCCCCAACTTCATGTAACGTGTAAATAAACTTTAAGGTAATGTGAAAGATATTGACTTCATTACTATAATGTTAGCTTGTTAGACGAACGATTGGGCTGCACAAAGCAGACCAGGGAAAATAAGCAACCCGGTACCTCTCATTACATTTTCTTCTTTGTAAGAATAAAAACATAAAACGCTCGTGTGTATAAAATGATTAGCGTGGTGTTACACTGTCGATGCGATTTAGTTGAACAATGAGTTGTTTGGGAATAGGATATTCACATAATATGTCAAACTCTGTTGTCACAGTTTCTCTGTTAGCTAACGTACACTATGGCAACCATTTTGGGTTTAGTTCAGGCTGACAGGCAGAGCGAGTGGTCCTATCACTCGATAGCGATCGCATTCTCTTCCTGTGGGACAGGAGGAGGAGAGGGGGAGGTTAGCGAGTGAAGAAAATGGCGGGTGTGCAGGTTGACTCTACTTGCTGCAACACTCAATTCCCGTAGCCTTAGGCTTCCACATTCACTCTTGCACTTTAAATTCATGAGGTAAGTGCATCGTTGTGCATGATTCTTCTAAATCTGGATACCGTGCTCGTTTATGTTGCTTTAGAGTTACTTTGTAAGATATTGCTAGCTAGTGATCGGTGCAGTCAGCTTGTCGCTGATCACCTCCGCTGCCATTCAGTGCAGGTTACTTCGCTAGCTAATTTTAACATTAGCTAATTACTTTGCTAGTTACCCAACCAAATACTTGGGGCATACCCAATACATTATTTAAATATAATTCCAGTCAGCTAAATAGTTGTGTCGGGGATACTTCAGCAAAGATACATAACGTTTGAGGCAATAATTGATTGCCGCTTGTCTGACGGCGGAGTCGTCGGGTTCCGCCGCAAAAGCGAAACCGTATGTTACTTAGCTAGCTAGCTACATTAGCTAATGGAAAATATGAATGTCAAATAGCTGGGAAACATTGCTGTCGCAATCCTGAAACCGTCTTGTAAATTGTGCTTTAAAACGAAACGGCATCCAAACTACGTACCTAGCTAGCAGCAACTTACAAACATGATAGCTACCGCGCAATGTAGCATAGTAACGATAGTCTGATTAAATAAATGTGCGACTAGTCAACGCAGCTTGCTGGATAATCAATTTGATAGTTTGGTTTAGTGAAGTCGTTCTCCTTGCTTGATGGTGCTGTGAATGTAGGGAATATTACTTATCAAGTTAGCTACCAGCTGGCCTTTTCCCTTACTAGTTAAGCAGCTAACTACTGCAAAGCAGTGGGGCCTGGCTGTGCAGCAACCTCGGGTTTATCGATCGATGCAATGTATCTTACGAGATTTAGCCAACGTTACTTAACATTACATAAATAGTTTAATCAAGATCGCTTGCTAGGTGTCAGATTTCCTTAGATTACTATCAATATTACCTATGGAATGAACGGTAATGAGGAGAGGGCTTGCTTGTTGCCAATGGTTGGTCTAGCTAGCTAAGTAGGTTTACAATTTCGACCCGACTGCTTAGAGCTCGTAAAACGCACTTTTTGTCGCACAGCGTCAGGTAGGAAAGTCGTGAATATTTTTGGTAGCTAACAGTTGACTGATGTTATCCTTAAAATTAACGAATACGACAATTTCGAGTTCACAGGCCAGTTAGTTTAGCCAGCTAGCTAATAAAATAATGGGACAAGCAAATGTGTCGCTATCTTAGCTAGAATAGCTAACGTTAGCTAGTTTTGCATACTTTAACTTTTGCCGACAACAGTGACCTTCATTAGCTATCTAGCTGAAAGCAGTTAGCAACCCAAATGAGGCACTGGTTATATCGCATGTGGTTGGGTAATGGTAATCATTTCTGACTGAAAAAAAATTTGGATTGTGAACATCCAAATAGCTCGTTGGCTAACACGCTAGCTAGCCAGTCGAAAATGTGGTTTTTTACTTCGACTCGCTAGTGAGTGCTGCTGAGCTGTTCTGGCACAAGTAGTCTAACAGTTGGCTGGTATTTTGCACTGTACATATTAGCTACGCCACAAAATTAGCGTTAGTTGCTAGATAGCTACCAGCTAATGTCAGCTAGCTAGTGACAAATATTTGTTTTCGCAAAAAAAAATGCCAGTGTCATTTTTTGTAAACACGGATAAACTAATTAGCTTGATGTCTTAAACTCGATAGGTCGCTGAATACTGAACTGTAACCTGCTCTTTTTACGCTCTCAGAAAAGGTGATAGCTAGAGATGCAATTTCATTTTCTTGTCTTTGTAGAGAATTGGAAGCTATAGCCACCAAAGAAGCTGAGGAGAAGCAAAACAGGTCAGTTAATTTATATTTGCTAGGTCACAATATATTGCTTTAACTTTTACATTACCAATATCCTGTCGCTTTGGCCTTAATACGGCAAATGTTGGCTGTTCACCTCTGACCTTTTTCTTTTGTTCACGTCTCCCTGTGCTAGACATCACTAGCAAACCCTGGTCACAGCAGCTGTTGGTGGTGCAAGCATATGCAGTTCCGTTTGAATTAAATGGGTCCGAAATGCTGAGTCAGTCATTGCGTTTATAAAGTTAACCGAAACCCCACGGTCGCCCTTTCTGAGTGGTGTTTGTGTAGCTCATTGTAGTAATACAGTATGTAAGTGTGAATGGGCAAAAACAATAGCTCCGACACTGCCTCAACCCCCACTCCTGGACTTTATGTGGCAGTGTGAAATGGAGCCTGCAAAATACCCTTTTCCCCACATTTACTTCTTCAGAATTCTGGTTTGCAGGATCTTGGATTACGCTACTGGGTAATGACAGTGGAAAAGTTATTGATCGGGCGGCGATAAATGCTCCACTGCATGCATTGGTTTTATTGTGAGGGAAAACCGTTTATGCAAGCTAAACTACCGGTAGGCTATGTGTTTAAAAGGAAGTTCTCAGTTGTAAAATACCTTACTATGAATGAGCCTTTGAGTCATATTGTGATGACTGCGTCGTGTTTTATTATTACCGTGTCGTGCTTTAGTAGCAGTTCAGCAGTGTTTGAAAAATTTGTACAGCTTTGATCGAAAAGTGTTTTAGAGTGAGTAGCTAAATCAGTTGATTTCATGCAATGGCTGAATAGGCCACACTGCCTCCACTGGCCAGACACAGTGATTGCACCCGAATAAATTGTACTATTATCAGGGTGGTGCACGTTTGAGGTTTATTCAGAAATTAATTGACCAGTTTTATTGCCCTTTATAGAATGCTGTGAGAATTACTGTACTGTTAACTTGTTGTTCATACAAACAGTAAAAATTTGAGCAGTCCCTGTTTCAGCTGCTGTACAAGAAGATCACACTGCAATATTAGCCTATAGAATTCTGTCTACATGTATTTATCTGCAATGTGTGCACACACGGGTTTAATGGTGCAAGCAGGTCAACAGTATCAGTTATCCTTGCGTTTGTCCTCGGGATTACTAGCTGTGTATATTATCTTATAAGGGTATACTAACAGTCATCAGAAGATCATTCCAGTCTGTCCCCAGAATTATTTGTAGAACCTAACACTGCCAACATGACTGCCTTTTGTCATGGTCTATTCATCGTATCAAAGATTTTACATAGTTTTCATTGCTGTCACCCAAGAAAGTCCAGATACATGTATCTGTCTATAATTTATTTGCAATTTCAATGTATTCCTGGCGTATAAGACGGGTTAAGGCAACATGACCTTTGTGATTCCATGCTTCCACACTCCTTCACATTTAGATCTCACCTTGCAGCACTCCCATGTAGCTTCATCATAGAGTTGTGCATGTTGTTAATATGTTAACAAAGATAAGGAGTGTCTTAAAGTGCATCATCTTGGCTCATGGCTACAGATACTATGAGTAACAGGTTGCTGTATGTGGATCAGATCCCATTCATGTGGCCCAGGGAAGTCAGTCAAAGTTTAATGATTAATATTTCCCTTGAATGAAATATTTTAGTTAATGTGCTATTTCTGTCTTAAATGTGGCGGGGTCCTCTCCAGCTTACATTGGTTAAAAAAAGGTATGATAACTCCCAGCTGATGTTGAATGTAACAAAAGTTTAGTTCACCAGAAAGCTGGAGGTCTGACCTGGGTTACACTTGAATCTGTTTTGAGTGTGACTCATCCTCAATGGCAGTAATTCAAATTCCAAACATGAAATAACACTTGATATACTGTTCAGTGAGTGGATTGTTTCATTAATTAAAAAGTTATTTTCCATCTTTTGTCAGAATTTTAAATATACGGACCTGTGCCAAATATGCAGCTTGGTTTGGCACAGGATTGAAACCCAGTGTCATTTAGTATACAGTGTATTTTGTTTGTGTTTGGGAAGCTCAGCATCTCCACCTGAGCATGGCCTTTGGAGTGTAGTGATTGTTATTTTGAGCAGTGGAGTCACCTGCAATCATTGTGTCGTACTCATAAACAGATGCCTCAGTCTTTGTTCGTGAAGCTCCTGTTGTTTAGGTGGCCATCTGGTCAAACACTTCACCACACGACTAGTGAATAGGGTCAGTGTGAGGTTTCAGGACTTAAGATTCATTGAGGTTAGCCTATAGTCACAAAAATTAAAAATAGGCAGGTAGAAGTAACTGATTTTTTTTATTTCATAATATTTAGCTGTAATGCAGTTGAAATGGGTGTATAAAACTCTTGAAATATATTACTGCTAAAGCGTCAGTAGTTTGTGTCAAAAGCTCACAAGAAAGCAATCACGATTCTGGATTTCAGAATGAAGCAAAACCGTTGTAAGGACGTTTTCCTGGGAAATTACAGTTTGTGTTTTTTTTTTGGGGGGGGGGGGGGGGGGCTCCTGAGTGGCCCAGTCAGTAAAGGGATTTGCTCCAAGTACAGGATTAGCCCTACTGCCCAAGATGGCGACCATGTGAGTGCAGGGCTAAGCTGTCATTGGTGACGGATGGTGCCTATCCTCCAATCAGTGTTTGCTCTCATGTAGTGTGCTGTGGGACCGGTAGTGTGAAATTTAACCCCTCACTCCAGGCAAGTGTGGAAGTGCTGCCATTTTGATGTTTTTAACATATACCACTTGAAATTGTTGGCATTGTAGATAGAGTTGGGACTGATCCGATCCAATATTACTATTGGGTGCTGATACTGACGTAACTCACTCATCGGATATCAGACTGATGTTACCAGTTCACGTACCGATCCAGCTATCATAGTCTGATGTTTTTATGAATTATAAATATGTAGCCTAATAATGCAATTTTTAGCCCATAGCCAAAATGCTGTAGCACAAATTAATTCATTAATTAGTAATTAAACAGTTCTACAAAGATACCCAGTGGTCCGGATATTTCTTTTGTGTCCCATAATTCTATGAGTTAGACGTACAGGTGGAGCGCTGGATTAGTCTGCAACTGAGTGAGCTAGTAACGTTAACAGTTGGCTATCAACTCAACATGTCCTTAGTTTGGAGATATTTTAGTCCCGAAACACAGAAAAACAAGACAGCAACTTGTAATGCGTGTAAAGCCAACATTCTGAGAGGTGGAAGTTGTGCTGCATTGTATAATACTAGGGCTGTACTCGACTCAGAATTTTGTCAGTCGAACTGGATTTGGCTGTTCAATATGAAGATTTGACTATTTGACAGACAGTGTATATGAAAAAAGGAACAATCAGAAAATCCATTGGCATGAGTTTCAGTGATGATTTCGACCACATTAACATAGTCAAATGCAACAGAGTCATGGGAACATATTTTTGAGCATTTAACAGTTTCGCACGTACGGTCACACCGGTGTGATTAGCCGTTTAGTGAAACCGGTGCAATTACAAAAATAGATTTGAAAAATTCTAGCTAATTTTAGCTTTGAGGAAACAGCAATTTAACATTAAAAATATGTCAAATGCTAACTGAAAACTGTGAGAAGCTTAATAACGCTAATGAAAACATAACGAATGATGTAACACACGCGCTACAAAGCATAAAAAATAACTTGCGTGCGAAAGGGTTAAACTACAGTTCAAATAAATTCCTTTGGAATACCTTTAAATTTAATGCATTTTTGTTTATTTTTTGCTCTAAGTGCTGTGTGGTTTAAGACAGCCTCATGTAACCTTACACATAATACCAACAGCAGCAACAGTAATAATAATGATAATAATAATATTCAAGAGAAAAGAGCTCTGGTATTGGATCTATATCGGTATCGGCAGATATCCAAATTCAGGTATCGGATCAGAACTGAAAAAAAGTGAATCGGTGCATCTCTAATTGTAGATGTCATACTGTCTTACATGTTGTGATTAGTTTTCATGGACATTCAGTATTAAGGGAATTTGATACTATTACCTGTGTAAGTGTGTATCAACACAGTGCCATAGCGGACATGGTTACTTAATATGGCATGTGACCAAAAAGTTACTTGTCCTTTGCCTTATTTTCTTATAATCCTGTCAAACAGACATATTGGAGTCCAGAAAGTATCTGCAGACAAGTATAGTAGGATGGTAGGGTGTTTCTGATGTGTGCCTAAGTGTTGATCTGAGATCTATGTCCCCTCTGTTTTCACGTTGGCCGTTAGAAGCTGAATAAAAAATTCTATATCTGTACCTAGGACAGTCTGCCTTTGTCTGCTTCTGTTCTCCAGGGTAGAGCCCATAATGGAGGGCTGAAAAATAGAAGTATAAGTTGGTTAGGTTCCACCAATATTCTACATTTAAATCTTTGAGCTTGATATTCAAATAAAAAAGTTAAATTGTGTAAGACAAGCCCAGTTTAGCACATACCTAGGACAGAAGACCCTAAAAATGTGATGGCTCCGAAAGATATATTTTGGAATATTTGTCATTAGAAAATACAAATTTGAAACTTTTTTTATCTTCATTTTAAAAATCTATGAAAAGTGAACTAAAATCGTACCTTGGCTTAATGGTGTTGACCTTGTAATTGTAAGGTACTTAAAAGATACATGATTACTGCCCTTACAGTGGCTTGCTAGTTACAATTTCATTATTGGAAAGTAAGAAAATAGTTGCCAGAACTGCACTGAACATCATGTTTCATTAGCCAAGCTAAATGCCGGCATACAATGAAAAATGACCAACAGTGAAACGCTCTGGCATACTGTGTCTTGTTGAAACAGGTTGTAGCTCTTTAGAACATTGAGTAAAATCAAAGTGGTCATAAGACCACAGCATAACCCGTAGCCCACAAAAATAATGGCATTTGTCCATACAATAAATTTGAGGGATGGTAGAGTGTAATGGGCTCAATACAGGAGAGTGAGAGGAGAAGCTAAGTGAGAGGACAGGGTTAATGAAATGCCACCAGTATCTTAGTAGTATCAGTAGCTTTGTCTAATAGCTGCTGTTTTTGCAGTTATTTGGGATTGTATTGCATTTAGCTATTTTGGCTGTGGCTGAAGGATGATGATGATGATGTTGATAATTGCCTGAATCCAGGTAGCACTCTGGGTGACTAGGAAAGCCTTGCATTCCTCTAGCTACAGTGGAGTACAGGGAGGGGCTGTCATTTCAGTCAGTGCATTTCTTGATGGCTAAAAGTGATTCATGTAGCCATTCCATAGACAGCACAGCAATGGAAAGAGTTGGAATAAAGTATCAGAGGACTCCAGGCTCCACTGCAACAGTGGGTTATACTGTTTTCTTCTATTTATAACCTTGGAGTGTTCTCTTATGTAATCAGTTCCAGTTACTTGTTTTCTACATTGTTTAAAATGTGTTAGTAGTATGTGCTTTATGATAATTAAAAGTGTAATAAATTACAAGTGAGCACTGGACAAACACCTAAACACTGACTGACGGACTGACAACTAAACAGTGACTTTGCTCCCTAAAAGTTACAAATTTGGATTATTTTAAAGTGTTATTGTTCTTGAAGGACAATGAAGTTAACATTCCCTTTAAATGCGTGGAGGTACTGCCATTTCGTACCAATGCTAGTTCATTTCAGTAGCATTCTATTACATTAACAGGTTAGCCTTTATCCATTGATATCATTACAGAATTCCTTTAGTATCTAGTCTAGTGTATCAGGAAGCAACCATCCATTATTAATCTAGGACAAATCCTATATGCTAAAGCAGAACCCAGGGCCCTACAGTTCTAGACAGTTCTACACAGTAGGGTGCTTAGGTTTTTTTTCCCCCGTATGTTTTTTTCCCTTTAGTCATACCTGATGCGGGAGCACACCTCCAGTGAACCGAGGCCATGTGAAATGCTTCCGGGGGAAAAACACCACTCATATCTATTCAGTGTTGATATCGCAGCAACAGCACTATACTGCTTCCATGTGGTAGATAGAAACACATGGATACAAATAGGGCTGTGCGATATGACGATATATATCGTGTGACGATAGCAAAACGTCTATAGTTTCATATTATGCTCTATCATTTATTTCGTTGTGTCGCAAATCACATACTTTACGGCAACATTTTTCGGCATTTGGACGGCGCTTTGCGTTCTTCCACACTGCACAGATGCAGGCAGGAAATTTGCCTGAAGGCAGCACAAACAAACATAGAGGAGACTGAACGTGACACACAACGTTTTTTCATGGTCACACCGGTATGATTTGCCGTATAGGGCGTATGCTGAAACCGGTGCGATTAGAAAACTAGATTGGAAAAATTCTAGCAAATTTTAACTTTGAGGAAACAGTGATTCAATGTTAAAAAATATAGCAAATACTAACTGAAAACTATGAGAAGCTTAATACCGCTGATGAAAACATAACGAACAAGCTAACACACACACTACATGGCATAAAAATAAGTTACGTGCGAAAGGGTTAAAGTTCAAGAAAATCCAATGTTAAAAACACAAGTGTTTTTTTTTTTTTAAAGTTCAATAAATGCATGATGTTTCCAAAGTCAAATAGGAATCGTGTTAAATAATCGTGATCTCAGTATTGACCAAAATAATCCTGATTATGATTTTGCCATAATCAAGCAGCCCTACTAATAGGTAAGTTAACCAAGTGATACAAGTGATATTTTTCTGCCCCGGAAGCATTTCACTGAACTTGAAGTGTGCTCCCTCATCAGGTATGACTAAAGGGAAAACATACGGGAAAAAAACCTAATGCCACATACCGGGGATAGCTGTTATTGCGGTAGAAATAGCTATTCGATGCATCACGATGCTGCATCGCCACACCTCTATTATCCATACTAGTTGTGTACAAATCTCTACCCTATTACATCTCCTGTTTTGAAATCTGTGTCGTACAATAGTCCAGACTCCATTAATTCTGTCAAAAGAAGTAGCAGTAGTAGAAGATCCTGTATAGGTTCACGGCTTTTGATTGAGTTGTCACTGCTCCTTTCAAATTCTAGGTGCATATGAAGACACTCTATAGTGGAGGCCGGTGTCAGCATCCATTTATGGGATAACCTGGTCTGATCAGGGTATAGTTAACTAGCTAAGCAGTGGAATGTTGCTCATTCTCAAGTAATGCTATCAAATTGTCAAATATAGTTTAATCTAAATGATAGATTTTTTTTCATAAATATGGCACATATAGAGAAGCTATATTTTAATTTTAAAGCACTGATGCAGCAGAATGCAAGTGTTGTGTTTCAGGTGGTTTTTTTTTACTTTGGCCTTGTCAGAAAGATTCATTGTCACAAATTAGGCCTTGTAAACATTTGGTTGTTTGTTGGGCTGTCAGAGTATGTGAAATAATGTGATGTGCCATTGTTCGAATTTACATAAATATGTAGTCAGCACATTTGTGTGTAGCTGTGCTACAACTTGAGTTTCAGCTCTTTTTATGCCCGTCTCCTAATTAGTCATATGCTGGTAAACTGGAGTGAGCACCTAGACGTTTTGATCAGCATACCTGTGCATGGTATGTGCATCCATTCCTGTAGGCTTTATTGTGAACACATAAATCACAATGTTGTCACTTAAATTTACTTAAATACTTCAGGGCTACTCAGGCCTATGAATTCTGGAATGCTGTAGGTTAGGGATATAAATGAAAATTGCAATAAGTCTTTAATTCACTTCAGATAAAAATGAATAGATGGGTACTCCATAAGGGTAAACTTTGTGTTCATTCCTTCAACTAAATTCACTTTAATAATTTGCCACATGTTGTGTTTTTGAATATAGCAATGGTTCATGTCATGCCAATGTCAAAATCATCACTTAAGTATACAGACAGTTCCCACTTTTACGTCACTGGGTGTTCCTGGAAACCAAATCAAATGGGACCGTCAGGAAGTGGATCCTGGTTTCCCATAGGTGCAATGCTGTATTACATTCCAGAAACCAAACTGGAAAAATTTCTTAAAGGGCTGTACTAAGTAGTAGATAAATTCAAATGCAAAATTCTAAATACAAAGCATAGACCATCTATTTGGTATATTTCAGCTACTGCAGCGGCAGCAGTATAGCATAGTGGTAAGGAGCAGGACTTGTAACCGAAAGGTTGCTGGTTCGATTCCCTGCTGGGTCACTGCTGTTGTACCCTTGGGCAAGGTACTTAACCCATTGGTACGAATATGAAAAATGTGTGCTGTATAGAGTATTAAGGAGACAGTTCCTGTTCTAACCAACACATTAGTGGAAAACAAATGGCAAACACTTTTCTCATAATTTAGAGAGTTTGTATGTCTAGGGTCAGAACCAGCATGACAGCATGATGGTTTGGCTTTTTAGAGTGATTGCTTGTACAGCAAACCATTCTTGGAACTTTGTGCGGTTTAATGCTAAGGATTAGTCGTGCCTTCTGGTTTGCTTGTGCAGATTTAGGATGCATCAGAGAAAAAGATGTGGTGTGGTGGGCAGCATTAGGGAGGAAATTGACCAGTTGGATTGTATTGTCCTGTGGCAATAGGAATGCCCTCAGTAAGCAGGGGTTGTGTCTGAACATTGGAAATATTAAATGGAAAACATCCCTATGTAGTACCCTTTAGGAAAACACACAGATGAAACTACTAAATGCCCAAAGAATCAGAACACTGTTAGGTTCATATTCACTATATAACAAGCTCAGTGAAATCATTGATATCGGCCTGCCCCACAGAAGTTGCTGTATATAGAGAAGTAATTCAGCAGTTCACAGTATAATCCCTTAAGGAGATTAGTTAGAGCTTTCTCCTGTTTTCTAATTGCGTTACTGCATCATGTACTTGTTAGAGGAAAAGGGAACTTGCAAAGGGTTATGAGGGGTCTGGAGGATTGCTTCATTATTTGTAAAAATGAAGCATGGTCATAGAATATATTAACTTAATTGAACCCCCCTCCTCAGGGATATAGTGCAAGAAGAGGAAGAACAGTTGATGGAAGAAAGGAAAAAGCGGAAAGACGAGAAGAAAAAGGACGCTGGTTTAAAGAAGGTAGGGATCTTTCTTCCCGTTGGCACTTTGTTTCAAATTGCCCCAGCTGGTTTATTATGGATTTTACTTTTTGTGTTCTAGTGCTTTGGTAAATGCATTTTATGAATGCTTGCTCCCTTCTGTATCGATTAACTGTGTATGCTGCGATTGGCGTGGTGTTTGAGCTTGCAGGAATTTAGACTGAGCTTCAGGCTGTGTTAAGGCTAATTCAGGCTGTGACCATGTTGACTCATTAGCCGTTGAGGTTCAGTGTTATGCTTTTTGATACGTGGTATATAGTTCTTTACATCCTCCCAATGACCAAGGTCAGGGTTCATACTACTTTAAATGTATTCCAATTACTTCTGATCTTCGTTTACTATATTCTTGTTAAAGGATAGAAGACATGTGCTTGCTGTATGCAGCTTGTGGTTTCATGTAGGTTGCGTACATACTCTAATTTGCATACATAAATTAATCTGCTCTTCTTGATCTTCCCTTTTCTGTTTCAGGCCACTGAACAAAAAAACAAAGGTAGGCAGTCTGGCATTTGTTCGCTTAGTTTTCCTGATGCCTGAGTATTTTATGGACTGTGGCATTTTTCCACTGAGTAATAAGGAAAGCGAGATATATCAGGACTTAATCTTTGACCTTGCCGTCCCTGTGTGCTGGTGCCGTAGGAATGTAGCCAGTTGTACGACTGACACTTCGACTGAGTAGCTGGGTAGGTGAGAGGTAAGAGATTGTACTGTTGGAGTGAAGGGCTGGTTACTCTCAGGGTCCACACACTTTTCCCTAAAAAAAAAAAAATACAGGATGCGTCAGGTCAGCACTCGGCTTTGGCAGTCCCCCTTTGCGTTCTGTTTGTATACATTTAATTGAGGCGCACGTTTTGTTTGTCTTTGCACCTCCTGGTTACTTTGTCCTTGAGGAAACAGCTGAAATGTCGCTTATGGTTTAAACAATGCTCCTGAAGCTTGTCGTTGATGGCCAAATCAAATCCATGGTTTTGGTTTGTTTTGTTTTTTCTTTTTGTGGTTCCGTAAAGCATGAGAAACCTGTCCGTAACAGAATGGTACCATTACTCTCTTCTCAGAAATAATTGCACTTATGTTGTGGGTACATCAGTTTGTGTTAGGTCTACATTGCAATTTAAGAGTGCTGCAGTTAAAAATTCATTTATAATTTACTGTAGTAAACAATTGAATGGAAAGAACAATTGAAGGAAATGAAGACACATTCAAGTAGGCATGTGAACAGTTTCCATTTTATTAACAATAACTTTCGAAATTGCAGAAATTAAACACATTCTGTAATCTTCATCTGAGTTGCACGGTTTTGATTAAGTATTCAAAAGTAACTAATCCTGGTTATCTGTATCGATATGCCAGCTGTCATCATACAGAAAATAGTTTATGGCCTGTTGCCGGCTTTAGTTAGCTCCACATTATATAGCATGTAGCAGGCAAACTACCTAGACTAGCACCATGGTAGCACTCTTCTTGGTGTGTGTGTTAGCTAGCTAGGTTGAATGGGCAAAACCTCAAGGTTCTGAAGATTTAGTTGTTCTGATGCTGGTGGGATAGTGAACAAACCCTTTGAGGGTCGGAAAACTTGCTTTTGCATTAGCAAACATAGCCTTTTCTCCAAGGAGACGGAGTGATCTTCCTTTGAGTCTGAACTCGCACAGTCCTGAACACATTGTTGCACATTGCAGTACAGTAACTGTGGCGGGGCAGTTATTTTTACGAGTTGGTCTTCTAATGTATAACTGGGGGGGAAGCAGAAGAATTAAAACTTCAGTCTCTGTCCCCTCACTCACTGCCTCTTTGCTCCATGTCATTTGCCGACAGTGACCAGGAGAGCACATTAGCGGAACTAATGGCCCCATTCTGCCGGGGATAAGGCTGGCAGTTCACCCGGGGTCCCCTTATCATTCCACTCTGACACCCTGTGACTCGTATGGGTGCCTTTGAGCTACTTGGCATCAGGATGTTACGCCTAGCCTCCAATGGCATTTCCTTCCTGTTGCACTGTGGGATTTGTAGTGTGAAAAATGGTCACGCTAGGCTCTCATTTGTATCAGAGCTTGACCTTGCTTCACCACATGTTCCTGTGTGGGGTTAGCAGGTGTCATTTTAATGATGACACGTTTAAATGCATAACTGGTGACAACTAAACATTTGGTGTAAAGTGGGGAAGAAGCAAGAGAGAATCTATGCTTGTGCCGAGATCAGATGAATGCAGTACCTCCCAAATATTCTGTTAGCCTTTGCTGGATCGGTGAGGCTTTGTGGTAGCATTAAGTATGTAAGACTTGAAGTATGTACTGTTTAAGATGAGCTAAAAAATCAATATCCAGTTTAATGTACATTTGAAATTCAAATTGGCAAAATGTTTGTTGGCAACTGTGTTACCAGCTTGGTCCAGCAGAGGACCAAACCTACAACACAATATCGTAACAAAAGGTTGGATTTCCAGTGCTCTGCCTTATTTGGATCACCATGTTTAGAGAGACTATAGCTTTCTCGTTGTTCTAATTTTAACTTACGAGTGCTTTGTGCAAAAGTTCATGGTTACAACCACTGTAATTTATCCAGATTGTCCATCGATAGGCTTTTTCTTTAACTTTTTTTTCACAGAAGGGTGACATCTGCTTCAGAGGTGGAAAAATTCCGGTTTTTAGTGGTGTTGTGCAGCACAACATCACTTTTGTTCTCCCCTGAAATTTTTCCTGTTATTTGTAGACCCTCCAGCCCAACTAGTTTGTAGGAGCTGTGCAGCGAACAAGTAGCAGCATGAAGGCTCCGCTTCCTGTGCCTCTCTGTTAACATTCCACAACTGACAGTTCTGTGCTGCTTGGGCAGGAAGTGGCTTACAGTACTATTAAAACATAAAGCCCACACATGTACTTCTTTAAAAATGCTACACACTTTGTGTGTGTCTTTTTTTTTTTTTAATGCACTGCGTTGATCAGAATCAGAGCAATGTGTTATGGCAGGAATGGTGCTTAATGTGCTGAAGATCTGTGTAGGCAGCTGCAGAAAGGATTCCTTCCACCCCCCCATCCCCGTCGTCCCCCCACCCCCCCGCCATGAGAGAGTAAGACTTACTCTTGAAGCGGTAAAATGACACCATGCTTCTCCTCCATTTTCTAATGAAATCTGCCGAGTGGGGAAAGCAACTGAAGTTGGACACTGAATGTCTGCATTCAGAGTTTTCATGAGAATTGTGGCTGGAGGTTATAAAAAAAGAAGGGAGACATAACCTTTTGGCTCACATTACTTGACGGCGGCAGCTCTTTTTTTCCACTGTTTCTCATCCTCAATGCTCAGGTTTGTTTTGAATTTCATGGCATAACTGCTTGCACATGCTTCTGTCTGCCGCACTATGAAAGGCAAGGCAATTTACTGGAGCACATTATTTTTTTTTTTTCCCCCATAGTTTAAAAAGCCGTGAAGACTCTGCCTGTGTGACGTGACTGGAATAAAGCTTTACAAACGCTGTTTAACATTGGCACCTTGCACCGAAATCGAGCTCGAGGGTGGATGCGTTCTTGAAAGGTCGGGACAGTTTTTTCCCAGAGGATTACTTGTGCACAAAGTTTCAATAAGAGATCTTTGCTTTGTAGCCGTTGTTCGCCACGGCGTTGGACTGAATCGCATTGCTGTAGAGTGAGCTCATTCTTAAAGAGACCTGCGAGAGAGGGAATGTGAAATGAAAGTCTGCGTGAGGGTATGACTGGGGTCACGGCTTGTTACTGCTGTAATTAGTTACTGCCTGCTGGAGACCGTTCTGTGTGCTCCGCGCTCACACCACTGTGATTCAGAATGCATTCTGAATATGAATACTCGATCCTTATTTGCAAGTGCTGGCATAAAATGGAGGAAATCTGTGACCCCTGGGTTGTGTCAAATAAACAAGAGATTAACCTCAGAATAAGTCAGAGTTCCAGAGCAACGTGCAGACTTTCAAGTTCTCTGAATTCGCTCCCTGTGTGTAGCAGCTTTATCTTTTATTTGACTGTGTTTACTGGGGCTGTTGTAGAAGCTAGCAAGCATTCGTCAGTTTAAAAGCTTCTGCTCCTAACAGGTCTTTTATCCAGCCTTGACTGTATTTAACAAAACATGTAAAAAGCACCCTTTTGAAGTATTGTTAATGGGCCTGTCATCTCCAAAACAAGCCACTGGCAACAGATGCACTTGTTTCATTCTTAACCTTTTAATAGTTTCACTCCTCTGAAGAATTGCACCTCGCAGTGGTCTTTTTTCACCCATACTGGGATAACATACATAAACACTTCTTTAAAAGTGTTTACAGTGCCCAAAACTAAGTGCTTCATGCCTGTCTGTATGTCCGCATCAGACCATGGAGCTCATGTTACTATGAGCAGTGTTTTGTTAGAGACTTATGTTAGTCCCTTGGCTTCAGTTCAGTACACGTCGGACATCAAACCATTTAGCCGCTGCCCCCTGCTGGTGTCATACAGGGAGTACCGTGCTGCGGACACATTATTCATTTGACTAGAGACTCTCTATGCTCTGTATTTTTTTCCTTTTTTTTTAGGTTGCCTTTGCACCTTATACAGGCTTTTCCCTGAGGGCTTTGCAGGTTCTGCTGCTCTGTAGCAGCCCGAGATGAACAACTCGTTAGTTTCATGGAGGGCTTTTCTAATTAAAGAGATCCTCTTCCCTGGTCTCTGTGCTGGGGAGCTGATGTTTGTCTGGGCCATTTTGCTGCCTGCTGCTTGTCAGCCTCCATTCATCTGTGAAATTGAGTAGAATTAGGGCGCTGCTGTGGCAGAGTGCGTTAGGCAGAGGGAGGGGGCGGGGGGTAGGCTAGGTTAAGCTTGCAGCGCGAGCCTGAAATATATACGCATTTTCAGTGTCCTTGAAACCAATACTGATTTTCTCTGTCTCCGTTTTCCATTGCTAGTCAGGCTCTCGTGATACAGTGGTGTCAGGTTTCTGCCTCAGTGTCAGCCACTCATGTTCTTGTCCTATTCTCTCTCTCTCTCTCTCTCTCTCTCTCTCTCGGCACACACTGGTATTTTTTCGTTGATTATTTATTTGAATTTTTTCCCCACTCTGGGTTATTTTGGAAAAGATTAAAGAGGGTTGAATTGATTATTGATTTGCACATCGGTGTTAACGTTGTGGAAAGGCATTGCTTTTTCAAGGGCAATGAAGGATACGTGAATTGAATAGTTTTTTTGATTCTGAGCGTGTGTGTTCTGAACGCTGTTTCGTTTTTCGTTTCCAGTGCCAGAACATATCAAGTCCAGTTTAAGCCAGCCTCAGCCTGCCAACCCGAAGAGCGACACCTCCACTGTAACCAGCATCGTCAGCAATGCCAAGCGGGCCCAAGCCAGCAGCCATCCGCAAGTCCCGCCTCGATACCCGCCCCGCGAAGTTCCGCCACGTTTCCGCCAGCACGAGCAGAAGCAGCTGCTGAAGCGTGCTCAGCCTCTCCCGACTCTCGCTGCCGCCCTGGGAACCCGAGCTCCGCTCGACGCCGCCCAGCCAGGGGGTGCTCTTCTTGCCAGCGAGGGGCCTCTCCAGAATAGCGCCGGTTCCCCCCTCCCAGGTACCAGCAACGTCTCCTCCCACTGTCCAGCCTCCCACCGCACTCCCTCGATCTTGGAAGCATCATCATTCTATAGAAGTACATTCTATAGAAGTATAACCCCTGTGCATTGCTTTGGCTCAGAGGATAATTGTCAAAGGCTTTGTCTGAACCTGAATGAACTCTTGGCAATCAGCTGCATGGCTGTGGTGTAGCACACGAAGCCCAACCTGTGGTGGCCAGTTCAGTTTGTCAGCAGAACTGCCTACAGTGTTGACTTCCATGAATATTGTTGTAGCTTTATAAAGCTGTAGCACCTGCTTTAACACTTTCTCTGTAGACTGGGCAATGAACTGTCAAAGTTCACTGCTGTCAGCAAGTGATGATTATTTTTTTAATTGTCATCTTACAACAATACAGTTATCGTGATTATTTCAGATAAATTTAACAGTCAGACAAGTAATTACCTACTGCATTGTCTCTCTTTACAAACGGGTTGTAATGGCAGATATTGTACATCATCAACCGCCTTAAATTTTCCTTTTTCCAGTTTCAGTGCAAGACCATATCACAGAATTATGTTTTGCATGTAGATATGTGTAATGTGTAAAGACATTAATTTCATATATATGCTACCTATCAAGACAAAAGGGGAAAGCGCCTAAAATAAATCCCTTCTCTGTAATTCCTGCAAGGTCACCACAGCTTATAAAATGTCAAGGCTTAGTCCTGCTCCCTGTCAGATGTTAGTTACAGCTGCCTTGTCCCTTCCTGTGATTATCCTGTTTCTTAAGCGCACTTTCTCTCAGTTTATGAGAGATCTGTTCCTAGTAGCTGGTAACTATTAATCTTAAGTTCTTATTAAAACAGAAGTGACAGTAACTACTCATAAGTGCATATTATTAGAACGTGTTCAGAAAGGAAACTACTTGGTTTGAGTAAAACCAGAAAGCTGTTTTTGAGTCTCCAGGATGACGTTATTATTCCATAGCAGCCACCCATAAACATTGCTACAATCACTCAGTTCAGATTCCAGCAAGGAAAGGGCCAAAATTATTAGCGGATTGTGTCACATTATCACCTAACTACTGTGTGTAATGGACACTAATTCTGATAATTGCCTGAAAATTTGTGTATTAGAAATATGGCGAGTCATGTAAATATCTGGCCTAGAATATCATGTTTGGAATATTGTAGAATTCAGTGTAAGAAAATTCAGAATACGATGTTGGGGATGAGGTTAAGTATACCAGTGATCAGTGATGTCAACAGAACTGTGATCGGAGTTCCCCTTCAAACACACCCTCCATGTGAAATAACCGCATTATTTTTCATATCTGTGTAATGTCCCACCGCAAATTAAAATCTGTCGTCTGTGTGTAAATGTGTGTGGGTGGGTGTGACTGTGGATTTTTAAAATGAGGGTTTTGGCAATGGGGCCTGTCTTGGATGTCAGCATACATGTGCATATTGAATAGGGGGAAGCTGTTCCAGAATACATCTTGGTAAGATAATGTAGTCACTTTAAAAATATTATTTCTCTTTAAACCATTTATCAGAACATTATTATGGACAACCATTAAGACCAAAGATTAATGTTTACCTTGTATAATCTGGGCATGTTTACCCAGCTACATGGTGTTTAATTTTAAGAGCTATATAGAGGCAGTGTGTGTATGCCACTTCATTCACAGAACACAGCGAAATACCATGAAAAATGCAATGTAGAAAAGCAACATGGCATTTGGCAGCAGCGTCTGTCCTCCTGTGATATGATAGTTTAAAATCTAAGAACAGCCACATAAAACGTGTCCATATTGTGTCCATAAAATTGGAAGTGCCTTGCAGTAATTAGTAATATGTACACATTCAAAATGTGTGTCTGCGTCAGCCCAGTTCATGGCATTTGTTTGCCAAAGATATATTGTTATATTTACGCAAAGCAAACATCAGATGATCGGACATCAGAGTTGTCTAAGCTAATTGTAATGTTGGATTCACATGTACACATTGTGTCTGTTTGTGGGACCTTATTTTTCATATAATCACACTCCTGTAGGAGATTAACTTAATGAAAGGGGTTGATATATTGCGCAGACTCTCAGGAGGTTAGTATAATCCGCATGCCGTGTGTGTTACAAAGACTACATTTGAGCAATAACGTTCTAATCAAAAGCATCTGTTGGACTAATGCACAATTCTATTACTGGAATTTTGTCTTCAATATGTTGAGCTCCAGAAGACAACACAATGGAAATGTGTTTTTAGGAAAAGCATACAGATTTTAGACATAATGGTTAATGTTTTTGCATCAGTTTGAGCAATTGGTGATGAAATATCATGGCTGATGATTCTGCGAAGTAGCTGACTGTCCATGCTCACTGTGTCATATCAGTCGATCAGTATCAATTGATTTAACATACCGATATACATATCAGTTCTGGTAAAAATGAAAATTGTGAGGAAAGGATCAGTGTACCTTGCTTGTCAAGGGAACCACCTTCATTTTCATTGGTATGCCGGTCTGGGAGACCAGTATTGCAGATATGAAGCCATTGCGCTTCCATTTTCATGGTTATTTTGGAACTGCCAGTTTCACTGAATCAAACATGCTTTGTTGCAGCAACCAAGTGCGGCCATAGCGCTGCAGAGTCAGGTTGCTTTCAGTCCCTGAAAGTGGAGTCTGCTGTAACCACACAGTCCTGTTCAAGGCCATCCCGCTTGAACTTGTACAAATGGACTATCAAAGTACAACACATTGGTGTCTCTCTGGATTCCTCCCAGGCTGGCTGAAGGCTGTGATGTGTTGTTTCTGAAACCCATCACAGGTGAAGCATTGACCAGTTATTGTAACTGATGGCCTCTCAGATCACGTGCTTGGCTATAGCGACTCTCCAGGTTAGATATCATTGGCTTTAAACACCTCACACGGCAATTTTTTTTTTTTTTTTTTTTTTTTTTAGTAAAGGCTTTGGGAAACATGGACAAAGCGTTTGTAGCCTTTACATTTCCCACACTTATTTGGGTGTGTCATCCAGAAAGTGCAGTTTTGAAGGGCACAGGCCATCAGATACCTTTTTGGTTTGTTTTAATTCATACACCTTCGTTTCTCTTGTTTTCTTAAGCCAGTGCTTGTTAAAGCTAGGTCATGAGCTGCAGATGCATGATACCTGGCACATGACCTTTTCCCAGTCGGGCAGTCAGCAGATTTCTCACTCTCATCCGTCTCTCCTGTGGTCTTGCTCTTTTGTCCCATAGGCATGCCTCCCATTCGGGATTTGGCCAGCCACTCCCCTAACCAGACAGGTGATTACGATTTTTACTTTCACCCCGTTTCTCTGGCTTGGTTTTCCCGGTGCCTTGTGATTTTTGTTTTGTTGGATTATTCTGCATTGTGCTTGGGTGATGGGAAAGCGGCTTGAATGGCTAACTTTCAGCAAGTTTGCCAGGATTAGGCAGACCTTTATTTGCATGGTGGAATATTGATTTCATGTAAGAACCAAGCTCAGTTGTGATGAAAATGAATGTTAGCGATAAGTGTCATTTACGGTAGTAATGGTTCAAATGCATTTCTAAGCCATTGGTGCAGTGTAAGCATGAAATGGCTTTGACTAGGGCAGTGTCTGTCACAAGGTAGGTATAATTGCTTTGTGATTAATAGGCTTTTGTTTTGCAGCCCAGTATGCTTGCTTGTTCCATTCAGTATTGTACACAGATCAGGGGCAAAAGCTTTGATTGGCAACAGCATTGAGGTCATTAAGGATGAAGGAAGGCACTGCTGGAAGAATAGCCTTCAAGCCGATTCAGACTTTCCTGTCTGCTGTTTTGCTCTAATTCGTCACTAATAGTTCTAATAGTCACAGAGAGTTCCCATCAGCTATAATTGTATCGTAATATGAACCAACTGACTTGGTTTGTGTGTGCAGGTTTTGATGAATCCAAGTTTGCAGAAAGTCTCTGTTTTGTATGTCCTTTGCAAGTAGCCCGCCATAAAGATACGCTCATATGAGTGCAATTAAATCATCCTTTCACAGTGTTTCGAAGCTGTATTTGTGATCACAGCTTTAAAGAGGAATGCTGTGTTTTGGGTCATCCCACATGTATTGTCTATGGGCTTTCTACACTGCTGTGTGCAGGTCAGCGTTTCACTGCTAGAGGTATCAGGCAGTGACTGGAAACCTAAAGCCTTGAGAAAAATGAAAACCTGAAATGTGGTCCTCAGTAAATCTTCCTCAGTGTGTTGGCGTAAAGTATGAGAGTTAATTCAAGTCTTAAAATGGGCTTATTTATTATGGACTGAATGTTTGCATTCATCCCCTAAAGGCATCTGCGATCTGAAACCATCATTTCGACAGAAATTGTCAACACGGGTGATTCAGCTTCCCGGTAGATGAACGGGGATTACCGTGAGGTCTCGTAGGAATCGAGGAGATGGTTTCGTGTTAGACATTACAGCGTACAGGGTTAATGCTGTCTTCTGGCTTTGCCAGGAGTCTTCCAGGGGGGATGCAGTCTGGGTTCTCCCCCAAGCTGAAATTTCCTGTACCCAGCAGGCTTGGCAGACTAATCTCCCTTTGCTAAGCCTGCGCTCTGTTGTGACTGCGGTTGCTGGGAGGACTTTGAGCTGGGGCTGGTTGCAGCCTCCAGCACCCTCTGCTATGAGTCACCACAGTCTGCTGCATAAGCTGAGCAGCATGAGCCGAATACCAAAGCGCTGCGCTTTCTGGACGGCGAGAAAAGCAGTGGAGGACTGCAAGGGAGGCTTTAGGGGCAGCCTGCAGATATTGTTCTGGTGAAGCGTAGTGTGTTTGCTGGTGCAAATAGACAAATAGTTTTGCACCACATATCCTCAAATCACCCAGACATTAGCCCTGAGATCAGAAGGGTGCATAGCGCTTAATTGTATGGTTATAAATGTTCAGCGTTCTTACACGCTACTTGACAAATGCCTGTAAGTGCAGGAGGCGTGTGACAGATGAGCGCGCCTGCTCGACCTTGGCAGCCCTCCTTTCTCAGGACGTCTGCGCGCGGCTGCTCGGTGGCTGTTGCTGCGATTTCTCTCGCTGAGACGTCAAGATGCCTTGGGGTGATGGAAGCGCGGTCCGCCATCCGAGCGAGAATGACACAAGGGAAAGTTTTTAAACGTGCGCCCCTTTTGTAGCCGTACGAGGCGTCCGGCGTTGGGACCTCTGGCGTTGATCAAAAAAAAAAGTGGGGAGAGTTTGTGGAGTCGCAGGCTCACGCCGAGGCTGGGAAGGGAGACGAACGTCGGGCTTGGCAGTGGAGACGGTTCTGTGGAGCGCCTTGGCAGCCATCTTGTAGCGAGCGTTGAAAAACGAGCGAAGGTGAGCAGGAACAGTGGAAGTTTAAAGCGCGGTCAGAGTCAGGAAATGGAGAAAAGGGGGCACGTGTGAAAGTGCTGCCATGGAGGGGGGGGCTTTTAGTAAGAGAATGCCCGGACACCCGGCTATGGGAATAACATTCTGAGAAGGGAAACTGCAAACTAAAATAAAGCTCTTTGGCTGCGTCTGCCTTCCCCCCCCCCCCTCCCCCTACTGCTCGCTGCAGGGCCCACGCTGCTGTTACAAAATGGTGACAGCTGCGCTGTAGTGCCGGCCAGGCCCGGGCTCCGGGGGAACGCCTTTTAAACTGTCCTGGAGATCAGCAGACTCTGTGTCCTGCTAACTAGTCAGGCGTAGCTGTTGGGAGGTAAAATTCCTAATGACTGGCTCTGCAGTGCCAATTTAGCGAGTGCAGTTTACTTTTGTGTTTTAACATGATTATGTCCTCAGGTGTGTGGTTTTTGTTTTTATTGAATTAAGTGGTTTGTGCGTTTTCTGTGTCTGTAGTTCCCTGTGCAATTCAGTAATAACCGTGTGAAAGTCCTCAATTTTACTGGAATTGGAAAACTGCATATTTGATCCATGTCCATGAGGCTACTAACAAAGGCTTTTGTGTTATGTAACTTGTTGGACTTGCTTGTATTTATTTTGTGTTTTATAATGGTTATTCAGCTGCCTTGGCTGTCCTTGGATTTTTTTTTTTTTTTTTTTTTACAGCAAAATACAAAGAACAGCTCAGTCAATTCCACTGTGGTTGACTTTTGTTAATTTGTTGTGGTTCTGTCTCCTCTTGACTTTCATTCTTTTCTGTTTCCACAGAATTAAACCACAGTGCTCTGGGCTCTCATTATGAAAATTCCCACTGGAATTCTGGTTCACCTGGCAGCGACTCGAACACCACTTGGGATAAAGTCATTGTAGACGGCTGCGACAAGGAAGCCTGGCCTTCGATCACTGGTAGCGACCCAGAGTTAGCCACAGAATGTATGGACGCTGACTCTGCCTCAAGCTCTGGGTCTGAGAAAAACCTTAGTATAATGGCTTCTGGGAACACTGGCGGCGACAGCAATGGCAATAGACAAGGCAATGGACACGGTTCTCATTTTATGGTTGCAAATGGCAGCAATAACATGGGCAATGGGAGTATTAAGGGACCGTGGGGCCTATCCCATGGCTCGATGCTAAGCACATGTCAAGGCCCTGGGGAGAGTCCCAACAGCAAATTAACAGAAAGTAGCCATGGTAAATTAAATGCATGGGGTACCCTAGGTTCCTCAACCAATGGAGGTATAAATCCAAGCACTTTGAACCCAAATGCCAACCATGGTGCCTGGCCTGTTTTGGAAAACAGTGGGCATAATCCACATGGGCCTGTGGGGAATGGGAATAGCGGCACCAGTACTCAACGTAGCACCATAGGTCAAGCGCCCAGCAGTCAGAGTATTAACTCTAAGATGGGCCTCTCCGCCCACGCAGCCTGGGGGAGCCTCCAGGAGAACAATGCAGAGTCTGAAGTCAATGGTACAAGTAAGGTTTCGTTAAACGGGCAACCTCAAAACCTTAACACTGAATTGAATGGACCAAATAACACTACTAACATGATGACCTCTAGTTTACCAAACTCTACTGGTTCAATGCAGATGAATGAACTGCCCGCAGGGCACCGAGCCTGGCACGTGGACGCGGGGAGCTCGCCTCAGCTCCACGCCTCTTCAGTTTCTAATGGCACTTCCATTTCTCAGCATGGCAACAGCGAGGGAATAAACAGCGGGTCTTACGGCACGGCATGGGGAGCTCCGCAAGATACCAATTACCCCGGAGACAAATGCCCTGCCCCTAAAGGCCAAACTGCTGGCGACACTGTGAATGCAACTCTAATGCAGTCTGGAGTGAATGGATCAGCTGCAAACGCTGCTTCTTTTAAGAATAATAATAATAATAACGGTGTGGGGGCGCGCGGCGGAGGGTGGGGCTCCGGGCCCGCCGCTTCCCAGAGCCTGCCGTGGGGAGCAGGGAACGGTGTCGGCCCCGCGGGGATCCCTCACCCCTGGGGGAGCGCGTCGTCCTCCTCGTCGTCGTCCTCCTCCTCCTCCTCTTCGAACACTGGCACTAAGATCTCCAACGGGGAGTGGAGCGCCCTGCCGAGCAACAATCAGCATTCCAATGAAGGCATAACCGGGAGCAGGAAGGGAACAAATGGGTGGATGTCCCTGGAGGACGACGCTCTGGGCGAGGCCGGAGCGGGCCCGGCGTCCCAGATGAGCAATCAGGGCGGCACGTGGGCCAAATCTACCGGCAGCGAGGGCAGCAGCGAGAGCATGGGCAGCCGCGGGGACAGGGACGGAGCGCGCGCCAGCAGCCGCCGCAAGGCCAGCTCCCAAAGCCTGGTGCAGACCGTGCTCTCCAGGACCGACCTGGACCCCCGGGTCCTGTCCAACTCCGGCTGGGGCCAGACCCCCGTGCGGCAGAACACCACCTGGGACATCGCGGCCTCCTCCAGCTCCGACAAGAAGACTGACAACGGAACAGAGGCCTGGGGCGGCTCGGTCTCCCAGGCGTCCAACTCAGGGGGGTGGGGGGACGGGCCCAGCACCAACAGCAACGATACCTCATCAGTATCTGGGTGGGCCGATCAGAAGCCTCCCACTGGGTGGGGAGAAGCCAAAGGCCCCAGTGGAGACGGAGGCTGGGAAGATAACTCTGCTGCTACGGGAGTGGGAAAGAGTAATCAGTCATGGGGGAGCGTCAAGGACGAGAAAGCTTCGACTTGGAACGATGCACAAAAGGTCAAACAGGGATGGATGGAAGGGCAGAAATCGAGCCAGGGCTGGGGCGCCCCCTCCGGCGGCGAGGGGTGGGGGGCCGACGTCCCGCGAGGAAACCACTGGGGAGACCCTCCGAAGTCGGGCTCCGGAGGCTGCGACAGCGACAGCGACCGCTCGGGCTCCGGCTGGAGCGAGCAGGGCAGGTGCGGCGCGGGCAACACCTGGGGCGGCAGCGGGGGCGGCGGCACTCCCAACAGCGGCGGCCCGTCCGGCTGGGGCGAGCCCCCCAAGACAAGCCACAAGCAAGGCTGGGGGGAGCCCGGTAAGGCCAGTAATCAGGGCCAGGGCTGGGGAGAGCCCCCGAAACCCAGCCACGCCGGTTCTGGGTGGGGCGACGCCTCCAAAGGCTGCGACTCCTCCGACTGGAGCAAGCCGCAGGACGCCGCTGCGGGGCAGTCCTCCTGGGGGGTCCCTCCCTCGCAGCAGCCGGGGGGCCCGGGCCCTAACAAGCCCTCTGGCTGGCTGGGTGGGCCAATGCCCGCCCCGCTCAAAGAGGAGGAATCGACGGGCTGGGAAGAGCCCTCCCCCGAATCCATCAGGCGCAAGATGGAGATCGACGACGGTACTTCGGCTTGGGGGGATCCCAACAAGTACAAGTACAAAAATGTGAACATGTGGAACAAGAACAGCGGCGGTGAGCAGGAAGCGCCCGTGGCCCCGCAGCAGCAGCAGCAGCAGCAGCAGCCGCCCCCACAGCCTGCACTACCCCCCAACACCATGCCCAGCAAGGACAAGAACATGGGTAAGTGCCACTGCTGAAAAATGACTGGACTCTACACATTGCACACTGTCCTTTTGTCTTTGAAACCCTTTTTTACATTGCATTGCTTTGCATTACATTACATTCATTTAACAGACACTTTTACTCAGAGCAACTTCCAGCGTAATAGAACGCAAGTGTTTTATTTCATGTTGAATGAGCAGCAGTGTCAGACCAGGCTAACAGCTCTCCTAGACGAGTAAGCGTTACCGTAACACTATTCAAGCCCTACACTAAGTTACCTTGTGCAGCCTGACTTTTTCAAAGCCTAGGTTAAACAATTATTCTGGGATATTCTGAGCATTGACGTAATTTCTTTTAAAGTTACATCTATTTGATTAAAGTCCTTTGTGATGATTTTAAGGCAGTTGTCTTTCTGAGCCTAGCCAAAGAAATATTAAGAGCTGCAGAGTTTTTTAATGTGATTGTTGTATGTACTTAGAGGTGTATTTATTAAAAATTGAAATTGCAGCACAGTGTAGAGGGGTGCACCAAAAACCGTAGCGTTTGAAGAAATGACCCTACTTGATTTGGGATTGGTTCCAGGCGAGCTCTGCGCAGGGAGAGATGAGCTTGAGTTTCACCCTAGCTGATGATGCAGTCATATGGTGGCAACTTGAGCAGCAGAATACACAGGAACAGGGCTATTTTTAAAGGAAGAATTCAGAGCATGAGTTGGAAGGTGAAAGTGAGAAAAAAACCTCTATGATCAAAAGTTAGGCTGAAATTTCAGTAGTGCTTTGGAGTAAACAAACCTTGCATAAGTATTCATGTGTATCTGGAGGCAAGACTGTGACCTTAGACAGGTTCACTATAGTACTACACTTTTAACTTTCAGTCAAATTTGTAGGTATTTTGATGTTGTTAAATATTAGAGTATTTAATTATTTAGAGATTGTTTAATTCTCTGTGCCTTATCTTCTCTCGGTTTATTCATGTAGCTGTGAATTGACTGAGCAGTAGAAGGCAAATTTATGTTCCTAGATGACTGCCAGATCTCTCTGAGGATTGTCATTGAAGTGAGAACACAAGTTGGAATGGTACAAGAAAGATATCATGGACCGCAACAACTTTAAATTTTAATGAAAACATTTGTATAATCTTTGTGTGGTGCTCCATAGACAATTCATAATTCACGAAAGTACATCCTCTGGCACAGTGAAAGTGAGTAGGTATGAGGGAGACGCAAATACACTAACTTAAGTGTAAGTATGATTTATCCAACTTCAAAGGATCCATAGTGCTGGACCTATTCATTTTGTGACATTATCCTTGCAAACAAGTATTTCAGTGCATTTTAGCAGGCTTACATGTGTTAAGCCGATTCCAGCATTTTCCACATTTCAAACATGTTCTGAAATGCAACTGAAATGGCCCTCGGCTATATGCGGGCAGCTGAACTCCTGGGCATACAAAACTGCCGTCTGCAGTTTGAAATCTGTGTCAGTCAGTTGCGTGGTGAAACGCGGTGTGGAGACATGGCCAGGCTCCCAGATGTCCGTTGTAAAAGCTCACCACTGAAGCTGTCAGCTGCGGGTGAACAGATGTATACAGAGAATGTTGTGCTGTTCAGGATGCACATCATTAGAGAGAAACCGCCTGCTGTTGAGTGTAGCAGGGATGAATGTCTTTGATAAGGCAGCAGAAACCCAGGTCAAGTACCGTGCAAAGTCACTCATCTTCCAATGCAGTAAAGTCCACTATTTTCTGTTAACTTACTTATGCCCTTGAATTTAATTGAATTTGAGAATACTGCAAAGGTTGCCTCTTAGACTAATGTGGCAGTTGGTTTATTGTAGTCATCTGGGCTTTCTCTTCAGTTATTTAAAGAGTACAATATGCTTTGTGTGGTATTTTACATTGCTATAGCTACTCGGGTGTGTAGGAAAAAAAATTAATATACAGGCAGTTTTGCATGTTGTAAACATGTTGCTTTCATTTAACTATGTACTCTGTAAACATTGTAAATGACTGGAGCATTCTTTTACTTTCTAGACCTTGGGCAGTCGTCAGCTCAGTCTAAAGCTGAACAGTAGCTGAGTTTGCATCACAGTTTAGTGTTTTTTACTCATTAACATATGTAGTAGTTATATTTTGATCAGACCTGATGCATAATATTGTAACATTTGAATTAAAACAAAGTTGGCTGGTAGCCAGTAGTGCATTTGGTCTGTACTGTATAATCTATACCCGGCTGCTGCATCTGTGCACCCCTCCATGCCATGTATCGAATTATGATTTGTTAGTTTCATCATTTGGCATCATTTCAAATCATTTCATCATTTGGCCAGTTTCATCAGTCCTTACCCTTTACAATGTGTGCTATATGATATGAATATGACAGTTTTTACCAAGGGTATGACATGAGTACATGTGTGAGACTGCTTGGTGCTAACGTTTGTTATCATTTTGAAGTTTTCATGGTGTATAGGTTATGTGTGGGGACGTTTTTTGTGTATGTGACCTTGGCCATCACAACAAAATTCCTGCAGTCCAGATATGGCGTTTTTGAACAGTGGTTTAGCTTTTAATCTTCCCATTCCTAAAAGGCACATGAACAAGAAATGAAGAATCAGAACCATTCCTTTAGGTGCCCCCTGGGGCATTGCCCCCATGTAAAGCAAACAGCTGGATTTTACCTTGTACAAACATGCATTTGAGACAGTTTCTGAAAAATGGAATTATATATTAATCTGTGTTAATTCATATGTTAACTCCCAATGCATTTTAACTGAGTGTAAGGAAAAGATGTGCATTGCTGGCACTGAGCTGAAGCCTTCTCGCCTGCAGGATGGGGAGAGCCGTACGGAAGCACGCAGAAACCCGAGTCGTCATGGGGCGAGCCCTCGGGCCCTCCCGTCTCCGTGGACAACGGCACGTCAGCCTGGGGCAAGCCTGTGGACACCGGGGCGAGCTGGGAGGAGCCGGGGAGGCAGAGCGCTAACGCTGGCGGCTGGGGAGGCCCCGCAGCGGGACCGCAGACCCAACACAAACCTGGTCAGTCTGTACACCGGCGATAGAGCGCTGGAGGGCTTGCTCCGCGGGGGTGTACTGACCGCACCCCTGAACCGCGACTAAATACCCATTCTGTTCCTTCACCCTCTGATTGACAGGACCCAAACCTATGCAAGACAACTGGTGTGGTGACGAGATGCCCATGCCGGGATCGCGCCATCAGAGCTGGGAGGAAGAGGAGGAGGTGGAGATCGGGATGTGGAACAACAACCCGTCCCAAGAGATGAACCAGCCAGGGAACTGGTCGTACATGAAGAAGATGCCTCCCAAGGTAAGTGCAGCTGGTGATGTGCTTTGTTAGCACTCCCCGTGGATTCAGTGGGAAGCCGTAAGTCATAAATCAGTTTTATCGGCGAAGTCTGCAAAAATCATTACATCCTTTATACCGCAGAAGCTGTGTGCACATACGCTGCTATTGATGTTGTAATGAAGCATGCGGAAGAACTCTCCCCTGATGTGAAGTTTGTATTTGTTTCTAGGTCAATAAAGGAGCCAACAAGCAAGATGATGCCTGGATGAATCAGTTTGTGAAGCAGTTCAACAACATGAATTTCCCTGTAAGACTTGTCATTGCAAAACTTCTTTTAATTTGTAGATTAGGCCTAATCCATTGGTTGTTGTCTGTGAGGTGGCTTTACGTCAAATGTTTGGAAATCTGAATTTAAAAATTGCATCGGTAAAGGTATGGGTCTTACAGGAGTATGTGAATGCATCTGATTAGCTGTGCCTTTTGCAGAGGGAACCTCCTGAAGAAACCATGAAGGCCCATAAGATGGATTTGTCTGGAGGTGAGTTTTTCATGCACTCATTCTTCAGACTCCAGTGTCAGCTGTTAGACGTATTATCTGTGGAAAAGGGTGTCCCGGTCTGCCGAAGTAACGCCATCTGTCTTGCAGGGATGTTGGCGGATAAGCGCATGGACGTGGACAAACATGTTCTGAATATGGGAGAATACAATGGCGTGATCGGAAAGAGCCCTGGGTCACGTCATCAGATCTCCAAAGAGTCTTCCATGGAGCGAGGTCCCTATTTTGATAAGGTCAGCAGCGTCGGCTCACATTAAAGCAGTTTAGCCATTCCTTTGCTCTTTTTTTTTCGTTCACGAAACGAAAGGAGACGTTCAGAGTTTCTCTTTCTTCTGTGCATGCCTTTCATCTGCTTAATCAGAGATGAAAACATTTCAGACTCTGATCTTGGGATTCCTTCAACCCAAGCGAGACGGATGATGTCCGGTCATCCTCAAAGGAGCGCAGTTGTCTTGCAGAACCCTTAGAGCGGCGGTCCTCTTGTCTTAACCCGTGCACTTCAGCTGTTCAAAGCTGCAGGGCCCTTTGGGGTCGGGAGTGTAGCCACGCACACGTTCCTTGGTCATACCTTAAATTGAAATGCCAAGGGGCATTCCATGTACGTGGAACATTTTAAGTAGTCCAGTGTTCATTAGTAGTCACCTGGAGTGAAAACATGTGAACGACTTCTGGATTCTGCAGCTTTGAACTCTACTTTCTAGTTGCTGATCTGTCTAACCTTGCCTTTCTCTCCTCTCTGCTGCCCTGTCTTTGTCTTTCTCCCCTCCTCTCCCCGGTGCCGGTCCTGGGCGTTCGTGTGGTTTCTTTCCGACCCCCCCGCTCTGACCGCTGCTGTGCCTCTCACTGCCCTCTTTGCTTGCTGGCTGGCGCGCTGCAGCTGTCTCTGTCCCTGTCTGTCCAAGATGGCATTGTAGCAGAAGAGCCCCAAAATGTACAGTTCTCATCTAATCAAAATGTGAAGCTTCCCCCTTCAAACAATACACTACCTAATCAGGGCCCTGGCCCCATGCCAGCGCCGAGCCATCAGAACTTGAATTTGGTCAGGCAGGTGAGTCTGAGTCTGCATGAGAGTCTGGAGGGACCCTCTCTCTTTCTGATTGCTGCATGCCGTCTGTGCTTGGTGGTTTGAGCCTCGTCCCCGAGCTGGTTGTATCCCGGTTTAACCGGTCCCCCCCCCCCTTCCTCTTTCAGAATGTCAATCCCATGTTCAGTGGCAGTAATGCAGCAGCACAAGGCAGGAGCGCACAGCAGCCTCCAGCACAACCTCTGAACTCATCACAGCCTAATCTCCGCACTCAAGTGCCTCCGCCATTGCTTTCCCCTCAGGTAACGAGCTGCCCGCCTGCCTGCCCGCGTCTGCATCTGTCCAGAATTAAACCGCTGCGCAGAGCTCAGCTCGCGCCTTAGCATTGATTTCGCTGTGGGGTGATCGATACACTTTGGTTCACCCCCTGTCGCCCCAGGTTCCAGCATCATTGTTGAAGTATCCTCCCAATAACGGTGGTCTGAATCCCCTGTTTGGGCCACAGCAAGTCGCTATGCTGAACCAGCTTTCCCAGTTAAACCAGCTCTCTCAGCTGTCCCAGCTACAGGTAAGGCCTTTCCCATTTGTAATTTGTTGAGGCAAATTATGCCTGTCTCATGACACCAGCAGTGCAGGACCACAAGATAGTTAACATGTTTGTGGTACACCTTCTGTAGTTAATAGTAGCTTGATCACTGTCATTCCAATAGGCTTAATTTGAAATTGCATGTTAAGTGGCATTTGGCTGTGGTGCTTACTCTCTGTACCTGTCCCAGCGCCTCCTCCTGCAGCAGCAGAAAGTGCAGAATCGGAATATGCCCATGGGCGGCCGTCAGCAGCAGGAGCAGCAGGTAGGAGTTTCCTCTGTCTCTGCATCCTTTCCTCTATGGCTCTCGCTGTTTAATTCAACTCAGTTCAGCTGGTTCCTGTATTACAAAGAAACATTTGTGTTGCTGAAGTACAATCACATTTACGACAAATGTTGCAAAGCTAATTAAAAAGCACAATTCACAAATAGAAAATTCACAAGCTGAATAGGTCACCAAGGAAGTTAAATTAGCTAGGTGTATGTTGATCTTGAATAATATATTTGTCCAAATGATGAATTTAACCAAACTGTCCTTCCTATTGGCATACCTTTTGTCTTTGAATGTCCTGCATTGCTAGAAACTGTGTGTGCGTGCGTGTGTATATTTTCTTATACGTCATGGTTTCCTTTTGATTTGCTGTAATAGTTGTCTGCAAGGTTGTATCCTCAGTGTTACTGGTGGCTAGTGCTGGGCGGACTGTCCCTCTCTGATCCTGACTCGATGCTGTGTCCCGCAGGGTCGCCCTCTGGGCCCCTCCCAGATGATGCAGCCCCCTCGCCACCTGGATCCCTCCCTGATGAAACCGCAGCCTTCCCCGCAGCCGCCATCACTACACCAGTCAGGCCTCAAGTCCTACCTGGAGAACTTCATGCCCCAGAATGCACCGGAGCTGCAGAAGGAGCAGAGCGCGCTCAGTTCATTCAGTAACTTTCCTCTAGGTGGGTTTCCTCTCCCTCCCGGCTTAGGGCGCGGTGGCTCTCTGTGTCACCGGGCTGCAAAGCACCCCCTGATGCCCGCGTCACATGTGTCATGTTGTCCCCCAGCTGGCAGTAGTCACAGTCGTAGCTTCCGTAGCCCTCCCCTGAGCAGCGGCCACCCGAGTCTCTGGCAGGGAGGACTTTTGCCAGCCATGAAAGCCACTTTGTGTCAGCAGGAGGTGAATAAGAGCTTTTACTCATCTACCTGCCCACCTGCGCTGCAGCTGTGACACAGAAACTGCCAGCGTGTGTGACCTAGCAGGAGTGTGTGTGGCACTTCTACATTCTTGCAGCTTGGCGTTGGCCAGGTTGTTTTTCTAGCACAGCGATTGTTCAGGTGCTGCTTTTTTGGGCAGGGCCCTCAGATAAGCGAGCGGGCTTTAATAGTTTTAATATTGCCCGTCTCAAGCTGCCCTGAGGCTGGCCTTCACGGTTTATGAGGTCATGGCAACATAAACCTGATATGGGTGCTGGGCCGTATCCCATGAGTCCAATCTCACTCCCCGCCCCCCCAAGACGCCGACAGGGACAGAATGTGCTAAGCTGGATGTTCCCTTCCCTGACTGGATACTTTTACATTGTCTCACAGTCCCAATATTTCTCCCCTTCTCACCTCCTCCAGGCTTGAATTCAAACTTGAATGTAAACAATCTGGATATTGGCAGTATTAGTTATAAAGAGCCCCAGTCCCGGCTGAAGAAATGGACTGCCTTGGACATTTCCGTTAACTCATCGCTAGATCAAAACTCCAGCAAACCTGGTAAGTAACGGTTTACATTCCTGTGTGATACTGTCATGTCCAGTATACTGTAAAGTGGTGGTGCCCAACCTGGGTTTTGGAGACCTCGAGAGGTCTGCTGTGGCATTGCAGGGAGGTCTGTAGCAATAGAAGAAAATGTTTTAATTCGTAAAAATGCTGGGAATCTATTAATAATTGTTCAGTGTTGACCTATACAGTTGCCCAAATTTTATTTGTTACAGACCATGTCAGCATATTATATACATTGCATTTTATCAGTTCAGTATTTGTTCAACATCCTTTATCAATTGTATAATTTTTCAGGGCAAAGAAATTGAGAAACTGACCTATGTGTGTATCTTTACACAAACATTACTGTGTTAGAAAATATGTTGTGGTATCTGCAGAGAATTTTTACAAGGTTGGGATCCACCCCTGTAAGTTTCTCTCTGAGAAAATAGTCGTCATTACCATCAACACTGTAAAAGTGAGCAGTGTAATTCTTCACATTAAACAGTCCAACTATTTCTCTTTGTACAGTAATGTCATTGACGTTAAGTAGTATAGTTTACGTTTTTTCATCATTTTTAATCATTGACTAGAAATATGAATATGAGGTTTCTTTTGCTATGGTGAAGTGTTTTACAACTACAGTAATCAATTCCAGGGGACTAAAGATGAACAGTGCTTACTGTATAGAACATTTGTGGGAACTGGGCTTGCATTAATAATTCTGATTTTATACTTCAGTTTAGTTAAGTTAATAAACCAGGGAACATCTGAACTACACAGAGGGTTAATAAATTGAACAAACCAGTCATGTAACCCCTCAACTCTGGTAGAAGTGGTCAGATATTATAAAGGCATCATCTGTGTTTTTATGAAAATGGCATATTAGCATTGTAATAGACCAAAGACATAAATCTTTGTGGCCATAAAATGTTGTCAGATAGGTTAAAATAATACCCTGCAAAATTCTGTTTTAGTATAAGGTGATAAAAACATACGGAATGAATACAGTGAATGAATGCCTCTGCGGAGACTGGAATGATGCGTAGCCACAATGACAGCGTACGCCTTAGGGACGTTTCTTTGAGGAAGTTGAGGTTAGAGCGAGGATGTTAAGAAGGCGTATTTTCTGAACAGGTGCTATTTCTTCTGGGCTGAGGCTTGAAGATTCCCCCTTCGGTCCATATGACTTCATGAATACCAGTAACTCTCCTGTCAGCCCTCCTGGATCTGTGGGAGACGGCTGGCCCAACCGTGCCAAATCACCTCATGGCTCCAGCAATGTCAACTGGCCTCCAGGTGAGAGAACGTCTTGATCGTCCACATCCTTCAGTTCATTCATCAGACTGCTTACATACGAACGTAAAGGTGTGCGTGAAGACAGCAGAAATGGGCCATTATATATAAACATTTGTATAACACCTTTCATAGTGAAATACTTCAGGCCAAAATGCTTTACCCCATCAGTGCAAAAACAAGCAAATGTCCACAGTGCAAAAGCTTTTCACCCTCATCTTCTCATCAGCTATTTATATCTCATGTGAAAACAAGTGCAAAGTAGGAGCACAGATCTAGGTTGAGAAAGTCAGTCATTGAATGCAAGAACAGTTTTGCCGTTAAAAGAAGCCCCAAATGGAGCCCTGGAATTGCAAGTGATTTAAAGGGTGGCTCCAGTGGCAAACTACCTTCTTTTCATACCTTTCCTCTGCCTAACTTAAAACACTAAGAAATACCATGTAATGTGGAATTTTAGCCATTTTGATATTTACTTTAAAATAGACTGAGAGTTTTCTTCCCTATGTCTGTGCTGCTATGAAATCACTATCACAATCTTTTTTAAATCACTATTCAGAAGAATCCTGCATTGATATGGATAAAATATTGTGCTAATGACACGGTGTGTGAAAGATAGGTGCATAACCTTGTCATCTAAAACCGATTTATTCTTGGAAAATTTTGTTTCACTTTAGAATTTCGCCCTGGTGAGCCTTGGAAAGGATATCCAAACATTGACCCTGAAACTGACCCTTACGTCACTCCCGGCAGTGTGATTAATAATCTCTCCATTAATACTGTCCGGGATGTTGACCACCTCAGGGACAGGAACAATGGTAGGTTGTGTACTTAGACTTAACGTGAAGTTACGTTCCTCAATCCTGTATGCATCTTGAAGTGCAGCTGTTGTAAAGAACTGAATGCAGCCGGTGGCGGAGAGCTCATGCCAAGAGCAAATTTGATTTAGCGGTTACAGTTTTACCATTCAAGTTCAACACAAGAAGGAAGAAAATGAACTTTGTTTTCTAATCCTCCAGGGTCAACCTCATCTCTGAACACCACGCTGCCTTCAAATAGTGCCTGGTCCTCCATTCGTGCCTCCAACTACAGTGGTTCCCTCAGCAGTACAGCACAAAGCACTTCAGGTCAGTTTCATGCGCAACAGCCCAAGTGCTGCACTGCACATGCTATGCTCAGTAGATGGGCACCCTAACAGTATTCCTCACGTGCATCTCTTGTTTTGTTTGGCTTTGACAACAGCCAGAAACAGTGACTCCAAATACACATGGTCCCCTGGTCCGGTCACCAACACCTCTTTGGCTCATGAACTGTGGAAGGTTCCTCTGCCACCAAAAGGCATCACCGCTCCGTCCCGCCCACCCCCGGGCCTGACTGGCCAGAAACCCCCTTCGTCCTGGGACAATAACTCGCTGCGGCTGGGGGGCTGGGGTGGCTCCGACTCCAGATTCACCCCTGGTGAGTGATCGGAGCTGTGCGGGGGGGATCCAGATAAATCTCCATTTTTATAAAGAGTTGGCTTGTTCAGTTTGTGTGTGGGGTCTAAATTCTGAGGCCTCTGTGTCCCGTTCCCTCTTCAGGTTCCAGTTGGGGCGACAACAGCTCAGGGAGAACAACTAATTGGCTTGTTCTCAAAAATCTCACACCTCAGGTTGGTACGCTGTTTTTGCGTTCGGTCTCTTTGTTGACTATTAGGATTTTGCCTTAAGAACGGTCCAAACGCCCTAACAGTTGCTGTTTAATATTAACTAGTCTAGTCTCCGTAAGCAGCGCTGTCCTGTGAAAGGCTGGCAGTGCGTTTCAGTGTGATTCTCTGCCCCTCAGATTGACGGCTCCACTCTGAGAACACTGTGCATGCAGCACGGTCCGCTGATAACATTCCACCTGAATCTGCCCCACGGCAACGCTGTAGTCTGCTACAGCTCAAAGGAGGAGGCGGCCAAGGCACAAAAATCTCTGCACATGTGAGTATAGGCCCCTGGCAGGAAGACACTGTCTGTTTGCATGGTATCTTCTGTATTTGAAACGTCGGTGCAAAACTGATTCGATCGTAAGGCTGGGACCCCTTTCAGTAGGAGCTCATGGGTAGAAGTAGTGAGAGTCACCAAGTAGGCATCTCTCTGTACAGCTAAGTGTCATAAGGGGAATATTAGACCGTGAGAGCTGAGCTGTTCAGAGTTTCTGGAATCCCAAATTAGCACAGCATATCTGGCGCTGGGAAGCTCCACGGCTGATCCCATTCATTCAGACTTTACTTAGAAAGCCTCAGTATGCCCCACAGTGGTCATTAACCTCTTCTGAACGTTTTGTCCTCAGGTGCGTTTTAGGGAACACTACTATTCTCGCTGAGTTTGCTAGTGAAGAGGAAATCAGCCGTTTCTTTGCACAAGGTCAGTCCATGACTGCCCAGCCTGGCTGGCAGACCCTGGGCACCTCTCAGAGCCGGATCGGATCCATTGAGGGTTCCCACCCCTTCCCAAACCGCAATGATCCAAATCACTGGAACGGTGCTGGGCTGTCGGGAGCCGGCAGTGGAGACCTCCATGGCACTTCTCTCTGGGGTGCTCCTAACTATTCCTCGAGCCTGTGGGGGAACCCCGGCGGCAGCGAGGGCCGCGGACTCAGCAGCCCCTCCCCCATCAACTCCTTCCTCCCTGTCGACCACTTGGCAGGGGGCGGGGACACCATGTAATACACCTTTCACCTTCTGACTTAGGAACTGTGACCTCAGTGTGTAATAATATTAATAATAATAATCATAATAATTAGAATAATAAGGAAACAAATGGCACTAGTTTGACTTTTTTTTCCACCTATGAAAAAAAAAAAAAAAAAGACGGGGTCACCCTGTGGAAACAAGTTACTTTTTCTGCACATTTTTCCTCTTTGTTTTAGCCCAAAACATATCAGTTTGAATACTTGAATCATGCAGGCCAATATTATAATGTGAAAGGATATATTTACACTTCCAGGTAGTGCTCTTCATGGAAAAAATGCTTCAAATGAGCTCATTTGTTTATTCATCATGTTTATTTGAATTCCAATTTTTTTTCTTTTTATTGCGTTTGTTTGCTGACAATGTTGGAGTATGAGCTTTTAACTTTGCACTGAATGTGGTTTTTCTCAGTATAATCCGCAATATAGAGGGAGCCCACAGTTCCAGTGTAGTTGTTTACTCAAGGATGTTCTTAGGAAGCGTGCTCTCTACTATGCCTTGATGTACGCCTACCTTATTGTGGTATTGTGGAGTTCAAGATCAAGATACAAATGCTGACTTAGGATTATTTGACAATATTAAAGAAATAAGTATTGCACCAATTGTTTAAAACTAAAGAATTTAGCTCTGCAGTGTAAAAAACTGTAGCCACAGCTGTGACTTGCAAACCCGACCTGCAAGCCAGGGGGAACAGCACTTTCAAATAGGCTTTCAATTTTGTTTTGGAGGCGCCACGTTGTGCCCTCTTGTTTACAGACTTTTTGAGGAAAAAAGTGTTTACTCTTCCTTCATTTTAAAATAAAAATATATTAAAAATTAAAAAAAAAAAATTATAAAATGAAAAAGTACTTTAAAAAAACTTAAAAATGCAAAAAAAAGAAAAAAAATGTATATTGAGGATGAAGACGAAGCTTTCTATCTCTGGGAATACTGATCAGTGTTTGGCCATGTTTTTTTTTTTTTTTCGTTTTGTTTTTTTTTTTTTTTTTTTTTTATCTATTACTCTCGTCTGCTAAATAACGAGCATGGTTCTCAGGAAATATACCCAGTTTCCCCAAGTAGAAACTCCTTGTAGGAAAATCCAACTTTTAGCACTGAAACTACTTATAGCTCTGTAAGTTTTTCTCTGCCAAATACCTGCTTTAAGCTGGACATGTTCTACATACTGCTTTGAAAAATGCTGTCTTTTTATTAGTGAGTGGAGATGGTTTGCTCAAACGCTATATTTGTAATTTTCCTTCCCTTTATTCCCATTATCGAGTGGCTCAATGTTTTTTGCTCTTTGTGACTGTCGAATTTAACTGTTGTACTTTAAAAAAAGAAAAAGAAAAAGCCGAAATCAGTAACTATGCATACTGTAACCAGATACCTGGCTTTACAGAATCACTTTGTTTTGTTAGAGATGTTTTAAATGTTAAATTGCAAATGCTTTATTTGCAAATCTTTCTCCTTGCCACAAATGGTGTTCTAAAAAAAGAGTAAAGTAAAATCTTGTTTGGTCATTCAGAGACAGACAAGGTTGACATTTTAACAGTGCAAAAGTCGCCCACATTTCATTGCCTTGATTTAAATTGTGTCCGAAGATGCAACGAGTCAAGTGGCTTTTAACTGTTTACAAATAGAATGTGATTGTAACGTGTACAGTTTGGTTGTGTTGAAATCTGAAGTTCCTCAATATTAATAAATCATGACGTTTTGGCTGCTCAGTATGTTGTTGTTGTTGTTTGAACGCTGGTTTGTCTTTTGAAATGCCAGGCCTTTTTGAAATTTAGAGGCACTGGAAGGCTAGAACAGTGGTGAATGTAATCTTTTGCTGGTAGTTCAAATACATGCAGAAAACAATGTGTGTATATTTACATACAAACAATATTTACAATATTGATTGTTTAGTTACTACAATGATGCACAATTTATAAACGCTTCAAAGAAAGATTTCAGCATTAGGCTAAGCCATGGACCTTAATTTTTTTTTATTGTAATCTTTTTTTTTTCTTTCTTTTTTTTTAAGCTTTTTAAGTTAATTTCTCCATATTGTTAAATTGAAAGCATTGTAAAAAAAAAAAAAAAACATTGAGTATTACCCAGACTTGATAGTGGCATGCCAGTATTTAACCATTAAGTACATGCTCTACCAAATATAAATCAACAATTTCTCCAGATCTTGCTTTTCTCGTTTTGTTAAAACATTTTGCGGAACATTTAATGTATATTAAGAAACTGAGATGAAAAGCCTTGGATTTGCACTTGTGTGTGTGTGTGTATAGACATGTAGAACAGATTCAGTTGTACATGGTACGTGTATACTTCCTAAAAAGAGAGAGGAGCGTTGTTGTGGACGTGGAGAAGGTTCTTGGGTAGTTGGCTTCGTTGTGAGATTGTCGTGTTCAGTTTGTTATGTACTTCGGTTTTGTCGGTTGTGTTGTTAAGTAGTCCAGGTTTTCTCCAGGTCGACCAGCTCCATTCCCTCGCAGTAGGAGTGAGGCCGAGGTGTCTTAACCTGGAAAGCAAGCAGACGCCATTGTGAGGCATTATAGCAGGATTAGTCTGGAACACCTCAGCTTCTCCTCTAGTGCTGACTTGAAGTGGCTTGGGTGCTTTGTTATGTGGAGTTTACCTGCCCGGGGCCTCCACTTTTGTTTCTTGTAAGCTTGCGATGCGCATCTTAGCACTGTGTGAACCACAGGTCTGGGTTTATTTAGCTGTGCTGTTTGCGGTCAGACACAGGTGTCTATATTATTGCCCTGCCCCCTGATTACTTATATTGTTCTGTATTGGAGTGAACTGACATAGAGTAGGGAAAAGCCGGTTGTATCCATCCTGTTGATTTCTGTTTTTAATTTTCTTTGTTTGCCTTCTGATTTTGTCAGCTTTATTGTGCACCTATGTAGAGCTGTTTTGATGTTGGACAATATCTCACCAGGGTGTTGCGAAAAACCCACTGTTATGCCAAATTGGGGAGGGAGAGGGAGGGAGAGGGGGCAAAGGGATTGTTTCTTTTGTAAAAGCTGGACAATGTAAATGCTTGAAATGTCATCTACAGATAGCTACTGTGAGAAAGAAACAAAAAAAAATGAGCAATGTACAATCCCCATTGCTGCTCTGCAGTTCTTTTGTATTGCCATGTCAAAGTGGAGAAATAAGGGTTGGCCAGACATTCTACTTTTGTATTAAGTAAATGTGATTCTTTACTGATGTATCCTCTGAGTGAATTTTAAGCACCCCTTTTACATGGTTCCTACTGTTTAACAATGTGCTAAGGCAATTTCCTTTTCATACTGTGAGCATTGCTGTCTTGTCATTTTATAAACCCTGTAAAAGCTTTAGTGAAAGCAGCACAAAGAACCAGAAAAAAAAATCGAAAGCTCGGATTCTTTCCTTTGAAATCCCCATAGAAGTCAGTCTATGCAGTGTGAAGTTAACAGCGCCGGTGTGTCCATTTGTTTGCTTTAAACAATCCAACAATAGTAATATAGGATTGAAAACGTCATTGAACATGTGCCATTAAAAAGTCTATTTTGAGAAATTGGCCAGTAGTAGCATTTATTTGTGATTTATTGTTCACAGGTCCCCCAGGTGGACTGTAACTGCAAAGTAACCTTTTTAAAAATCTCAAAAGTTGGGAAGAAAAGTTTAAAGTGCTCACTTCTAACTTATGCACATTGCTTTGGTAGACTGTTTGAACAATGTATAGAAAACAATAAGTCTAATTTACCAACTTAAATGAGCAGGAAGTACCTTTTCGTGTCTTCTTGGGGTCATTTGAGAATTTTATCTTGGGGAACTGCACTTTTTGAAGGACAATCCTTATTTGTATTGGTATACATTTTGACTAAAGAATAAGTCTAATACAAGGTAGAAACTGTCAATTGTGTGATGAATGTTTCCATTGATGCTGTCATTTTAACTTTTTTTCCTCTGTGTTGCTTGCGTTTAAATTTTAGTGCTAATATGTAATAAGATGTAGATTAGATATTAGGTCTTTTGTTGACTGTACTTGTAGACTGATTACTGTTTGTAAAGTTATGCTGATCTCTGCATCAGAATACAAAGCTGTATAACTTGGGTGCAACCCACAATAAAATCCTAACAGTGACATGTTGGTGGTGGTGTTTCCATTGCTTTGTGTAACCTTGCTTCTTATTGGTCACGTATTCATCCACTTCTTGAGTATTACGTACACCGATCTCCTCAGAAATATTGTCAATTCTATTAATGAAGGATCCTACATCAGAACTGAACGAATCCTTAAGCCCTTCCAACACATTCATGAGGAAAATATAAACATTCACAAACACGTCAGCCAGCGTAGACAACCGTTGAGTGCTGTTTCACCATCCATAGCATTCTGATTAGGTATGTCATTGTAATGTCACCTCTTGTCATTTAGCAGATGCTCTTATCCAGAGCAACTTGTATAGGTTACAGTGTTTTCCATTTATACAGCTGGATATTTACTGAGGCAATTCTGGGTTAAGTACCTTGCCCAAGGGTACAGCAGCAGTGTCCTGGGGGGAATCAAAACCCCAATATTTTGGTTACAAGCCCTGGTCCTTGCTACTATGCTACAGTGCTGCACTTTCATACCTTAACAACAGTATGTCAAGTCTGTCCCAAAATTACATACCTTCTGCGAATAGGCATGAGCTGTTGTGGCAGGTCCCTGACAGGGAGGGTTTGGGGGGAAACTCACTGATCTGTGGATGCCCAGTTGCTGTAGCAGGGGAAAGGGAGTCCACTGGATGGGCTCGATGGGCCAGCTGCACACAGACAGGTCGCTGGCCTTCCCAGAGTCAGCCATCCACTCGTTGATGCTGCTTGCACTAAGGTCCCAGTTGTAACGGGATCTGCAAACAAACAAGGTTGAGCCCAGTCTGCTGGGATAAATGTTCATTTTAAAGACACAGGAGCCTTGCTCCAATGGGCTCAGTGTAGGAACAAGGTTACAAATTACATATCCAGCATGATTTCCCATTGCAAATACCTTAATGACTGAAAGTTGTTAAATATCCTACTTTCCTTGAAAACTGTGGAAAATTTCCCAAATGTACAAAAAATGTGTACTTTTTCCTTGACGGGTCATTAAATCTAAATCATTAAATCCATCTTTTTGCTGAACTGGCAAGCTTGAAGTCAGTGTGCTAATATTGCTAAGAAATTGGCTCATTCATTTTGGATATTCTGTCCACTGAGTCATTTAAGACTGGTATTTGCTGCCAAGGGCACCCAGAAGTGAACGCCTATACAAATAAAATCTATATGCTCCTAATATGCATTTTCCCATTAATTTCAGAATAGACCACATTTGCAGGTATTTGTTGCAACAATGAAATAAATGAAAGCCTTTCAATTATCCCTAAGTGATGGAAAATACAGATCTGATACAACTGAGAAATATGTATCTATACCCTGTAGCCAGCAACAACGCAACAAATTTAAATGTTTTAACATTCTGATACCTATTTAATGTTAACATTTTCACAGTAGTGCCTCTATACTGACAAACTCCTAACTTGACATGTAGCTGTGAAGATTTAAGGATGTACTTGTGCTGCTTTGGCCCTCCACCATCCTAATTATACATTAATATTCCTATTTAATAAAGACATTCTTTTGGCTGTAATTTCAAGTCACATATTTTGTCACCTGATGTGAAGAATGTCCAGATAACACAAGACACAGGATGGATATTGGACATCTAACAGATTCTTAGATTCTTAGATTATTCAAATTTTCCTTTTGTAGCCTTTGGTACTTAAACTAAAAATTAAATAATACAGTTCAACATGGGGCATAACTTGCATGTGCACAGGTACCCATTTCCCAGCAGGTGGCAGCATTGAGAATGCTCTGCTCTTTCTGAATGCTGATGATTTTCAAAGTAATCCAGGGTTAACGTGACTGCACTAGATGTGTGCATTTTCACCATTTAAAACTGAGAAGCAAAAAGGACAGAAGAAATAAGATTATGCTCTTCATGTATGGGTGATCCTGTTAACTGACTCACAGGGTGCATTAAGAATGTCTTATCAGGAAGACTTTTCTTTGTGATCATAGTGCATCATACAAGGATGAGGGAAAAAGAGGGAGGAGGTGTGTGTGCGAA
Organism: Megalops cyprinoides; assembly: GCF_013368585.1. Taxonomy (NCBI): domain Eukaryota; kingdom Metazoa; phylum Chordata; class Actinopteri; order Elopiformes; family Megalopidae; genus Megalops; species Megalops cyprinoides. Next base: position 28,940,302 of record NC_050583.1, read on the forward strand.
CAACACACATCATTGTGTTTTAGTGGTTTCCCTTCACATCCCCTGGGTCACCTCTGCTCTGACCACTGTTTTTCCACAACAGGTCCTCTCAGGGTGTGACCGCAACGGCTGTCTCTGTACATTACCCTGCAAAGTCATTCATCTGTCCACAGTGTAATCACTGTAATCACTAATCACAGGCGTTGGACACTCCATGGGCTTAACATTATAGCTCTGTTAATAAAACAGGAAACTGGCCACTGAAAAAACAAGACATTACAATTTCCAATTAGTTCTTTTCAGGTAAAACAATACATAGTGTGGCGAGGTCATGTTTTTGCTGTGACCTAGGTTTATGTTCATACATTATGTGCCCCTTCTGACATCAGATTTGTGTGTGTGTGTTTTAGGTGTGTCTCTCACCCATGTGTGTAGACTGTGTTGAGGTGTGTTCCACTCTCCGGGCATGTAGACGCGATGGAGAGTGTGTCGTCATGGTAACAGCAGGTACGATCAAGAGCTCTGAGGTGCAGCAGCTCGTCTGATCGGCTGAAGCCGGGGTTGTCGAGGGAGTCCGCTGAACCTGGCCACGAACGCAGCCAGAACCTTCCGGATAGCTCGTCGAAGTGATTGAACCTCCGATAGCTGCAGGAAGGGAGACAGACCAGATCAGACAAAACTGCAACCGAACAGTCCACACATGATCAAAACAGAGTGCTATACACTATGCCACTGTGCTGTTTCGGCATTATATACAGCACCGGTCAAAAGCTTGGACACACCTGATTGAGATAATGGAAAACATGCATTCAAAAACATGTTGATCAAAAGACTTAAATGTGTGAAATTTGTTTCTTAGATAAATATAAAGAGTGAAATTGATATCTATGTATGAACTTCTTTCCAATTTTTTTTTTTAATTTTAAAAATATTTTTTGGCTACTTTGAAGAATATAAAGATTCTACTTTTAAGAATCTAAGATAGTTTTGATTTTTTAACACTTTTTGGTCACTGCATAATTCCATTTGTGTTATTTCAGTTTTGATGTCTTTACTATTATTCTAAAATGTGGAAAATAGTAAAAAAGAAACTCTTCTATGAGTGGGTGTGTCCAAACGTGGCACTGTATGTATAAATGACACAAACCCTGACATGAACCTTAAATTATACATATATTGCACTTCACTTCATGAGTGTGTTCATGAGGCATTGTATACAGTAGCATGAGGATGAATGTGAGATTGGCCCTGTTGGTTACCACAGACAGTCACTATACATTCCCAAAGTAGAGACAGGAAGTCAGAAATGAACACATCAGGAAGTGTGAGAGGGCTGCTGTCTCATTCCTGCCGCCTGGAAACAGAGGAAGACGGAGAGAAAGGACACGTCTCCCAGGTCTCACAGGCTGCCACTCCTGACAGCGTGTGACCCTCTCTGACGTGCGGAGGAAACGGAGAGCAGTTCACACACACACACACACACACACACACACACACACACACACACACACACACACACACACACACACAGTGTTGCCAGCTTTCATCTCTCCCTCACTGCGCTCTCTCCAAAATTAACTGGAAAAAGAAATTACTCCTCTGAAATGAAAACATTTTGTTAAGCTTTTGTTTGTGCTTTGTCCCAATGGCCTTGTGGTACAATGGAGACACACTGATGCCAAGCTATTCTAGTTTTGACCCATTCTGGCTTTGGAGTGTGTTCAAGTAACACATCTGTAATGTATAAATCCAAATACTAATAGTACCAAGTGTCAAGTGAGATCTGTACTGTTGGCCCCTGGTTGTGTATTGCTGTGTGTCAGGTTACCCTGCAAACTTATTTACAGTCCAGTTAATTTGGAGTGAATGAGCAGTAGCCAGTGTTTACGGGCATGCAGTATGTGCTGGAGTGTGTCTGACTGCTGCGCTGTGCGCGATGTGGTGTTTGGGCTCCCTCCCCGCTGCTTCCTCAAAACCCCAGACCTCCAGTGGGAACCGATACCCTCACAGCCCCAGCTGTTTCCATCAGTGCTCTGCTATCTGGGTCCCCCAGCCTGTTTTCATTGGCTCTGTGTGCATTCCAGTCATTCAACAACAACAACAACAACAAGAAGCCAGTCAGTCAGGGCAGGGGGAGCCACAGAAAGAGCTCCAGAGTCACAACCCTCACAGCCAGAGAGCACCGCTCTGAGCTCCCGACACACTACCACGGTAAGCGGAAAAGGAGAAGGGAAACCATGGTAAGTCTCAGCTCCAGTGGAACCAAGATCTTCAGTCAGTTGACTGACATCCACTTGAAATTTGGTAACATTATACATAGCTATTGCAGCACGATGCAAGGGCCTTCCTCTTGGCTGGGTGTCTGATACCTGCTGCGTGTCTGGTCCACCTTGGCCTGAATCAGCATGGCTTTGACGCGTCGGACGGCCAGAAAGGACACGACGGCCATCAGGACAGCCACGGAGAGCAGGACACCCAGGCACACCCCCACCAGCCTCTGCCGTGTCATGCGCAAGTCACACCGCCGGCCCATGAACCAGAAGTCCTCACCCACAGGACACCTGCACGGAGAGAGGGCCGGGATCAGCACTCAGGGCCTCCATTACATCACATTACATTATATTATATTACATCACATTGATTTAGCAGATGCTCTTATCCAGAGCAACTTCCAGCACAAAAGAACATACATGTGTATCCATTCAAGGTGAATGAGAAAGAATGTCAGACCAGGCTCACAACATTCCCACCCCAGTGAGTGTGAGCATAACACTATTTAAGCCCTGCCACAACTTAACTTGTACAACCTGACTAGGTAACAGAAGTCAAGTATACTACCATATATCAGTCACTAGATCATAACAGCGCCAATCTTTTATCTTCGACTATGTCTGCTTATATTTGCACAGCAAATATGCTGGATCAGCACTTACAAGCTTCATAACTAATAGTTCATAAATGTATCATGGTGGAACTACTTCTATAGATAAGCGCATCATTCACATTCTGCACAGTGAACACAGTATTCTACCCTGTGGCCATGCAGCCCACAGAGAGAGGGAAGGGAAGATAGTGCTCATTACTGGCACATTGGCTGCTGGCCATGGTGGTGCATGCAGATGCCGCTGTTCTTGCAGTAGTCTGTGTGGCACAGCGAGGTGCAGCTGGCATTGCCCCCGCCGGTTGGCACACACTGGAAACCCGAGGGGCACAGGAACAGCCAGGAGCACAGGTCCGCCTGAAGCCCTGCCAGAAAGAGGGTGAAAGGGGGGGGGTGGTGTTAGTGTGTAGTGTGTGTAGAGCCAAAGTGACCTTGAGTGAGTCAGCAATGACCTGAAAGGCAGGTGTTAGAAATGGATTCTGGACCTGAGGGCTGTGGTTCTGTATTGAAGTTTTGTACCACTGAGGCTCCAATGAAAAAAATGCCATATAAATGTATACAAATACAAATCATGGGAGACATAAGCCACTGTAAGCTGCCTGAGATAAAGGTGTCTGGTAAAAATTAAAAGATAATAATATACTGTGCTGTGCTGTTACTGCTAGGGCTGCACAGCACGCACTGTGCGCAGTCACAACCCATCACAGTGTAGGACAGACAGCTGTCACACACACTGACAGGCACCTCAAAGCACACTCATCTGTAAGAGCTCACTCACCACCCACAGTGATGTTCACCACCTTGGCTCCACCCAGATACAGCCCCTCCCTCACAGCCTCCCTCAGCCCGGTCACGTCCAGGAGACCCCCGGGAGCCCCTAGCCAGGACAGCGCCCTCGCAGCACCGAACACAGGCACACTCTGCAAGACACCTCTCCCACTGCGGATACACACACACACACACACAAAAGGATGACAGCCTACTGGACAGAAGTTCCACATAAAGGCACTGAGGGAGCGTCCATGTCTCTTCTTACCTTGTCCATGGCACCTGCAGCCCCTCGTAACCTGAAGCCCTCTGTAAGAGCGGTTCTACCTGGAGCACAGGACAATCAGACATTACATTATTGTCATTTAGCAGACACTCTTATCCAGAGCGACTTACATAGGTTACAATTTTTACGTTATCTATTTATACAGCTGGATACTTACTGAGGTAATCGTGGGTTAATTACCATGCCGAAGGGTATAGCAGCAGTGCCCCAGCAGGGAATTAAACCAGAAACCTTTTGGTTACAAGCCCTGCTCCTTACCATTATGCTACGCTGCCACCCCAGACAAATCAGCTAAAGAAAGAGGCACTGATTTCCCTGCACCATCCTATCTGTGTGTGCCTGCTGTACATTTGTAAGGGGCCCAGACACCTTGCTTTACCTTTTGGACTGCATCCATGTTAATGCTGTCAGCCTGAGGAGATTCCGGCTCCCCTCGAGACCCACTGTCCAGAACAATCTGCAGCAGCAGCCGAACAGTTTCCTCTGGAAATTGCAGATGTGATTGCAACTTACTTATAGTATACACTTATACTCACAGACTTGTGTACTTTAACTCACATTCATTGTGCAAGAGCTGTTCATATATACCTCATTCATGCCATACTTATTCCATGTATGCATCTTGCACTAGTATTGTTTGGTATTTGTTGACTGGAACCAGAGTCAATATGTCAAGAAGCATGCTTGGCCAATAAAGTCTGATTCTGATTTAACACAAAGACTTGCTTTAGAGTAAAGTTGAGAGAACTCAAGTCAATGCAGACTGACTGTATCAGTGAAACAACTCACCTATCTAATTGATATTATTACTTTGATAATTTTGTGAAATGAAAGTGAAATGAAAAAAACAGCAATACACCCTCACACAGCCAATGCTGACCTTTTAGGATGGCTGGCTGGTTCTGCATTATGAATACCCTGCCTCTGACCGGTTTAGCTGTGGAGCTGGGGATCATGGGAGTTCTGCCAGAGGGTGACTGTGTGGAGGCTCTGCTGGTAGACAGTTCTGTCCTGGGAGGGAGGGGGCCTGTCTGAGGACTGGAGACCTGTGAGGTAGGCCTGGGCCAAGGTGTCAAGGGGGGCGGCGCCGTGGGGGTTTGATGAGTGGTTTTGCTGCGGACAGTGCTGGTAGGTTGCACGGTCGCAGTAACTGGAACAGAAGTGACAGGGGAGCTGGATGTTCCTCCTGACACTGAGGCTGTGGTGGTAAATACAGGAGAGCCCGTTCTCCTCTGTGCCCCCTGAGTCCCGCCTGGCACAGACGTGGACAGTCTCTGGGGGCCCACAGTAAAGAGGGTTGAGGATGCAGAGACAGAGCCCCCTGCTGTGCTTCTCACTGTTGGAGGGGACCCAGCTGTGGGCGGGGCCACGGTAGGAGGCTGAGATGTCATAATCAGAGAGGTGGTGTCAGAACCCACCGGAGTGGGTGTGTGTCTGTAGAAATAGGGGTCAGCGCTGGTGGCTGCTTTCTCCAAATGCCCAACAGGGCTAGTGCTGTGAACTCCTTCCTCAGGTCTCTCTGTGCCACTGGTCCCCCGACTCAGAACAGGGGATGTGGTGAAGGGAAGGTCAGAGGTTGTCACCCATTTGAAGAGATTGTCAGGGGTGCTGTGGGCACGAGAATCACTGGAGATGTCCTCAGGCTCAGTAGCGCCCCCCTGAGGTCCTGCAGTGACCGTGGGAGCAGTGGTGGAGGCAGCCGGTGCAGCTCTGGTGTCTGTCTCTCCAGGGCTGAGAGGATGTGAGGTAGAGTTTGAGCTGCCTGATTTATACGCTGGGCTTCCCTCACTTTCAGGCCGAGGGGAAACCCCAGGCACTGCTGTCACTGAGACAGGGGTCAGGTGAATGTCATTTGGCGACACTGAAACTTTGATTTCTGGTTCCACTGTCAAAGTTTCTGTGGAATGTCGATTCACAGGGCTACGAGTTGATGTTACCCTGCTGGTCACAGATGTGGTAAACTCTGCATTGCCCTCTTTGCCCAGATCTGTGATGAGGGTTGCAGCAGAGGTGCTGGATGAGCCATGTAAATCTATGTCCAGTCCTAGACGAGTAGTGACTGATGCCACCTCACTATGAGTGGCAGCTGGATCTGCGCTGCCTGTAGAGATTCCAACACTCCCCAGTGCAGGGGGCAAAGCTGTGCCACTCGAGCTGTCTGTGGAGAGTGGTATGCGGGAAGCCTTCTCTGAAACATCCGGTGGAAGGGCATCAGCGCTCTCACCCTCAGAGAGGCTTCTGGTGACAAGCCTGGAGGAGCCCTCTGCTCCAGTATAGTCTGTTATTCTCTCTGTGGTGCCGTGTCTTTCCCCGTTTACCCATGACCCCTGCTCTGTGCCTCTGTTAGTGAGGCCTTCTGACACAGAGGTAATGACAGGTTCAGGATGAGTGACGCTCCGTGAGCCCCTCCCCACGGTGCCCGTCGACTCCAAGAACCCGTTTTGCCCCTCTGAGAGACTACGGGTGCTGCTAGGCAACGAGGCAGAAAAAGAAGGCCATTCTGTAACATCCTGTCCACCAGTGCCAGGAATATTGCTTGCGATTGTTTGCCTATCATCACCGTGTGTTGAACCCTTTCCACTGTGACTTTCTGTGAAAGCTGTGGTGAGATGGGCGGTGGGCGAATGTCCAGAGTCCAGCAGTGTGAGGGCTGACCGTGAGTACACTGTCGAAGTGACGCTGTGAGACTCAGTCACACCTGGAGTATCAGTCCACTGGCCTGGAGGCACCGTGAGAGGGGCTGGAGCTGTCATGTTGGGGGGCTGTGTGTGCAGCCCAAAAATGGCCGTGACAGAATCAGTTCGAGTACGAGAGAGAGGAGCAGCTGCCCTGGTGACTGCACTCCGAAAGATGGTGTCCACACCTTGTGTGGGAGGGAGAACGGAGGTGGCGTGTTTGGAGAAATACATGGATGCGTCCAGGAAAGGGGGAGGTTCTGGCCCGTTTTCTATGGTCTGAGTCGCCAAGCTGGACCGGCGCGGCCCTGCAGCATCCAACCTCCGCCCGCTGCCCTTGGTGGGCTGGTCCGGAGCGATGGTGATGTGTGAAACGGGGAGAGCAGCGCCAGACGTGTCCGGGTTATTGTGCGGCGCTTCCTGAGGGAGGGGGGCCGCTTCCTTATCAGATAGTACAGACGCGCTGGAGCTGAGCCAGAGGGTGGGGGCCGAGGTCGGGCTGTGGAATGCGGCGACCATACCATGTCCCATCCCTAGCCCCCGCGCCCTAATGGTGCGGCGATGGTAGCCCCTGCTGTCCACGGAAGATTCCGGGAGCCGGGACTTCCTCCAGGCTCCGGGAGCTCCCGAGATGTTGGGAGAGGAGGCCTCTGTGTACATGGCAGGGGCTGTCCGAGGCGACTCGCCCCTTCCCCACTCTGAGGAATTCTTCATTTCTTCACTATCTAAAAAAGCGAAACAAAACAGAATGAGTGTTTACTACTGATAGGAACAGTGGGACAGAACAATGTCATTAGTCAAGGCTATAACCTCTTGCTCAATGCTGTAAAATTCCCAGCCCAGACTGGCACACTGGGAGATTTACAATATGGTGCTGAACTACACTGTAGAGTAAGGCAAGCATCTTCTGAGGGCAATAAGTTACCATTTTACATCTTAAAAAAATGAAATGCTCAATGCGAAAAATATCCACAAGAATGTCATTGTTAATATTTTGTGTAATTTTAGTCACTTTTGGTCATGTATTAATCAAAAAGATTTATAATTGAGTTACTTCAAGCTGAAACTTGTCCAACTCGAGCCATTCAGCAATTGTGAAAAGACAATACAAAATGACAAAAGGTAAGAGGATAATTAAGTAGTATCATAAATGGAAACAAATGGCAGAATGTTATAAACAGAACTGTAAAGAAAAGCTCCATAAATTACATTTTAAAAATTAATATGTAAATAAACATTTATAAAATAAGTTTAATATGACACTCATGGCTGTGGCAGTGTAGAATAGTGCTAAGGAGTAGGGCTCATAACTGAAAGGTTGCTGGGGCACTGCCGCTGTACCCTTGGGCAAGATTCTTAATCCACAATTGTCTCAGTAAACATCCAGCGGCATAAATGAATGACATATAAAAATTGTAACCTATGTAAGTTGCTCTGGATAAGAACGTCTGCTAAATGACAATAATGTAATATAATAATGACACAAAAATTGATAGAAAATTACAACCCTGGCATAAACAAAAAACATATAGTAATAGATGGATAGTATTTCTATGACAGTCTAATTCTTTAATTACAAAAATGCAACACTCCCATTGTGAAATAACTTTAGTTGTAGTGTGCTCCAATTTTAACATTATTCTTTATAAATTAAACAGAAATGAAGATTCAAAACACTTCAGTGTAGTACAGTGTGTTAAAAACATCAGCCTGCAAAACAACTGGCGCTAAATTAAACTAAAATTAAAGTAAAACTAAATTAAACAAATGTAAATAAAAAGACAGCTGTGAATGGAATTTAGAACATGCCATTACTTTACTTTTTCAAAAAGAAAAAGGCAAATTTGAAAAAGGCACAACGTGTCATCACACTCAGATGTTTATGAATGAGATGATGAGTAGGAATCTGTTTTTATACTGACCATATTTATTCATAGTGACATTTTCGTAAGGGTGAAGGTTAGGGTTATAAGGGGGAGTTTAATTATCTGAAGGGGTCTGACATTTGGCAGTCTACTCTAGTAAAAAAATTGTGATTATTTTTAAGAAAGGGGGTGAACAGTATGCAACCTGACTAAGCTAGCATGCACTGTAAATTTTAATGGACAATTATTTGTTTATATTCATTATAAAAATTCAATCAATCAATCAATCAATCAAGTAATTGCCCTGTCTACTGTGGATCCTAATATCAAAGACTGTATTTATTCTGTCTCGTTTCCCTTCATGTACATTTATTCAGATTTCTCCCTAAAAGTTTCTTTAAACAAAATATCTGTGGTTGTCAAATTCAAAACGCTTGTATATAGAAATGTCATAGTCAAGTGGTCAAACGCGTCGTTTTGATTGCAGAAAACTTACCGGTGAAGTAGATCTTTATTGACTGTTGAGAACTGCCATACTGTTTCGCTCTCCAGGTAATGATGGTCGTGCCCGACCCAGAGAATGATGACGACTCCTCTGGCACATAGACCATCTGATCTCCGCTGTTCTCAAAATGCACCCAGAGACGCGAAGTATAATCGGTAGAAACGATATCCAATCGTACCTTCTGATTAGGGGGGGCTTCAAAAATCCACGTGCATTTAGCTTGTCGTAGCCCATTGTAATAAGTAGGTCCAGTAATAACATTTGAAGCAACTTGGCCTGCTGTTGAAGAATAATGTATGTAACCGCTTTTCTCTCGAAGAATGTCTATAGTTCCCCCGCAGTCACGGTGTACCACGGCAAAAAGATAACCTGTGAGGTGAAAGTGACGTTTAAACACTACGGCATACAATGACAGACTGATTCGCCACAATCCCCCCTTTTTATTTTACGAGAACTCATTAAGCTAACGTCGAGTATTCCCTCTATTTCTAAACTCAATTCAAAATTGTAGTAGAATTACTGTCAAAACACTGTATTGCTAATTTGTAGTTTTAATCCTTTTAGGCATAAATAACTACATAGGATACAATTTGAGTATCTATACAGCTTTTAAACATATGGCTTACCTGTACTGAAAACTGAGAGCAGTAGATAAACAGAGAGTTGCATTGTGTGATTTCAGACATCCCACTGAGGACTCTGACAGCTCTTTTAATTCCATACAGATGATCTTGTTCAATTATTGAAACGCAGGTCATCAAAACCGATGTTCGCTGTTAGGCACGCTTGTGAAGCAAGACAAAAAAATTCCTTTTGTTTTTTCCAAACAATCTACTTTCAGAATAGAATAACGGACTTTCCCTCCCCACCCCTCTCTATGCGCTCTTTCTCTGGTCTGTAAAGGAAATCCTACTGTTGACAGGGTGAGTGCGTTACTCTAAATGAGACACACGTGTGTTGAAATGGCGCTAGAGTAAATAGCCAGGCGAGAGACCCCGACGTCCCATGACCATCTGAATAATATTAACCCCCGGCCTGCGGCGGTTCCTGTTGCGCACTGGACTTCAGGTAATTACCGCAGAGGACAGGTTATTTAGTTTTGCACAGGGTAAAAATTGTGTTTGTGGAAATTGTGGAAACAACTGTTTATGGCAAACAAACATGAAAGGGTACTGATGAACTGTTCGTCTTCATGTTACAATCCCCACTTACGAAGTGGGCCTACTTCATTTTACCGTGTATGTGCGTCACCGAAAAACGTTTTATGTCATACAACTTTTACATATCATCTTGAATGTAATAGCCATTTATCTCATACTCTCAACCGTTCATCCAATCTCAGATTAATCCATTTCATCGTTATTGCAGACACTGAAAGGAACTGAATGCTATAATTAATTAATATTTAATTATATATAGTGCTAAAACAACTTATTACATTTATCACAAGAAATTCATACTTGACTAGAATTAGAATTTCTGAAACCGTTGGATCTCACTCAATCGCTTAAACATACAACGCTTGGCAGTACTGTGAAGTAGGACTGTTTACTGTGAGTGCGTCTGTTTTAAATCAGAGGGAAGCTGTAAACGGTGGAGGGAAGTCTGAGGGAGATTCAGGCAGGAGATGGTCTCTCACAGGCAGCCCCGGCAAAGGGAAGAGCCAGCGGCAGTGACATGTCTCCCCTCTCATTAACACCACAGTCTCTGAACACATGCTGCTTTATCACAACTTCCAACATGACTGCCCTGCTGGTACTCACAGATAATGAATGAAGGAGAAAAAAATCTGGGTCAAGGTGAGTTTCCGTGAAGGGCATCTTTCATGTGCATGGTTGCAACTGCAACCTGTAACCACTAGATGGAGACACAACATATTGCCCACTGAAGAGTCATAAACTACCTAGTGATCGATGGCTCTGAACTCTATTTAGTCCATCTAAACACCCATTGGTTTAACATTTTATTTTTAGATTTTTTTTCTCCAAGATCATCATTAGAAATGTAATTATATACAAGTAAAGCAGTAAATGGGTGTACAACAGACAAGGTACTTGATACAAAGACACACTTTGTGGGGGAAAAACAGGGAAAACTAAAATGCAGAGCCATCTGGTTCAGGTCCTTTGTAGTCACGTGGTTGAGGGGGTTGCCACATGTACCTCTCTACCTGTGGTAAAAGGATGAAACATAAATTACATCATTCACATGCCAATGTTGAGCTACCATTCTCAGTAACTGGGGAACTTGGCACTGTACACACAGCTCACCTTTTTAACTCAAGAGATTATGTTCAGAGTTATCACATTAAAAGACAAATATTGTGAAATTTGTACACACTGGGAGCATCTGAAGTTCACAATACAAAGCAATGTATTGCAAATTATATTTATTATTATTATTATGTAGCTGTTATGGCTATGAATGGGAGAAGGGGGGTCAAAAGGAAGGTGAAAGAAAATGCCTTACTGTAGGTAGGAGGTCCCTCATTCATACACATCCTTCTTTTCTGCAATGTACTGTACAATCTCCTGTGGAGACATTAGCTTCTCGGCCTCCACGTCTGGGATCTCAAACCCTACAAGTCAGTAAGAGAGCAGTGGGCATTACTTCTTGTGATGAAGACTTCTCCTTAAGAGGTTGTTTTGGAGCAACTTACCATTTCTTCATTCAACAGTGAATTCATTGTAATTCATCAACGAACTGCATCTCTCTAATCTCTCTTTATGAATACTCAGCATTTAGAAAAAAAGCACAAAGGCAAAAAGGATATGACGCACCAAACTCATCTTCCATGGCCATAATTATCTCCACCTGGTCCAGGCTGTCCAACCCCAGATCTTTCAAGAAGTGAGATGTGGTCTGAAGCTGAACACACAGTAGTTACCATAAAGATATTCAACTACCAGTAACCATACAATATACATTGGACTCAAGCAGTTAATGGACAAATGATTTGAATGATGTTAATCCACAAAGTCCTATGTATTGTGAAATACATAAAATGTACAAATTGTTGTAAAAGTTGTCATGAAAAGTCATTGCCACTGTGTACTTTGTGTAAGCCATTGTGTACCGATTTCCAGCTGTGCAAATTAGGTTGTCAAGTTTGTTTTGTAAGTATCACTCTGCTAGGAATAAAAGGCTTAATCTTTTATTTTTGGCGCAGGCACTCTGTGTACCGAACTGAAGCTGAGCTTTTAGCTTCTGTAAAACCTTTCAGAGGGACAAACACTCACGGACACGGAATGTGAGAGAAAAAAAAACTCGTTCAGTTGGTAACCATAATACACATATCATTACTTAAATAAACACTGTTCTAAAAAGACCAAGCAGACCAAAGTGTAATCCAATAATGGTACTGATAAACACAACAATAACTTTGTTCTTACTTTCTCTGGGTTGATCTTGTCATACAGTTTGAGGACATAAAGGACGCGATCCTTGATGGTCTCGAGAGTGAGCGGAGGCAGATCCCCATACTGTCGACAGAGCTGACCCAGAGGGCTGGAGATCTGCTGGCGGAAGATGACAGGCTATACTGCAACAGTACTCAGGATACTGGATCTGCACTGATAAATCTTTCATAAATCTAATTCTGGCGAAATAAGGATGGATTTAATCTGAGGATATATCCATGGACCATGATCGTGTAATAGGGCAGCCAGAAATGATTAAGTTACTGTACAAGATACTATTTCAAAATTGATTTTCGGTGTTGCACTCTGCGGTAATTTTATTGCGAGGGGAGCAGAATCGCTAGTCAGTTCAACCCAGTACATAATTCGCGTAGTTAAAAGCACAGCAAGAACTGTCTCCTGTAAATTGCCTATCTTTGAAGCGATGCTGACATAGGTAGTCAAGTCAAAAAGGAAGTACCTTCACAAAATGGTGAAAATGCTAGCTACCCATTCATTTATGGCAGCTAATTCAAATTTGGCCATTCAAAAGGCACACACAGGTAGCTAGCTAGTTAGCTAGACCATCGCTCTTGCAAACTTCTAGCTACTTAGCTAGCTAGCTGTAGGTCAGTGCACGCAATAGTCCACAATGTCATCAAGAATTAGATACCCGTGTCAGGTTGGTCTGCCGTGTTTTTTGGCTGCACGAAAGAAGGGAGAACGCTCGCTGGTTAGGAAGCCGTGCTGAAGCAGCTCTGCCTTGGTACAGCCTTCTTGATGATGGAGCGAGCGAGCGGACACATTGAACAAGGACACGGGACGCCATGGTTGTGGAACTACGGTAATCCCATCGTGCAAAAAGCAGGGCTTCAGAAATTCAAAACGCGCATGTACGATACATACACTCTTTCTTGAGCCTGGTTCTTCGAACTTGTCACCGTTGAAATGCTTTCATATTGCAAATACCCTGCATTTTAATTTAGACTGCGTTGATACAGCTAGTACATTTTTTTTCATTTAACACTTTTACTTACAAACGCATGGAACCACAAAGTTACAAGACTACCATTTAATGAAATGATTAATCATATTTAAAAAGTACCAAAGTGCAATACAACAATCTTTTAATGTTTTTTTCTTCATTAATACAAACCATGTTTTTGTATACATTTGACTCCTTTTTGACAATTAAAACTGCATGTTAACAACCGACTGTTGCCTTGAAAAGTAAAAAAGGAAACCGGCATAAAGAACCATTGGTGCGAACTTGTATCAAAACGTAGTCTTACATTTTGAAGAGACTGCTCATTCTAAACAGGAGAGATGTTTTTATCTCTGGGTAGCTTCTGAGCAGCAATAACACCAAAACCTACTCTTTAAAATTAACTTTGACCTCCAACAGATGTTTTAACAATGTTGCTCTATTTAAAATGTGCTTTACGAAACACTATTAAAATTCACATGGAGTTGAGCCTTGGTTTTGCGGTTTCCTGATGCTTTTACTTTTAAAATTGAGAAAGTCCCTCAGTCCAGCCGAGGTTCACAACTTGCACCAGCATTTGTACTGGTTTTCTTGACCGCTACGGTAACATAAAGAAAAAAACGTGTGAACCCCAGACCAAAACAAAAAACACCCATTTTTTCAATTTGTCGACTCTACACACCCATGCTATGATTGTTATTTTGGCACAGTTTGTCACGGTCATCCACATTGGGTGATTGTGGCTGTATCTGAAGTTGCTGCAGTGGTTTATGTGAACTGGAAGCATTACAACACTCAGAGCGGTGTGTACTGGTACAGACAAACGTCTCCATTGAGGTGCCCAGCCAGGAGGGTGTTGGGGGCGCCCCAGCGGGCGAGGTGACACCCGTTATCAGGCCCGCGGGCCACCCTAGGCACGCAGTCACCATCTCTGAGGTCCCACACCGCCAGGGCTCCTGACTGGAAGACAGCCACTACTGATGACCCCCGCACATCTCCATCCATGAACCTGCACACAGACACAGTTATGGAAAATGTAGGCATAGATGCTGCACTTAAGGTACTGTCACTTTTAACAGCTTGCTGATTCATTTTGTAGTTTCTCACCATGTATATCTGGCACAGGAAATTACAAGTGTCTGTGTGTAACCAGTGTCAATTTTTCAAACTATTTTAGATTTTCACCCATCCCCCATCTTCAACTAACTTCAACTAATTAAAAAAAAACACATACGTTGGTGGTTTATGTTTTACCTGCCCTCTAGAGGAAAGAAACTACACAAGCATAGAGAGTGATGTCTGCAGTACTGTCTGTTTAACAAATAGACAAAATTACCAGTAGAACATGGCTGGATTAACAAATATGGAGTGGTTCCTAAAATATATTTGTATAGTGAATTTTTAAATATTTGTATAGAGAAACAAGTAGACATATCAAAGCACAACATCCCCTCTTACTTGAACTGAGTTCATGAAATTTCTTATAAATTTGTGCATGGATAGTAGCTGTGTGCTCAGTGTTTAAAATCTTATAACCTATCCCAAGTTCATAGAGCCTGGAATCTCTATGTAATCCCTCTCATTGAGAACTGGCTCTGTGGCCTCTGTACTGGCAGGGCAAGCGTCACTATGTCTTACCTCCCCTCACACACCAAGGGCGGAGTCAGATGGTGAACCAGGACTGATCTGGCAGTGACAGGGTTAGTGGCAATCAGAGAGAATGGCCCGCCTTCTTCCTCATTCAGCTTACAGAGAAATCGATGCTGCAGCAACACAAACAGAATCCCCTGCAATGCGGATGCAGAGAAAGATCCTCATTTTGTGGTTCATCCTGCTGCGACCGCTCCCTCATATCTCCTGTGAATTTGCTAAGCTTCACTGAGTATGTGATTTAACTGCAATCGTCAGACTTACACTCTCTGAGTATCCTCGCAGACACACGGTTCCTGAGAAAGTCTCCCCCAAAGAAAACCTCTGCAGTAGGTGCCCCGTCCTCATATTCCTGAGGACACATACAATATTACATTACATTACATTACATTATTGGCATTTAGCAGATGCTTTTATCCAGAGCAACTTACATAGGTTACAAGTTTTACATGTTACCCATTTATACAGCTAGATATTTACTGAGGCAATTCAGGGTTAAGTACCTTGCTCAAGGGTACAACAGTACCCCAGTGGGAAATCAAACCAGCAACCTTTTGTGCTCCTTACCACTATGCTACACTGCCAGCCTCACAATACAGACGCAGTCATCCTTTTCAAGAATGGAGACTATTGGACATACATGTAAAATTTCACTGGAGAAGTTACAATACTGACAAAGAGTTTGATTAAACCAAACGCTTTTTATGAGTCCATCTGATGCTAGGGTTAAAGTAAAGGGCAGATGAGAAATAAAGACACTGTCACAGGGGTCACTACGGGTCTTTCTCTAACACAATGTTGATTTGAAAGGCTGAAAACTGAAAGCGTCTCTCACCAGAGGACTAGATGGCTGTCTGTGGAGCCAATCAGAGCGTCCCTTTGTCCTTCCACAATGGCCAGAGCCCGGACAATCTGCCCCGGAGAGACTAGAGTGTGCGAGTCATCCAGCCTGCCAGGCAGTATACAGTAAAAGTGTGCAACAGTGAAAATTTCAAGAACAGGAACAATTAAGTATGAGTGAGTGTGTTTGTGTGTAAGTGCGTCTGCATGCGCATGCAGCTGTGCTTGTGCGGAGGTGGAGAACACAAGCGCTGTACCTGCCGTCTTCTGTCAGCGTGAACACGTGCACCGTCTGTGTGGACACAGAGGTGGCACAGCAGGCCACCCTGCCGTCAGACACACCCAGCACCGCCTGCATCTCCCCCGTGTACAGCACGGACTGGGAGAGGGGCCCCTCGGCACCGCCGCACGACAGGACCCTGCGCTCACAAACACAGGCCAAAGGGGTCTACACATGCAAGACTGTGTCACAACACAAGAGGCAGGCAAATGTGCAGTGTTCACAGTTCCCAAACAACCGCTTCCTTTTTTTCCCCACTGTGTGCTGAAAAATGCCCATTTCTGTTACATGAAATTACATTTATTTAGCAGACACTCTCATACAGAGCGACTTCCAGCACAACAGAACAGAAGTGTATCCATCTATTTTGATCTAGAGAGGTGTCAGGGAAGTTTTGCTCCATGCAGTGCACTGTACCTGGCTTCTCTGATCTCCAGCTGGCCCAGAGAGACACACAGCAGGCTGGGAGCATCAGGCACGGAAAACAGAGCGATCACAGGATGCTAAGACACACACACATTCAGCAATCCATTACTGAGTGCTCAAGCAGTGTCTGAGAACACTGTATGATGTATGTTATATGTATAACGGTATAAGTGATACAGTAGTCTAAATAAGAAAAAAATACGGGACATATTTAAGCACATATAAGAAATATAAGAGCACCTCATCAAAGGTCCAGGTGTGCAGCAGACTCCAGCGCTGGGGGGAGCTCTGTCCCCACAGGCACACCGCCCACTCCCCTGCAGTTGCCACACACCACCCTGCAGTTCCGTAAACACTGCACATGTCCACCAGGCTGCGTCCAGCGGGAGCCTGCATGCACAGACACACACATAGCAGCTGTAACACACCGACCAACATATCACATTATATTCATTTAGCAGGTGCTCTTATCCAGAGCGACTTCCAGCACAATAGAACATAAATTTATCCATTCAAGTTGAATGAGCAACAGTGTCAGACCAGGCTAACAATATTCCCAGACCAGTGAGTATGAGGACAGTCAGGTTGTTAACAAGTTAAGTTCTGGACGCCCTACCAGAAGTTAACTTGTGCATCCTGACTAGACAACAGAAGCCAGGTATACTACCATACTTCAGTCACTAAATCTCAGAATCCAAAATACATCATAATACTACACGTGAAGTAAACAAGTACTAGAGGTAGCAGGCGTTAGGGGGTGGGACTGAGGAGGAATCGAGACACAGTCTGAAGAGGTGGGCTTTCAGTCTGCGACAGAAGATGGCCAGCGATTCTGCTGTCCTAACCCCTATGGGGAGGTCATTACACCGCTACATTCCTACAGGATGGGACAGTCAGTTGCCCTATGGCTGCAGAAGTTGCCCCAATATATCACAGTAGAAAGAGGGCAGGTCCAAAGGGCCATGAGAGGCAGAGTGACATGGACGCGCGGATGGAGAGAGGCCGTTACCTCAAGCGTGTGTGTGAGCTGCAGGCTGGAGGCGGGAGATGACGAGGGGGGTGTCTCCAGTTTCTCCTCCACAGGGTCCGGTCCCGAGAAGCCCTGCCCAGGCTGGGGCAGGGTCCCCGCCCCCCGGGACCAGGCAGAATCCGTGAAATAGCTGTCCAGGTCCTTCTCTCCATACTCTGACCTCAGAGACAAGGACAGGGGGGTGGCAGAGACGGATGTGGGCAGGGGGACCAGGTGCTCAGTGACACCATGAACCTGGGTTTTGGGCGAGCCTTGGGTTGGTTTGTGTGGGCCTGTGTTGAGTGCACTCAGAGTAAAGGCAGGGTCATCCTCCACCACATGGGGGGTGAGTGCAATCTTGCCTGTGTCTGCGAGGCTCTGCCTTCCTGACATTACAGCATCCTGCTCATCTCCTAGGCCCAAAGGTGGCAGGGTGGAAACCGGATGCTTTGCACTGGAAGGTACATGAGCTCTGTTGCTGTTCTTCCCCTTACCTCCCACAGAGGGCAGCAGTGAGTCCGTGCAGGGTGGTTCAGGATGTCCAGGCATGGCTAACTGGGAATCATCACATTCTGCCCTCTGAGGACAGGGGGAGGAGTGATTACTTCTACACTCCACAGAGGGAGAGAGCGCAGGGTTACAGCACTGAGCAGAGGGGCCTCCACTGTGAAAGAGTGAGGAGGGCAGCGAGTCGGTGAGCGAGAGGTTTGCGGCATCAGGGAAAGCCATATTCAGCGTGCAATGATCTCCGTTTGCAGATTCCTCTTTATTATGTGGCTCTGTCTGTGCCGCTTCAGCACAGCGTGCATTCTGGGATGGGTCTTGCACATCAGTGCCAGTTGTCTGGGAAAGGGAGGGTGGCTCTGTGTCACTGCTGGGCTGGCTGGAGACAGCTGCACCCTGTGTATGGGTGCAGTACGTTGCCGGCTGCAGGATAGGCTGGGTGAGGGGACCCTGTGACTTTGAGGGGGTGATGGCAGGGCAGTCCAGTGTGGGAGAGCTGGGATGGATGGGGAAGGCAGGGGTGACTCCCAGAGAGGGGAATGTGGGGCTTCCCAAAGAGGGCAGACAGAGGGTGTCACTCTTCTGAGTGTGCACAGTTGGAGTGGGGCTGAGATTCAAAACGTGGGGGGATGGAGCCCCAACAGCAGTGACTGTACCTTCCCATACAGACTTTGCCTCCTGGCCCTTCCTTGGTCCATCTCCTGTTCCTGTGGAGGCAGTCTTGACATGACCTGTACACTCAGCGTCCAGAGGAGAAGGCTTCAACATCGATTCTAGGCTCTTTGCTCCCTCTAGAAACAACCCACCACAGTTGCGCCCCTTCCCCTGTTGTGCAACCTCACCAACTTTCAGGCTGGGGGTCAGTGGCTCTGGTGTACTCCTCACTGATCCCAGATCAGTCATGCCTGGGGTCTGAAGTTCCACTTGAGCAGGTTCCTCTGAAGAGTTTAAGTGCTGTGGCTGAGCTGCAGAGGTGGGGGTCAAAAAACCACTGAGGCCCCCCATGCTTGGCAAAGGGCTTTTTTTGTGGCGGCTGTTGCCTGCAGATGCCCCCAAAGCCCTCCGTCGGGTGTGGTACCGAGAGCGGTGCGGAACAAATGGCTCCGGGTCCCCACTGGCAAGCGACCTGAGCTTGTCCAGCTTGAGTCCCCCAAACTCGTCATCAGGAAGGTCAAAGTCCTTGATGTCAAGCTGTGAGAGGAGTGAGTGCAGGCTGAGATTGTTTCTGCCCAGAGTGAGCACATGGGGGCGCCGTGGAGCAGGACTAGAGGGCAGGAGGAGAGGCTCACAATTCATCCCCTCTGCTGAGGAGCGCTTTGAGGCTGAAACAACACACATAGACAGAGACACACACAAAACAAACAAACAAACACAGAAACATCAGTTACTTCTGACCTCAGTGTGCCTCACATTTAAAAACAGCAAGTAATATTATTTAAAGCACTGAATATAAGGTCGATATTAAATTACCACTGACCTCACAGTTAATCAGAGATATATCAAAGTGCCATTAAAAGGTTAAGAAAACTTGGCCTTACCTCTGAGACATTCCTTTTGATTACTGCTTGCACTTCCCTTAATGAAAGGCAACCGAGATATTTTTGGACTGGCGCTCTCCGTCAATCGGCTCTTTGTGTGGAAGATGGGATAATGCTGCTTCTCTGCAGCCCCAGAGCGGGTGTCTGTGTCGGGGGTTAGCACAGCCTCAGCCCCGAGGGGCTCTAGGGTTGTAGAATCAATGCTGGCTGGAGATGCCACGGCGGGGGTGTAAGCCCCCCTGTGCCCCTGGCTGCACCCTCTCCCCCTTCCCCGCCGCCTCCTGCCTCTGATTGGCTTGGCACGCGGGGACTTGGCCCCTGGGCCTGCAGGGGAGGAACACAGTGTCTGGCTGCTCTCTGACTCTGGCGTAACGCGACCTGCACTATCGGGATCATTAGAGCGGTGCGTTTCGGAGCTCGAGGCAGC
This sequence comes from Megalops cyprinoides, assembly GCF_013368585.1. NCBI lineage: Eukaryota > Metazoa > Chordata > Actinopteri > Elopiformes > Megalopidae > Megalops > Megalops cyprinoides. Next base: position 28,960,318 of record NC_050583.1, read on the forward strand.
GACCGCGCCCTTGTTGTTCCGCGTCGCCCTGGAGCCCCCCCAGCTGCGCCGTCCCCTCCCCCTCCTCCCCTGGCTCAGCTGACTCTGAATCACGGCCCCCAGGTCCACGCTGCTCTGGGCAGAGGACATCCTCCTTGTGGTCCTGACGTAGTATTCCACCGGGAAGAGCAAGCCCTCGATCAGGGTGCAGGAGCTCAGACACCCTGCTGCCGGGGGCTCCTGAGCAGAGGCAGGGGGGTTTGTGTCGCTCGGCCGACGCTCCTCTTCGAGAGCCTCTAGCTGCGTTTGGGAGCCCTCACTCATCAGCTCTGCATGGTTTTCCGCTGTCTTTGGGGGAGAGGGTGTGCTCGCTGGTGTCAGGGTGATCTTACTTATTGCTGGTGGTTCAGAGATTGCTGCTCTCTGAGTTTCCAGTAGGGGTAGCTGTGGGTTCACAGGTGAAGGGATGTCACCCTTCAGCCTGTTTTTGCTACCCCGCACCCCGCACTCGGCTGAGATGGATAGGTTTTCTGGGACTGCGTTCCATGTGAGCGCCGCCTCCATGTCTGCTCCCCCTATTGCAGAACTGCCACCACGTCCATTTGCCCCGCTGCAGAGAGCCGAGGGCTTTGTGACAGCCTCAGGCCGACTCTGCTCAGCCCTGCAGAGGCCTGCAAAAGGACCGCCCCTCTTTCTGCCCCTCTGCCTCGCCAGATCCTGCCCATCCTCGCTGTTCTCCGTGTCGGAGACGCCAGAGTCCGCCCTCTCCCTCCTCTCCCAGCGCAGACGGCTCCTCCGTGACCGCAGGCGGTGGGCGGACCGGGGGCCGTGGCCCTGAGCGGGTAACGGGCTGCAGGCCAGCGAGGTGTCAGAGAGGCGAGACGACTCGGACGAGCCCCCCGTCGTCCTCGGGCTGGCACAGGGGCTGAGGGTGTCGAGGGGCTGACTGAAGCGCACAACTGTGTTCCTGCCACGCTCCACGGGATCGCTCTGGCTAACCGGACATCGTTTCCTCTCTTCAGCTTCACCTGGGGATGAAGAGGTACATAAATGGACACAGTAGTAATGGGCACAGTAGTCAGAAGTAGTTCTGACTGAACTACTTCTCCTCCCTCGAATATATCTGTGAGCACCCAACTTAGTGGCCTTTCTGCACAGAAACCCCAACCTCAAAGCTACATTCACAACTCTTAGCACTTGGGGGAAACTCACCCAGTTTGGATGGACCATCTTTATCTGATGGCTCCTGATGCACCAGGTTCTCCTCAGCGATTCTGCTCCTCACATGTTTCCTCACAGCCTCAAATCGCTCAGCACGCTGGGGGTTAAACAGAATTAGCCACAAGTCACAGGATCTGGACTGTTTCAGTAAGAGGTGGGTGTGTCTACAGCAGGAATGAGCAGCTAGATGCCATAAGGCCTCATGAGGCCTCTTTCAAGCTGCATGTTTGGCCCCCAAAGGGAGTGTGAAGGAATAAAAACACATCTACTACAAACTGTACTAATATCATGATAAAATGTTACCAGGTCCTTGAAAAACATTACCCAGAGTCACTCAGGGTTGACCTCTCGTGTTCTAGAGTGACCAGGGTCCAAGGTTCCTCATCTCCAGATTTGACCAGAGATTGCTACAACACACGTGCAATTACTGCTTCACTGAAGAATCTATGTCAGGCAGAGTTTCAGATTTTTTTCCTCACCTGCAATTTTTGAACAGTCCTGTTGTACTCCCTCTGTAGTAAAGCCAGCCTTTCTCTCAACTGCAAAAAGGAATTCATGCCTATAAATGACAAAGGAGACTGCACAATATTGTAGTTTCATGACCACATAGACAGACAGCTAGTTAAATAACACATTTTACAACTACAGCAATTTGTTTCCCAATTCAAGAAAATAAAACAGCTGCCAGCCTTCCCAAAATACAGTTCACCGTGTCTCGTAATTATGTGTTTAATGGGGAAAACAGCAACCTTCTCCTTGTCATCGCAGTACAGTTCAGATTTCAGGCTCTCTTCCATCCTTAGGTGCAGTACGTGAATTACGTGGCTAGTTATCTTGATACCTCTGAAATATACAAATACATCATACAAGATTATTGGCAATCCCTGGCTAACTGTCTAGATTCGCATGACATGAGAAGATTAAATCGTTAGCTAGACTAGCCAGTTACGCTTAGAGCAGTAAGAAAAACACAGTGACTATACTGTAATAACAAATAATGACCCAAGAACCGGAACCCGTTCAAGTAGCTACCTAAGAGGATGAACCATACATCAGTCTAGAGACAAAATATCTATATCTGCTTAGACTAAATTAACTCTGCTACATTCCGCAGCGCTTAGAAAAAGACGTTTTAACATTTGTGTTCCCGCAACTTTGTAAGGGTTAAGTAATCGATATCAGACGCGTTGGTTCGTTTTCCTTTCGAACACCGTTTCATGATGGGAGAAATCGTGTGAAGTCAAGGGACAGCATTAATATAAACCACGCAAATCCTATACTTAAAACGCAAAATAGAAACACAGTTACAAAAGAGATAACTAGCTACGTCATGGTGGTATTCAAGGTTATGTAGGAATTGGATCGGTGTTCATTACGTAGAGTCTGAATTGCAGTCTGAAAGCGTTTCCTGTTGAGACCGGAAGTTAGGGAGTGGGTGTAGGGAGTGACAACAGCAAACGAGAATAAGACATTTTAAAACAGTTGCAAGCTATCCAGAAATACACAGAAAACAATTATAACCTGTAGAATAACATAACATTCAGTCCGACATGGAACTGTGTGAAATACTGTACAACAAAGCGGAATACATCGAAACGGTATGAATTGCACTTTCTAGCTCAATCTCGATAATTGTATTGTTCCTCTTGCTAGCTAACGTCATTTATTTTCTCGCATATGCTAGCTCGTTACTAATAATAGGTATATCACGCCTGCTGACTGCTTAAATATGTTTTGTGGCTGTTACTTGTATAGTCACTTCATAATCAAAGTATAATTTGATGTAAAGCTAGCTGTCGAGCTGTATGCCCTTACTGACTCCCATCTTCTTCTTCCCCGTCATCTTTTCTGTCCCGTCAAGAATTAGTATTGACTAACGTTGATTAACGTTGCCTCTTTTCACAGGCATCTGGAAACAAAGTTAGCAGGCAATCAGTGCTGTGTGGAAGTCAGAACATCGTTCTCAATGGCAAAGTGAGTGACTCAGTCCACTTGGTAAACCCAAAACATGACGCTTGTGCACCCTTACATAAAGTTACATTGAAGAAGCAATTAGGTCATAACGTTAATATAATATTAGCAGTTGATTTTATAAAAACCGTAGATTATAGTGGGAAATAATTATCTAGCGGTAGCATACGTGCTCGTCATGCAAATGTTAGCTTCGCAGGTTCGGAATGTTTTGACGTTCAAAAGGTAGACATGTGACATTTCCTTTTTTCTAACATTTGTTCCTCTTGTGCTTCTCCAGACTATCGTAATGAATGACTGTATCATTCGAGGTGATCTCGCTAACGTCAGAGTTGGAAGGCAGTGCGTTATCAAGAGCCGTAGTGTGATTCGTCCACCTTTCAAAAAGTTCAGCAAAGGGTGAGTCCAGTGGGATGTCTCCATTCTGCACATGAGGTCGTTTCAGTTGACAAGCTGTTGTGTTCGCTTGACTCATTTTGTCTCTGTTTTATTCCAGTATAAATGCGTTAAACAATCATACTGGATGGTAAAGAAACGCGGCGACTTCACAAATTTGTACTGATTACGTCTGTACTGGCTGTATTTTTTGTCATAATTTGTAGATCGTAGAAGGTTCAAATACAAGTAGCTTGATACGGCTTCAGACTCTCTGTCCAGTCGTGACCAATATCAGGATCAGAAAGGGGTATGCCAACACATTGTACAGAATCTTACCTAGTGGTATATATAGATGATGCAGAGTAATTTTATACTTTTAAAAGCACCATTGAAAAGATTTGATAATACTATAGATATATATTATGTATATTTGCTGAGTAGGCATTATGTTTTATGTGTTGGGTGATTTCAGAGAAAATGACAATTATTGACACAGAATGTCAGCATTTCCATAATAGATAGTTATACCTTGACATTGCAAAGAAAGCCCTTTAGTGGGTTATATGGCCCCAGCCAGGCAGAGGTTTTATATTAAATCTCCCTTAGAGGAGACTGGGTGTAGAAAAAGGTGTCTAAGAGAGTGACCACTAGAGGTCAGCAGTTAGCTACTGGATAGAGCAATATCATCAGGGGCTATTAGAAAAAAAATCTGTTTTTTTTTCACTCAGTTGCTGTCTTTCTTTAGACTGCGGCAGCCTGTAATTTGTGCAGTCGTCAAAACAAGACCTGTTCTATACATACAAATGTGCAAAGAACAGTAGAGTCAATCTGGTTAGGCAGATACTATATAAGTCCTTATATTTGTCCTTAAACAAACCCGGTGGTTTGTGTTCTCTTTTGATGTTGCTCTGACAGTGTTGTACTAATTTAGATCCCAGTAAATATTAAGCACGACGATGGCGGCCGTGTTCGCCCGCGGGTCAGGTGGATGAGCACGTTTGACTTGACTTTCCGTCCTGTTGATGTTCAGCCAAGGCGGGGTGACCGTGCAGTCAACATGTGTGTGTGAGGAGGATGTTCACCCTCCCATGAGTCACGCAGCTAATCCAGGAGGATTATGATGAGTCAGCCTCCTGGGAAAGGGACAGGATCAGCTCTCTGTGACTGCCCGCAAGATTGTTTATGATATGGAAGCTCAATAGGTAGACTGGGGACAGCGGCGCTTATTAAAACTAAACAGGCAGCCTTCGTTTGCCCTGTTCACCTGCCACATTTATCGTGAGGTCTTGGTGCCCGTTGCCATGCCCACAGTTGTGTGTATTGCTGAACAGATGCGAGGTAAGAAACTGATAGCCAGCTCCAGAGGCCTTGCTGCTAAATGCCTGAAACCTGGTGAGGCGATGATGGAAGTGCGCAGACGGTGTCCTTCTCAATCGAGTGCTTCACATTATCCACAGTGTCAGTAACAGTAGTATTTTCGAACATTGCATGTGCATTCTGTTTACCAGAGGTGCAGCATCAGCTCAACTCACAGTGGCCACGGAGTGAGGATAAGAAACCCGTCTGCCAACATCACATAACCGTCCTGTTATTTAAACGTTGCCAGACTGGTAGTCACATAGGCCTCAGAAAATGTCATTTGAATAAGACATCACCATGAGGACGTATCTGTCCAAATGTCAAGGTAACTGTTTAAACCTCAGTGACTGGTTCAGCAGTGCTGGCCCCCATGAGGGTGTATGCTCAGGGACGCTGATCAACTGATGATCAGACCCTTGGTACACGCCATGAGTGATCTGTAAAAAGATCATAGTCAGTGTAAGAATTGCTTAAAAAAGCCCAACAGATTGTGGTTGGTAGTCGTGGCCCTTTTCTTTTCACTTCTCCAAACCTATCTGGCAGTAAACATGCAGCACAGTGCTTGACCTTATTGAGAGGGCTCCTGTAACTGAAGACAGCTGTGTCGTGCAGCGAGCCGGTGGAACACGAACAGCCCTTTGTTTCATGAGGGGCTTGTCCACTCTTCAGTGGAAATACTGCATCTGGAAAACAACCCATACAATGGGGAATATATCAGAAGTAATTATACAGAGTTGGAGGATAATGTTGTGACACAGACCTGCACCGTCCTCTGACCTGTTATGCAGTTTTTGACCACAGCTTATCATCTGAGCTGTTCAAAAGTTTGAAGGATCTAGAAACGTAAGCATTTTAACAGTATATAGGCACATATAACAAGCAGAATCTTGAAATGACGCTGTAGAGCATGTCTTACAGAAGTTTAGATGTGCTGCTTTGTGAAGAGACTGAACATTTAGCAGCAGCGCAGTATGGATATGGAGAGCCCTGTCACCCGTGCCCTGGGCATTCTGCCCAGGGTGTTCTTTCTACCATTGTAGTAACAGCTTGTTTCCAGTTCAGGCAGGAGCACAGGACTGTGTAATAGAGAAAAGGGGGTGCAGTGTGGTGCAGTATTAAGGAGCAGGACTCGTAACCCAAAAGTTACTGCTTTGACTCAGGTGGCGCCCTGCTGTTATACTTCTGGTCAAGGAATTGAGGCCTGAATTGCCTCAGTAAGGTGCCCATATCTGTATTAATGGATGACATGTAAAATTGTAAGCTGTGTAAGTCCTTCTGGATAAGAGTGTCTGATAAGTAAATGTAATGTTTGTTGAAAAAAATGGATTTGAGTCCACTGTATAAACAGACACTGGATTGTGACTTTCCCTAGAAGTAGGTTAGGTACAGGTTGAGCAAGTCATTTATTTAACTGTAGACTATCACTGTAGTATCACCTGTTAGGTTGGAGTCAGTACTGCTTTTTATTTAACTCTTTCAATTAGTAATATCAGTGCTCCAACACATAGGCCAGTAATGTAATTCTCCTTCTTGGTCCAACCCCGTACGTATCTGAGGTCCTGTGACTTTCTTGATATTGTCTTAAACGTAGAACAGAATTCTCAAAAGCCAAAGAGGTCATCTGACTTTTGAACTAACCAAACTGCACATTGAACAATTGTCTGAAATGAGGCTACACATAGTAAAGGTAGTTTTTCTGAAATGGTTGTTCTGAATGTTTGTAACATTAGTCAGTGATTCAGATGCTTAAAAGAATTGACAGTGCACTAACCCTAAAAACGTATTTGGGAGGTTGCAAAAGAGGCTCTGGATATGTTTGCATCATGCACCCAGGACTTATGTAATTATTATTATGACAAGATCTGAAAGATTTTAAAGTTTTTAAATCTAAATTTAGACACTTCAGTCACCCAAACCCTCAAAATGGCTTAACAGAAAATACCAACTTATCATGATGAATTTATAAGGAGAACATTTTATTCTGTGAATGCAGAATTTGATCAGTATCTCAGAATGTACACTTCATCTGCAGAAATTTGCAATTGTGGATATTCCAGTCTATATTCTGTATTCTGTATTCTGTGTTTTTCCTTATGTAAATGTGGTCATGCTGTATTAAATTCTTATTTGTATTTAAAATCTGTGCTCTGTCTGCCCCTCATGCCAAATGTAGATATTTACTACAGCAGTTAGTATGCCACAATGCGCTGGGCTCTGTGAAGCAGAAAATTGTCTTCGAGATTGTGCTGACAGCCCCGGATTCAGCTTCTGTGTCATGGTTAAAAATTTTCCACAGACATCCCTCAGGTACCACAAAGAGACAAGCCCATCTGCATTGGAAGCTTTGAAAAAGCCCTATTTTCCAGGCCCCGTTTGATTGGCTCTTGGACTGCAGTCTCCTATGGCAGGTGTTGGTGGATCAGTTTTTGTGGAGAATAGTCCATAGGTCAGTGAGTAGAATGAGAAGGTCCTCTCATGCTCCCTCTCCTGTGTTGCGTGCTTTCCCCACAGGGTGGCCTTCTTCCCTCTGCACATCGGGGACCACGTCTTCATCGAGGAGGACTGCGTCGTCAATGCTGCCCAGATCGGCTCCTACGTCCACATAGGGAAGAACTGCGTGATTGTGAGTGGCAGTTTGCCTGTTTCATGGCCTTTACCTGCTGTGCAGTGCTGAATTCACATCTTTCATGGCCTTTACCTGCTGTGCAGTGCTGAATTCACATCTTTCATGGCCTTTACCTGCTGTGCAGTGCTAAATTCATGTCTTTCATGGCCTTTACCTGCTGTAGCAGTGTGCCACCACACATAGATACTGTAGATATCCATTTGGATGTTCCTCCAAGTCAATTATCTGTTGTCTGTTAAAACATATATTACATGAATCGATATTTATCCAGGTGGAAGCGTAATTGCAGGCAATCTAAGTGTCAAAGCCATTTCAGAAGACGCCTTCTTTAATTTTGCTTATCAGCATAGATCTTGGCGCAAACATTTATTATTTTTCCACACACACATCAGTTTGTCAACAGAGAGCCACATATGTCCACCTCTCATCATATTGCACTCACAAGAATTCCTCATAAGTTTTGATCAACAGCAGGTTGGAGCATCCACCCACCCTCCACCTCCCACCCAGCAGCGTTTTGGGAGATGGCCCCTCACTGAGGCTGAAGTAATGGCTTTACAGCTACCAGTATCGCACTTATTGCAGTGTAATTGGGCCCTGCCCTGGCTCCCTGGCTTCGGGCAGGCTGGCACTGGCAGGGTTTGGAGGGGGAGTGTTACAGCAGGCTGCGTTTGCTTAAGGTTTCAGGAGACCAGCAGCACCATTGTTACTGAATGTTTGCTCAGAGAGAAAGAGAAGCATGGAGACAAGGTAGCAGACGCGCCCGAAGCTTATCTCTCAATCTGCCTTTAATCCCCCCCCCCACCCCACCCCCCGCTCTCCCTCTTCCTCCCCCTCTCCCTCTCTCAGTAAGCATGTGACAGCTATGTGTCTTTACGTATATAGCCAGGCTTCTCAGAAAACAACTGGGAGGTCTTATAGCTGCATTGAGCATCGGGCAAAATGATAGAAATAATTGGGACATTCAGTCTACTCTTACATACAATTATATTCATCTGTTAGAGCCACTGATTAATTTGTATGCACAGGGCGGCTTATCAGAGCTGCCAGGTATACTTTTATACCGACAATGGCCAGCGCTCATTGTCTCCATGCACTCCATTGGCTCCCACATTCATTAGAAACCTCACAAATAGGCCAAAAGGCTCCGCTGCCCCTTTGACTCAGTTCAGCATGTGCTGGGCATATATTCAACACCATTACAGTCATATAGGGAACACAGTATTCTTATTTTGGAACTTTAGAAGCACAGTTTTCAATGATTCAGAAGTAAAAAAGGAAATAATTTGCACACTGAGCTTTTGGTCACCAGACCTTTCTCCATGCATCCTGCCCCTCTTTGATGAAGGTCTAGTGACCGAAAGCTCAGATTTACAAAGACCACAGAGTGGGGAAGTTTGACTCATTTCTATTAATCATTCGGAGATGGAGAGAAACCCTAGCCACACCAGCAGCCATCATTTCAGTGGAGTTAGAGATTCACTTTAAGTGAGTGAATAAAACATTCCTTATATCCTCTGCGTTTGCTCACATAGGCTTAAGAGAAAACAGTGTCGTAAAAGGATTCAGTGTGCCAGCTGCCCGGTATGCTGTGTGCAGAGACAGCAACAGAGCAGCACAGCCTGCTGTTTGCAGACTGTGCAGGCCTGGCTGAGCCCTTTGCTGTTCTACAGAGCTCATCACTCTCCGTGGTTGAGCAGTGCACTGCATTAACGCTAAATCTGCCAATGTGAAGCTACAGATGTTGATGGGTTACAGGTCATAACACGATCCAATGTGCTGCATGCAGAGGTAGCGACAGAGTGGCTTAGCCTGCTGTTTGAAGACCATGTATTTGTATAGCTGTGCATGTGAGAGCTGCACATACAGACTGGGAGGTATAGTGCACACACGGGTGCAGCCCTAATGCAGAGAAGCTATTCTGGGCAGGGGACCATGAGCTACTTTCTACTAATGAAAGCCTGCCGAGATGTGTGCATAGATTCGCATTTGCCCATATTGATTGCTGTGATGTATTTTTAACATGCTGAAATCTTTGACATAGTATTTACTTATGGTGGTCTTATGTGTCTGCCGTTTTAAAGGAGAATGCCTTTGAAGAGTTCAGCAGGCGTGACAGGGTTAAACCAAACATATGCGGTGTGTTTAATGAGGCCGGCCTTAGTTTCGGCAGTTTGCTTTGGCAGACACTCTCTCGCGTTGGGATTCCAGCCAGTATGTCAATGACAGACATGGGCGCAGCTAGGGTACTGAAGTGCAGGCTCCAGCGTAACAGACAGAATGTCCCGAGGTATGTGTGTCACCTCTGCTTGAGCTGAAACCAACGGCCGTACGGGTGACTTCATCGGTGCCATGCTTCAGTGGTCTTATCAGGACAAGGTGCGGTTAGTTTATGTATTCTTGCCTCAGTGTTGGCCTTCACACTATGAGCGCTGTGAGCTGTGGGGCCTGTGGTTCCCATGGCAGCAGGATCCCCAGAGCTGGGGCAGATCCTTTGAGTTTCACCTGGGCTCTGCTGTCAGGGCTGGGCTCCGACGGGGGGGCGTCACTGAACCCAGGCAGCGACTGTGAAGTGCTAGAGCATCATGTCCTAGTGCAGCCTTCCCAGCAAACCTGGCTCCATGTTTAAGTGAGACAGAGTGGAAGGCAGAGGGAGTGAAAGAGTGACGGCCCCAAAGACAGTAAGGGGACCCACTGTGTACTCCCGTTTCAGGGCCGGCGGTGCGTTCTGAAGGACTGCTGTAAGATTCTGGACAACACGGTCCTCCCTCCTGAGACAGTGGTACCTCCCTTCACAGTGTTCTCAGGCTGTCCAGGTAAAAGAGAGCAAGGACACCTCAGCCTCTCAGTACGGATGTATGAATTATTTGCTTTGTAGCTACTGTGACAATGTACAGTGCTTACCTATGTAACAAGACACCATCCCACTGTACAACACAGTTTTAGTAATGTTGTGACTGTAACAGGTGTCTTATCTTGCCCTTGGTAATACAGATATCTCTATTGTCTGTGGATAATACTGCAAGATTTGAAGTGGTCTGAAGTATGCTGAGTTTTTTTTCTCTCAGGCCTCACGTGGCTCCAGCGTGTCCCCAAGGTGACTTTTCCTGTCCCCGTGTTTTCAGGCTTGTTCTCAGGGGAGCTTCCAGAGTGTACACAGGAGCTCATGATTGATGTCACCAAGAGCTACTACCAGAAGTTCCTCCCGCTCAGCCAGATTTAGTCATCAGGACTGTATGCTTTACATGGACCAATCAAGAGTAAGTAAAAAAAAAAATCTTTTCACAAGTGGTTTAACTCTGTTTCCCTGTGGTGTTAACAAGCACTTGTACTGAAGATGTGTCCATCCATTCACTGAACAGGAGAGAGAAATGATGAGGACTGGCAGAGTTTGGAGTCTAGCTTCCCTTCACATTTTGTTTGCATGCCTTGCAGTGGTTCCACAAACCAGTTAATATTGCTTTATTTTAGCTTGCATTCTGGTACCATGCAGTCATTTCTTTAGAAGTCTGAACTTGCAGAATCCATCTCCACATTGAATTTCAGGCTGCTTGTCTGATGTTTCTTCCTTTACAGTTCCCCTGTTTGTTCTGCGCCAGGGCTGGGAGAACCTAAAACCATCTTGCTCTGGGCCCACGTCTGTACAAATGAAGGACTGTCACATAAGACCTCGAGCCCTCACGAAGTAAATGGAACATCTTACTCAGAGCACCGCCTGTTTTAACCCCCTGCGTTTATTTAACGTCAGTATTTATTATTTGTGAAAGATCTTTCCTTCTCATTCTTATTGTAAATGCAACACTAAAGTGTGACCCGTGACTCCAACTGCAAAGTCACAGTGAGAGCTCTTGCAAATAAAATGACCATTTCAAAAACAAAGTACTGTCACTGGAACTTGCTGAGATACTGACAGTGTGTTTCTTGTACGTTTTGATCAATTGTCTCATTGAGAAAGTGACAAGAATTGCATACATATATGTTAATATGGAGCCAAAGGCAGTGGACGATCCCTGTGTTACTGTTCAGTCTAAAACAGTTTTTACAGGATGTAGGCTGTAGGAGAATGACTTCGTTTGCTTACATGAGGATATTATATATGATATCAAATTATTTGCAGAAATATCTGACAAACTAAAAACAGTGATTGCACCCATGTAAGCATGAGATTGGTGTTTATGATGAGTTGTCAGTGACTCTTATAGAAAGAATTCCTGACAGATAGATATTGATACTTCAGTTCCGAAGTGGCTTCTCAATTAGGCACGTCTAGTAACTAGCACACCTCAGGTGCTTCCTTATGTTCTTCTGTGTGTGCTTTCACTCATAACATTGGAGGAGGGTTTGTCAAGCTTTCAAATAAACGTGATGAAGAATGTTGCCTGGGTATGGAGACCTACGCACAGACAGCACTGATTATTTCATAGATTCACGTGCAAAAATGGAAAAATCTAAATTCTTGATAAAGATCAGTTCTGTGTCTGCTAGATGTAGAGCATCAGTGCTCCTCACTGCACTGACCGGTGCTCTGAAGGCGGAGGCCTACATCCAGGGGTCCTCTTCAGTCAGTGGAGTGCAGTGGTTGGGCCTGTGGCAGCGGTGTGCGCAGAGCACGGTACGTGCTGTGCATGACAGTGTCCCGTTTCCCCCGCTGCGCTAATTAGGTGGCTTTCAATCGCCGTTACGCAATTTCCAGAGTCGCCGCTTTGTTCTCTCACGGAACAGATTGGCAGAGCCCCAGGTGTGGTGGCTGCTGTTTGAAAACGGCCATCGCTTTTTCTGCTGAAGTGCTCACTTTCGCCTTGTGTTTTCAGGTATCTGTAAAGGGACACAAACACTTAAACATTAAACAAGCATGAAGCAAATGCAGTAAAGGGACATTTTGTTTAACCCGTGGCTCATTGTCATCAGGACCCCAGAGGGTGTTTGCACAGTAATGCCCCATCACACCTGCGCCTTGGTCCATGACAAATCTCACTTTAAATCACCCATGAAAACTAACTCTTGTTAAAAACATGTTTGCTTCACATTACATTGTAATCCTGAGTAAACACATGAAATGTATCATTTAATACCTTTAATTTAATTTCTGAGACAGTGTTTGACAAGGCCCTCTTACCTTGCATTGTGTTTTCAATTTAACGACTGGTGGCAGTAAAGAGCAGGTAGCAATGACAGTAGGCGTGTGTCCTGTAGAAATGTCCTTTTTATGACAAATACCATTGTTTTTTTTCACATACCAATGAAACTGGGTCGCTTTTGCCAGTGCAAATCATATTTCAAGTTAACATAGGCCAACCTTACAGGTATCAGCTCCTGTTTACTCAAGCAATTACTTAATGATATCCGCAAACTTGACCTTTTGGTTAATGATTTGTGTTCTTTAACGGTTCATTGTTCTGAAAAAATCCTTACTTAGTATGACATGATGTTCTGTTCAAGCAATTGGTGTTCTCTCTGCACTGCAACATACTGTGCTCATTATAAAGGAAGTCAAGAGTGACCGATGGCAAAATAGTTGGATGTTATCGTTGGATTTTCTGTCCTGCAAATTCCTAGTCTCAGACGTAACAAAAACTGTGAATTTGACATCAAATCACTTGTCCATTGAAATGATTTGGCCTGATAATACATTTATAGTCATATGTACTGCAGTGGGCTGTTAGTGTTAAATGGCTGGACATCACAGTCAGTATTATCACAATTGCCAAATTCATGGATATGACTGTGCTCATGCAAAATCGTTTGAGTGGAAGGACATTAACAACAAGAGGCAGGGACTGGCCTCTCCACACGTCCTGCACCATGGAGTGCATCGAAAGACCCTGACCTCCCTTACCAAATTGTTAAGACTGTTTGTCAAATTAGCCAGGACAGAGTGTTTACTCAGGCTGGCATTGATAGGTTGGCCCGATTGAGAGCAGCCAGGGGGTTTATCACAAAAACCAACAAGACAACTGCAGAGGTGCATGTGGCGCGTGTTGAAACCGGCGTGCCTCCTGTTGCAAGCACACAGGCCTTTGAGATACTGGTGCATTCAACACAAAAGAGCCTTTCTTCTTCAAAGGACGATAGTGAGCAGAGAGTATCGTGCTGCTGATGGTCTACTCCTGATTAAGTGATTGTAGATCTGGCTTTGTATCAGTGGTTTGTTAATAATGGATTCAGATGAATGAGAATATTGTGCAGTTTTCCCCCTGATACAGTGCTTGTTTCTACCCTGGTCTCGGCTGTCCCAGTCTACTGCCGCTAACACTCCCTGGCTACAACCTTTTGAAAGGTGAGATAGGTACTGAGAATGACTGAGAGCCATTGTCCACCACTGAGACCACCGAGTTTATTTCATGTGTAATTTAGGATCCTTAAATGTATAACTCCTGTGTATTAGCTATGAATATGGAGCTGTATGTAAAAATGCACACATAAAAACTAATAAAATCTGAAATATATATCCATATTCTCTTAATGTTTGTAAAATTTCATCAGCTTGCAACAAATCCAACTGTAAAAATTAATCATTAATGTATTGCACCTTTACTCAGTGGTGATGCCACCTGAACAAACCTGAATCTGATGCAAATGTATTATTTTTTCATTTCCATTTTGAAGGTTATTCATTTTCTGGGAAGTGACTATGTACTTGCACATCACTGAGCTCATGTTTGAAAGCAATTACTGCTAATCATTCAGTCCAGTTGTGTTGTAATCGCTTTTCTAAATGTCACATTTTTGTGTTCTGACTCTGCAAACAAAATGCCAAACAGGCAGGGCTGAAACTGGTTGTGAAATGAGTTGTAAGGGAAACGAGGCAACGGTGTTTAATGATGCTCTAATGAGATGACCACCTGTGTCTCACTGAGGGAGCTGTGGGCCTTTTCGAATTGCTTCGCTTTGCTGAACGGTGTTCCTGGCAGCGGCTGTTCCCCCCTCCCCCTCCCATGTCTCCCATCAGTCAGAGGAATAACTGGAATCAAGAGTGTCATTGTCCCCTCTGACAGAAAATGAACTTTGCCGGAATTGCAATATGATAAAACAGCCGTAAGACCTGCAAACTTAAAAGGGTTGCAATACGTCAGGTTCATCTAATCTTGACGCTGCTGCAGATGTAGACATTGACATGGGATTGGCTACTTTCTGTGTTTATTTATTTATTCATTCATTAGTTCATTCATTTTTCCAGTGCATTCTACAAGGCCAGCATGGCAAGAGGCATGAAACACACAGGAGAAAAAGAACAACAGTAACACAGTGATGGAGCATTAGTATCCTAATCTGTGTTATATCATTCTGTCTGTAGTCTCTCTGTGTGAGCGGCCTCTGTGTTTCTCTCCCACTCTCTTCCCTATTGATGAGCTGGTTACCTAAGCCCAGCTGGACAGAGTGATGATGCACTGGGAAGCATGAAGATGACCTAAGCCCATGCATATGGAAGGGCCTGTGGACCCCGCTTTGACGCCAGCCTTTTCCCCGTGACGGCAGCGTTTTCCACCTTTGTCTCTGACATACAGCCCCACATCACCTTCCAGTGACGCTGGTGTGGTGACCTGGATATCGGTGACTGTGAATGTGATAGTGTATCCTTAACCTGACAGATGGAACAAGAGAGAGAGCAGGGCAGGACATGTTGTGAGAGCAGCACGTCAGGCTGGCTGGCTGGGCAGTCTGTGTGACCAATCCAGGCTTTAGGAACAGTCGAGGCGCATGTCATGTGACCGTGACTCAAATTACTGCTCAGAAGGGGAAGTTCGGATCAGGGAGCTGGCAGTGCCATGATTTCTGTTCATGCTGAATATGGTGAAATATCCCTACCCCAGCCTCCTCATCAGTGTACAGCTGCTTTCACAGGCCCATGTTTGGTAAGAGTCATGGAGCAGTCCATGCTCAAATTAAACCACATGATATTCCATGGTACTGTCAGAGTCTGGAACTCCGATTCTGAACAGACCACTCAGTGGAAGGAGGTTGAGGAGTAAAAGTTTGTATTAAAAGTAATGTGTTCTGTGTGAGGACCATACAGCATTATATGACAATTGGATTAAAAGTATTGTGCAGCATATACCACATTTTTCCCCTACTCTGCAAACTCCTCCTTCACAACATCCTGAAATATCATTTTTATAATAAGTGCCAACATTAATTTCATTAGCAGAAGCTCTTATCTGGAGTAACTGACTATACCTGTAGTGCACACATTTCTTTTACAATATAACAACGGCTATAAATCTATTAACATGACTGTTGGGTAATCATGAAATTGCATTGGTTGCATTGAACCAAAATAAAGATTATAATTAGGCCTGAAGGTCCAGAAATATATTTTAAGACAGTTTACGAAACATTATCGGTGGAAAATATAATATATATAAATATAATAGCTAAAAAGGTTTTGGAAACATTTTAGTAAAATAATACATAGGACATGGCAGTATACATTACACTATGCCACATGTGCTGGCAAGAATTATGAACCATTAAACAGGTATACCCCTACACTGAAGTCCCTTTGTGGAGAATACCACCATGTTTCAGTAAAGTGGTGCATCAGCTGAGCAAATTGCTTGTTAGTCTTTAGCTGTGCTGGGTGAGTATGGTGGCATATCCAACATTTCCGTTGCCCAGATGCATACCCTGTTTTGTGTTGCCTTTTCAAATAAAACATAGCATGCCTCGTATTTTGTGTTCTCACGTTTCAGACCACATTGCTGGATGCACATGTTTGACGTTGAAATCAATGAGCTTCATACTGAACAAATAACAACAGCAGATGCTTCAAGTGTATTTTCGGGAAAGAGAGAAAAATGGTTTTATAGCCTGCCATAGCGGGTAAATGCCTGGTCTGGGAAGTACCAGCATGATGTCATGTACAGTTTTACCCTCAAAACCGATAATAACCCCCTATTAAAAGTGTTTATTTGCATTGGAATCAAGCCCAGTGTTCAATGACTTTATCGGCCTGATAAATGGGCATTTTTTCATTTGTTCAGTCGATTCCTGATAGAAGTATGTAAATAAAACCTTTCCTCTTTAGGATAAAGACTTTCTGTGTGCCTTTTATTGGGACACACACAAAGGCCACAATGCCCTCACAGTTAGGAACGAAACTCTTAGCTTAGCAAAAAAAAAATGAAGAACAGCATGAGGCATTAGAAGCAGGCCTGAGGATTTTTAGAAAATACAGTGTGCAGGGCTACGTTATATACACGTATAAACCCATAACCACATAAAAGAAATGAGCTGATTTGACAACAAAGTCCCATTTTATTATGAATAAGGAAAAACATCGAAGTTGAATTTGAACTGGGGAAAAGTAAATTTAAAGGCATCCAGTTCCCTTCCTGCGGCAAAATAGGCGGCAGTATGGTGTAGTGGTGAAGGAACTGTTGTAATCAAAGGGCTACCAGTCCCAGGTAGGGTAATACTGTTGTCCAGGGGTACTTATGGACTACCAAGGTACTTAACCTCAATTGCTTCATTAAATATTAGTTTTGAAATACATTACATCAAACTGAATAGAATATTAAAAATGCCATGTATATGGATAAGTGTCTACTAAGCAAATATTGTACTGTAAGAATAATAGAATCCCCTTCAGCTCTTCATATAAACCCCTGAGATCAAAGACGAGGGAATGGAGTGCGCCAGGTGGGTCCAGCTCTGCAGCCACAAGCACATGATTAAAGATGCAGAGAAGAAAGGGGCTGCCCACACAAATACACACACATACACACAAACACACAAATGCATGCACATACATACACACACACGGACAATGACCACTTTTCAGGTCATGTTGGGCAAAATGCAATGAGGAACATGGTACTTCACTGCTGATTGCACTCTTGAAAGGCTAGTGAAACAAGTGTGGTTTAAACAGACCCTCTTCAAAACGTGCACACCTGTAGACTGCTGCATAATTGATAATTCAGACCAAAACCTGCACTGTCATCTTATATCCAGGAGAAGGAAAACCCTTCTTTGGCAACCAAACCCCTGGAAGCACTTGCACTCAAACAATATGTACCAAGCAGGGATACCATTAGCCGGCTAAGAGTAGAAATAAATAAAAATGTAATTATGGAGAGGTGGCAAGAAGCAACTAGATACAGCAAACAGAAGCAAGCTGAAAGAGCTGAAAAGATGAGCTGATAATGAATGATCAGCCTTCAGCTTCAAGCTGTCATTAGCAGTGAAGCACGTGCAGCACTCCAAGCAGCCAAGAGCTCCGTGCTGTTTTTCTTTCACCTCACTGCCTCCATTTGGAGTTCCTGGAACTCCACTTCATTCAGTTGTTGATGTTTTATGATCTATTTGGTAACCTTAGATACAAGTCAAAACAAATGAGAAAATAAAATAACATTTTGTGTGTCGTGTCAGAAACACAAAAATACATTCTAAGATATGACCTACAGAATCTAGACTTCTGTTGTTTAGGAAACATATTTCTGGTAAATATAATGCAAGCAACCACAATTAGTGCAAAAGGGCTTGATATATGGCTCAGTTGCTTGCACCATAAATGTAACGATATGGAATTTATTCCAGAAAGTGCTGCTTTTGAGGCAAGTCAAGAAAAAGAAAAATTCTACATTAGAAAGTTCAATTCAATTCAATTTCAATTCAATTTTATTTGTATATCGCTTTTTACAACACATATTGTCACAAAGCAGCCTTACATTGTTACCAGGCCTGGGACCCCCTGAGAGCAAGCCTAGAAAGCCCTTCCTTATGCCATTCGCAGGAATGCACAAAAGGCATGCAGTAATTTTGTATGTGTACATCTATGGTCCACGTACTGAATATGAATTATTTCCCATTATCTTCCATTTCAGGTTCCTTCTTCACTAAGCAACAGCCACCCTATAAATAGACTCATCATTAGAAGCACAGGCACGTGAACATGTGTCTAGATAGTCACATCTTTCACAGCCACATCCAAACACTGGAACTATTTGAAGAACAAAATCTGCATAATAAACATTTAAACACTGAGCACATGTAAAACATTGCATTCTATCCATAATAAGAGGTGTGAGAAACCTGATGACTCATATAACGGCACACACTGCCATAGCCATGAGCACTGTCAGAGACTGGGTGTGGATAAGGGAAAAACTAACAGATACCAAGAGCCTACGGAGGATGTTGACAGCGTTCCATGCTCAAACTAGGATGGCAGCTAACAATAACGTCAGGCGCTAGCTGTTATTTACAGTGGGGCACTATGTGTCAATGTTTTGCATTGGAACACCAGTATCATATTTATAGGAGTAGTAATAACAGCAGCAGCAGCAGAAGCAGTGACCACCTCCAGACCCAGACCCTGTCTCTCTCACTGGAAAAACATTCACTTTTATCAGCACATATGAATCTCACATCCATGGCAAACACTTTATGGCACCAATTTCTTATCTTTTTTTAATGAAAATCACAGAATGGACAAACATTGATTGGGACGTTAACTCAAGTGTCAGGACAGGGACTGTGTCGCTAGTGCATAATATGGCAGAATGGCATATATCATGTGTTTCACCAATGGTTGCTCATGCTTTTTAAGGTCCACATCAATTGTAGTGTGCGGAAAACCTTTTTTTTGTATTCTACTAATGGTTATAATTGATTAAATAAAATAATGTTAAAGCTATGTTCACTGGAACCTTTGGAACGTGGAACAAATTGGCATTGCAGTAACACTGATATAGATTTTAATTTGGAATATTTATTTATTTATTTTAATATAAAGGAATATGTTTGGAAAATGCTCACTTGGGGTAATTATTAACCTTGACATTGTGATAACTGACATTTGTGAAGTTGTCATCAAATTGCGACAAAGCAATGACAAACTGGAGACACACAGCTATGACACAGCCATTACACAATACAACAGATTTACATTGGTACAACTCCATTACTGCTTTTAGCTGTGATATATGCACAAAAATACAATATTGCAAAGCAACTTGACAAGCTGTTTATACTTTTTGAATACAAGTGAATGTGGACCATACTCTCTTTTAAAAATACATTTATACAGTGTGTTCCATTGACCCAACAATGTAATCTCTGTCAAAAAATCACCATCCATAAAAAGTAAGCCATATATAAGTCAACTCTAAGAACATAAGAACATGAGAACATATTATGACAAGAACAGGCCATTCGGCCCAACTAAGCTCGCCATTACAATTAAAGAGAATCCAAAACTGCAAGAAGTCTGGACTTGAACTCAGCAAGAGTCTCTGTGTCAACTACATGACCTAACAACCTATTCCATGTATTGATAACTCTTTGTGTAAAATAGTACTTACATCAGCGCAGAACTTACTCTTCACTAGTTTCCATCTATGTCCCCTTGTTCTGCAGACTGAACTCACCCTAAAAAATCTATTATAGTTAACCTTATTGAGTCCTTTAATAATTTAAAATACTCCTATTAGATCACCCCTAAGTCTCCTCTTGCTAAGTCTAAAAGGATTAAGTAACCTGAGTCTTTCCTTTGTAGCTTTTATATTTCATGAGAGGAACTAATTTAGTTGCCCTTCTTTGAGCTTTTTCAAGATCCTCAATATCTTTTTTATAGTGCGGTGCCCAGAACTGCACACAATATTCCCAGTGAGGTCTGACTAAAGCATTGTAAAATTTCAGTATAACCTCTTTAGATTTATAATCAATACTTTTGGCTATATATCCCAACATCCTGTTGGCCTTTTTACTACAGCACACTGCCTAGATCCTGTTAAGCTTGGGTCAACTATTACTCCCAAGTCTTTTTCAAATTGAGCACATTCTAGGTTTTTTCCCCATGAAGTAGTCTTGTCTAAGGTTCTTATTTCCCACATGCAAGACTTTACATTTAGTTAAATTGAATGTCATCTGCCAGGTATCTGCCCACTTTTGGATGCCGTTTAGGTCTTCCTGTATTACCTTAGTTGATTCTATACTGTTGGCTAGACCCCCTAGTTTTGTATCATTGCAAATTTTACTACTTTACAACTAACCTCTGCATCCAGATCATTTATGTATATAAGGAATAGCAAAGGCCCCAGCACCAATCCCTGAGGGACTCTAAATCCCTTTTTCTTACTAAGAAACATTATCACCTTTGACAGAAACGTGAGACACCATGATGACCTTGATGAAATATGTCATATTCATATTGTGATTTACTGTCATTTCATTCTTCACTCCTTAAACACCACAACACAAAAATATTCTTTCTTTTTTATTAAATGCCTCAATTTTTATTGTACGTAAAACATGTCTGCCACAGTGTTGCAACTATTTTCCTTTTCATCACAATGGTTTATTTTATTCCAGTCCTGTTTCTGCCTTATTCCAGTTGTTTCTGCCCCTAGGCACATCATGTACCACAGAAAATGTAAATCACTGAAACTCTTATACTGTTGTAAGTGTGGAACCTGGCATAGAAGGTAGTTAGACAATATCATATTTAAATGACTACAATAAAAAAGACACTTTCAACAATTATTGATTCAGTACCAGTGTGAAGAATACTTTAACAGTCCACAGAAATATTCCTCAATCAAACCACAACATAACAGTAACTTCATGTGTAATGCTTCACCATAATGTCTTGGTACTTTCAAAGTACTCCTCTTGCTGGACTTTCCCTGGTCCCTCACCCCTATTTCTTCATATATGACAGAGATGCATGGTGCAGCTTGGTGCAGCTGTGGAGAGGGTGAGTAGCACCAAGTTTCTGGGTGTGCACATAACAGAAGACCTCTCCTGGTCAAACAACACCACATCACTGGCCAAGAAAGCTCAGCAACGCCTCTACTTCCTCCGCAAACTGAGGAGAGCCAGAGCCCCAGTTCCCATCATGTGCTCCTTCTACCGAGGCACCATTGAGAGCATCCTTACCAACTGCATCACTGTGTGGTTTGGGAGCTGCACCACCGCCAACAGGAGAACCCTGCAGCGCATAGTGGATGCAGCAGAAAAGATCTCTGGTGCCTCACTCCCCTCCCCCTTGGACATCTACGACACACGCCTAGCGCGTAAAGCACAGAGCATTGCTGCCGACCCCACTTATCCTTCGCACACGCTCTTCAGTCCCCTCCCATCGGGGAGGAGATTCAGAAGCCTCCAGGCCCGTACCTCAAGGTTGAGGGACAGCTTCATCCACCAGGCTGTTAGGAAGTTGAACTCTCTTCCCTCCCTCAGCCATCTGCTCCAACACAGGACTGAGCTTTGAACCCCCCCCCCATACTGAAGCCTGGACTATTCTCCACCCATCCTTACTCCCAACATTAATCATCACACACACACTCACACAGATTTGCACAGTCACTTTACTTATATAAACAGTCTACATCGTATTCCTGTGGAATACGTAGTTATATTTATATTTTTTATATTTATTCTCCATATTTATAAACCTACAATGTGCCTGAATGCCCTTGCTGTAAATATGTGTAATATGTGTAATTTGTAGCAATTCTTGTTCTTGTCTCTCAGTGTCTTCATTGTGTTATGTCGAACCGTTGTATTGTCACCGTGGGCCTGAGAGAAACGCAATTTCAATTCCTCCGTATGTCCTGTGCATATTGGAGAATTGACAATAAAGTTGACTTTGACTTTGACTTTGAGATTATACCACACATCATCCCTACCACCATGAGATTTTTTTGCAGCACTACATTTTTAGTGTTTGTCTTACTTTAATGTTACTTCTATCTCCAATAATATACATTCTCACAATGTTTAGGTGTAACATAATTAAAACATTGCCAGAAAATGTTGTGTGAGAATCTCCTAATGTACACTGTTTCACCATGTTGAACTTTTGACAAACTAGCAAACCTCCAAGGGTTGGTTATTCAATTATAAGAAAAAATGAATGTGTGTGTCAGCCAGACTTGACGTTTCTGAAATACAACATACAGACATGCAACTGCTCTGTGGTTCTAGGAAAGATACACACTTTCACTGTGTTATTTGTTAAGCAACTGAATAAACATGGGTTTGGCTACTCTCAGACATAGATATTTAAATTTATGCTGAGGTGTCTGACAAGATAGGCATGTAAAACCAAGGCTGAGAAAGAGCGCATGGCTACTGTGAAATAGGTGGGGGGTTTATTATGTTTTGGGGTCGTTTCACATCTATTCCTGAGGACCTTGTTAAAATAGAGGGAAACATGAACTCCAACATATATCATGGCATTTTGTCATTTTGTCCGAAACCCTGGTTTCCTCTGACAAGAAGCTCAAACTTACCTGAGTATGGAAATTCTAGTATGGCAATGACCCTTTTATTCTTTTAACAAAACACACAGTAAATATCTGGGAATTGTAGCATTTTTACATTTTTTAAGCAGAAAACAATTCTAATATGTATATTTTTTCGTCTTTTATAGTATGTTTTTGTTTTTGTAAAGGGTCTGAATAAATATGTAGAGCACTATACTGTATGTCACTGCTGTGAGTCAAACACAGCAATAACTGGACATGCTGTGTCACTTAAAAAAAAATGGCATGCTCCTGAAGACCATCATAATGAATTCTTTCTTATTTTCTCTTTGCTCTGAATCTGCCTCCTGCCTCGTTCAAAAAAACAGGCAAGAAGATTATTGAAGTTGTTTCTTCTTCAAAAGAACAGTGTGGCCCCACTGAAGCTTGAGAGAACTTCACATTTTTAATCAATTTGTCACAAATCGGTTTATTTTATATGTATTACTTTACTTTAGATATGTCTGCTTAGTCATAATTAAAAAGTATAGATGTCCTAAACTGGAAATGACCTTCCTTGGAACACAAGATTATATGGAAAAAATTAGTGCAAACTGACAATGTTGTCTTTTGAGGTGTACCAGTAAACAGTTCCTCAGAAGAGGTGGTGCAGGTGATGCAGGGGCTGCCACTCCCTCCCTGCAAGCTTGACTCTTCACTTCCTGTCTGAAAACCGATGTCACTGCTCACACAGTATGACGACAGCATATCACAACTTTGAAACAATACTCTGTTGTTTTTATTCAACCTGATATGATGCCCTGTTGTCAACATATAAATGACAACAGGTTCAACAAACGGAAGCAAACAATTATTGCACATACACTTTTTACTTTGGTTATTTCTACTTATAAATGAAAATGTATTTTATACCACATGCCAATTTACTAGTCTTTCTTTCATTTAGCTATTTGCCTCCCACTTGTTTGTTATGTTTCTTTAACAGTTACCACCCAGCTGTCTGTGTCTGTGGGATTACATGGCAAACACACACCCACCTCATGTCCTAATATCCTGTTATCTATGAGAAAAATGCCTGGGGCAGGAAAGCAGGTCCCCATAAACCAGGTCTGCGATGATGTCCACAAAAGAGCACCAATCAAAATCACAGACTGTTTCATGGCTGAGGAGATAAGGCATTAACACTACAGACATATCAGCGCGGGCACATGTGTCTCCTTGGTGGGCATTTCTTAAGCACTGGGTCACACTCTCGCAATTGTATATAACCACAATAGAGGCAGTGGCAGTCCCTTTGTTGTGTCCAAATGAAGACATTGCATGCATTGTGCTATGCAAACACACTATGATCAACGTGGGTAATAAAGGTAACAGGACCTTTGCAACAGCCATATAATTCATTTGTGTCTCAATTTGGCATAATTAGCCTGTGACCCTTGGATAGAAAAAAAAAACATTCTTAATAAAAAATATAATGTGAAATAAAACACATAAGGGCATTGTTTGTATTAGACCACTGGACCTAAGGGCTGGAACCATTGGGCTGGTGAGCACTGTATTTTACCTCAACTACTCCATTTAAAAGCCAGCTGTATAAATGTGTATAATGTAAGACTGTTAGTATTGTAAGTCCATGTAGGTAAGGGTGCCTGCTGAGCAAATAGGTCGTGCATAGTGTGCTAATTATAATCATGACAATACAGTTAATGCACCCCAATGCACATTGCTGGCATATATTGGCATGGCTCCTAAACATATGTTCTGTTCTATGGTTTCTTTGCTCTGTCACCAAACCAAAATGGTGTAAAGCAAGTCATTTTGAGGATAATCTGTCAGTTAGTCCATGACCTGTGATGGAGTTCTAGACCAAGACCAAGCTGGTAAATTGTGTAGCCTGCAAAATACTGAAAAGTGACAGAGGGGCAGTGTGGAAAACACCATTAACTATAATGGAATGTGCCTTTAAAAAAAAAAAATCTCCCCCGGTGTCAATTCTCTGTCTCGTGGTGTTATATGTGTTTGTGTGTACCTGTGTACATGAGTACATGTGAGTGTGTATGCGTGCATATGTGTGTGTGTGTGTGTGTGTGTGTATGTGAGTATACGTGAGTGTGAGTGTGTGTGTGTGCGTGAGTGTGTGTGTGTGCATGAGTGTGCATGTGTGTGTGTGAGTGTGTGTGTGTGTGTGTGTTTGTGTGTGTGTATGTGAGTATATGTGAGTGTGAGTGTGTGTGAGTGTGCGTGTATGTGTGTGTGTATAGTAGAGTGGCTCAAAGTGCTTGAATCGATGCTGACTCACATCCATCTTTTGTGAGATAGGAGAGGAGTCCGTGCTGAAAGTGGTGGGAGCAAGCCAGACTGCACACAGCCTTTTCACAGCTCTCTTTGTCTCCCATTCAGAATCACATCCAGTTCCCACCACTGCTTCGTGACACCCAGGCGATAAGTGTTCAACATTAAACAGAGATTATCTGACCACATCTCTAACAGATAGAACCCAATGAATGAATAATATAAGCAGTTAAGCATGTCTGAGTCACACCCATGAACATATGGACAATGTAAAATATGCTCATGCACGAGCAAAT
Source organism: Megalops cyprinoides (assembly GCF_013368585.1). Taxonomy (NCBI): domain Eukaryota; kingdom Metazoa; phylum Chordata; class Actinopteri; order Elopiformes; family Megalopidae; genus Megalops; species Megalops cyprinoides. Next base: position 28,985,652 of record NC_050583.1, read on the forward strand.
TCCATTTAACTGCCATATTTGTAGTTTCTACCACAAATTATTATAACATGCCCCAGCTAATTAATCTCTCAGACTCAGATCAGAGTCACACATATCACTGAGTTTTCCAGACTATGTGAACAAAGGAGGATACCCAACACTAACTTGATTTTAATGTCACAGTCTAGTGCTATGAATATCTAAGGAAGAAACAAGAAAGCACTACAAGGAGGAAATCAATCAACATCAATGCTAAACATAATGCATACCTGTGAAAAGCTGAAGTGAAATGAGGAAAGAGGGATATACTCTTAAAACACATTGTAAGTGGCAGCTAAAATTGAGTTGTCATTAAATAACACTTATTAATTGAAATTAATTGTTGTTTCTAAAGATCTATAAGATTTGTAATGTTATGCAAACAATCTCAAAAAAAATTTAATTCCAACTATATTTCAAAATAAACTATAGATGAAAATTGGGCTGTTCCCCTAAGAGTGGGGGTAAGCGCTGAATTATTTGAAAACGTAGTGGACAGCTGATAAAGTAATATACAAGGGTCTTTACATTAATGTATTTGCAATATCAAGTGGGTGTGAAGAAAACAATTTACGCGTACAAAAAGATCCATAATATTTTAGTTAAAAGGTGACCACTAAGAAGAGCCTTAGAAACAGGAACCCTATATAAGGTAAAAAGTGAAACTGCTCCCTCATGTGGTTGCTGACGGTCAGACAACAGAGACTGGCAAAGTAATTCAACATGGCCTGATGCTATGGTTGGTTGTATGATTGTTTGATACATTGAATACTACAAGCACGGACATTCAGTAGGTGTGAAGAAAACCTGTACATTAAAAACACATATATAAAAATTAAAATGAATAAACTGTAAACTTCATGAATGCCCTATATATTCGACTGTGTTTGAATCAAATTTGGAAAACGTATGCTACGCTACATAGGCTACGTGCCTAAACTCGCAAATCAATACAGCACGCAACACACTCCTGGCAAATCTTATTGAATCGGAAGTAATAATGTCTAATATTACTGAATATGTATTTTAAAGAAAGCAAATGGCTTATGCGTTTTCCAAACGTCTTTCCAGGTTGTAGCCATGCCCCTCCTACCTTAACACACCCCCTTCCCTTGTCATTGGACAGAGGTGTAACTGACGTAGAGATCTTGAAGGAATAAAAACGGTACCTTTCTACCCAGTAAACAGGCTTCTGATATCATATCTGAGAGAGTCTTGGAAATCAGAGTCTTGCCTGCAGCTTAGAGAGCAGCTCGTTCACGCACGTTATCTTTGCTGACAAAAATTGACTACGCGTTGTATAGAGCCTCATCGAAGGGGAAAGAAGATCTTGTCTTCCTATATCAGAGGCAAATCCTAATTTCCAAAGCCATGTCATCTCTGGCAGTGAAAGAGAAGACCACAGTGCGCCTGGTGTTCTTTGGCGCGGCAGGGGTTGGCAAGACCGCGTTGATCCTGCGGTTTCTGCAAGACCGGTTTGAACACAAGTATAAACGCACAGTTGAGGAGCTGCACAGCATCGAATATGAAATTGATGGTGCAAAAATTCGCATCGAGATTATGGACACGAGCGGCAGCTATTCTTTTCCGGCCATGCGAAAACTATGCATCCGCAATAGTGACGCTTTCGCCTTGGTCTACTCCATAGATGATCCGGAATCCTTCGAGGAGGTGCAGAGGTTGCGAGAGGAGATTCTGGAACTGAAGGGCGACAAGTTTACTCCCATCACAGTGGTGGGTAATAAAGTGGACTTGGAGAATCAGCGCCTGGTGTCCACCGGCGAGATCATGTCAACTGTTGAGCTGGATTGGAACGCCAGCTTTGTGGAGGCGTCCGCCAAGACCAGCGAGAACGTGATGGGGGTGTTCAAGGAGCTCCTGCAGCAAGTCAACCTGCCCAGCCGCCTAAGCCCTGCGCTGCGAAGGCGTAGAGAGACCATCCCCAAAGACAACGCTGGAGTGCGAAGAAAGCCGCCAATGAAAAAAACGAATAGCTGCATTCTCTCGTAATTACACTAACGCGTTTAGTTACATGTAGTCTATATCTCCGCATCATTGTTACGGGCAGCCTGCTTCCACTTCTCATTCACGTGAGTTTGAAGCAACAGGATTCCTGGTGAAATGGTAGACGGCGCTATCTGGAGACAGAAGAGATTCCTAGTGCCGACGACAGAGCTGTTACGCCTAATGCCGGAATTGGCCACTGAAATGAACTTTGGACTGGCGAATGTTTATAAGTCTATAGCAGCAGTGGACGTCATGCTCTCCAAGAAATAGAGAGGACAGTAAAAGTACGTTTTTCTTTTAACTCCAAATTGGAGAATTCTTTAACTCCTCAATGAGAAGTTATACTCTGAGATACAGTGCATTATTAGACGTTGATTCGTGTCCATACGTCATGAGTAGAATAATTGTGAGGGTAAGACTATGTAGCCTGCAGAATACTGTGCAAGACTGTACAAGTTACTAAATGTTCAATAAATGCAGACGATCTATACCACTTGTCTCTATTTTCAATTTCTGAAATACTTCCCTCAAAACACTTCAGAATTTCCATCAGAAACATTACCAATGAGACATCTGTTGCAAATATATTGCATTAACTACACAACATTGTTTGTTACATTTCTTACAGTTAAATTAGTTCAGCTCTCTTTTCTGTATTGTGGATGCTCAATCACTCAATCATACTCCTATCTTCTTTCCTTAAAAGTAAGGCCAACTCCACTTTAAATATTTATATGCAAATAAAGTTTTGCAGATGCAATTAAAATATCTGCTGATTTTTTTTTTCTTTTGTTAGCCAAGTCTCTTCTTGCCAGGCAGACTCAGTGCAAGATGCACAGGTCATCACCAGTGAATAGAACAGCAAGGCAAATCGCTGCCTCACATCTATAGAATAGAAAAGCATACAAATCATAATGTCAAGCCACAAGAACGGCTGGATGGGCACAGATGTCCATTAACGGCAATACTACTTTGATCTGTGTTCCACTCCCACAACTTGCTTCATTATTTCGGTGCTCCTTAAAGTGAAGCATCAAGTTCACTGATATTAACACACTGATAAATGATGGTCAAAAAGCACTGCACTTCATGCATTGAAAATGTGGCTTGCAGTACACAACTCTCCTTCAGAGGAATGGCTGGCAGTACATATAGTAACCTGTGGTATTTAAGGCTATGTGGTTAAAGCTTAATAGTTTAAGTATGTAAGGATGTTGATAGGTCAGTAAGTTATCACTTGGCCACATGAACTCTTCCTCTTCATTCAGAACCTGCGATCTGAAGAGTTCCAGATACTTCTGCTTTCACAATACTTAATCCCATTGTGGCAATGTTTCTCACAATGGCATTACATTTCAAGAAGGGCATGAATGTTTTAGTAGCAGCTGGTTGCCTATCCTTATTGAATTCACTTTTGTAAGTCACTCTGAATAAAAGTGTGTGCTAAATTACTACATGTAAAAACATAAATGTAAATGAAGTTCAGAACAGCCTTCTGTTTGTATACATAAAATATGCAGCTAGGCATGTGTCTGCCATTCATGTCTGATGTGACCAAGCCTGGCAATGATTGAAGGGTGCACACATTAAATCCTTCCAACACACAGCCACCAAACATGACTTGCTGCAATAAAAACAGGAGTAGGTACAGCCTTCCAGCCAATAACCTCAGAAACCAAAATATCAACAGCACTGAATCCGTAGTGTAGATTGAAAACTGCCATCAGATATGAGCCAGCACACCAAATGAAACGACGTAATCCTGTAATTGGACTATGATGTGCATTGACAGGAACCTAAAGAATTACATGCAAGGCTGTTGTCATACCAAAAAGGTCTGTAGTGGTGATTAGTGAAGATGGTGGTCATATTGCTTGTGTACATGGAACACAGAAGGTCTCTTTCTCCAGGACTATGCAGTGCTGTACACTGGATGATTACTCAGCTGGGAGCTACATAGTAGAATCAACCAAGGTAATACAGGAAGACCTAAACAGCATCCAAAAGTGGGCAGATACCTGGCAGATGACATTCAATTTAGATAAATGTAAAGTCTTGCATGTGGGAAATAAGAACCTTAGACAAGACTACTTCATGGGTGGAAAAAAACTAGAATGTGCTCAATTTGAAAAAGACTTGGGAGTAATAGTTGACCCAAGCTTAACAGGATCTAGGCAGTGTGCTGTAGCAGTAAAAAAGGCCAACAGGATGCTGGGATATATAGCCAAAAGTATTGAGTATAAATCTAAAGAGGTTATATTGAAATTATACAATGCCTTAGTCAGACCGCACCTGGAATACTGTGTGCAGTTTTGGGCACCGCACTATAAAAAAGATATCGAAGCTCTAGAAAAGGTTCAAAGAAGGGCAGCTAAATTAGTTCCTGGCATGAAATATAAAAGCTACGAGGAAAGACTCAAGTTACTTAACTTATTTAGACTAAGCGAGAAGAGGCTTAGGGGTGATTTATTTGAGATATTTAAATTTATGAAAGGAATCAATAAGGTTAACTATAATAGATTCTTTAGGGTGAGTTCAGTCTGTAAAACAAGAGGACAAAAATGGAAACTAGTTAAGAGTAAGTTCCGCACTGATATAAGGAAATATTATTTTACACAAAGAGTTATCAATACATGGAATAGGTTGCCAGGTCATGTAGTTGAGGCAGAGACCCTTGCTGTGTTCAAGTCCAGACTTGTTGCAGTTTTGGATACTCTTTAAATAAGAAATGGTGAGCTTAGTTGGGCCGAATGGCCTGTTCTTATCATCATATGTTCTTATGTTCTTCTTATGTACATGGGCTATTCACTCCATGGATACCAATAACCAATGTATGCCCATCCACATAATGGCAACAGTACAACTATACAAACCTGTCTGTACATTAATCCTGTGTGTCTTAGTGGCGTTGTGCCTAGTGATACACTGTTGAACTGGTCTTTTTTTGACATTTTCTGTACATTTCAGAATAGCACCTCTACTGGGGGAAAATAAGTGTCTTTTTAATATATATAACACTACAGAAAACTGGAGGATTTTGCAATGGCAGTCCTCTTTGTGTTCATCAACACTCACCCCATGGCTCTACTTAATTCTACCACTTGTGCAGAAACCATGTTATTTATATGGTAAACAGGATATGAAAAAGAACCAACAGGATATGACCGTCTGTTACTAAATGTTTTTTTTTCTGTGGTTGCTTTTTCATTGTAGTCCATGATATTAATATTTCTACTCCCCGTTGAGTGTTTTCAAACACAGCCCACTCAAAGACCTGTAATATATTAATAATATTAGCTAATTATAACCTGATGAAACAACTACCCACGCACAGCCTCATTTAAAATTTCCTTTTACATGGTACAACCCCATTCATGTCAATGCTCAAGTAACCAAACAACCCCCCACCTTTCCCTGATTTTGAAAAATAAGTGCTTTTTAAAACAGTACCATAGAGACAGAGTACTGCGTGCTCACACTCAATGGTCTCAAGTAGAAGTATCTGGAACACTTTAGATCACAGGTTCTGAATGAAGAGGAAGAAATCGTGAGGCAAAGTGTTGCATGAGCACTTGTAAGTGGCAGATAAACAAGCTGACCCTGTTCCATTTCTGTCTTTCATAAATGTGACAGTCAAGGCCAGTGGCAGCCAGCTTTATCAAACCTGCAGGACATATCTGATTCTCAAAGAATAAAAGCTTCTCTTCTACTTTATATTATTCCAGGTTTAATTTTGCCTTATATATTTATTTTGGCCTTACCTATCTTTCTTGTTTCTCACATCCAATGACAATCTCTTAAATGTGCATTCAACATTTTTTTCACATCGTCACATTTTTGCCTCTGCATTGGTGTGTCCTTCAGCCATGTGGTCAAACATGTGCAGGCACAAAAACAACCTCATCCAATACTATGGTGTGTTTGGGAAATGCACTGCTGCTACGTGGGAAATCTGGGATACGAAGAGGAGTGTCTAGTAGTCTAATAAACGAAAATGTCAATATGTACCTCTACCCTCCAGCATTATCATCAAATACTGAGCAGTGTATTTATCTACCTCCACGTGAGACAGGCATTCAGGCCAACATTTATTTAAACAATGCTCTCACGTGTAGATGGAGGCCATCTGAAATGCTGATGTAGTAAAACAGAGTTCCTAATAGGTGAGCCAAATTTTTTTCGCTCACTCTCTTTACCCCTCCCTCCCTTTCTCTCTCTTCAATTGTATTCCAAATGCAAAGAAGTGTCCTAACATCTTGAAGGTAGGTATTTAAAGGAAGACTTAACTACTAATGCCCATAAGATTTCCATTTTAAAGATTTTAAATTTTAAAAAGTAAAATTACACATATATTTCAAAACAAACTAAAAAAATGAACGCTGTATGAATAAGGTCACATGAGGTTATATGCACTTGTAAATTCTTCAGACAGAGAGGATTTGTTTGCTGTCTTCTGAGCTGACTCCTCCTGTTGGTATTTGCAATGAACACAGTAATAGTAGGAGTAGAGACAGAATTCTATAAAAATTCAATAATCAAACAAGCTAATTAATGTGCTATTAAATGTCAGATGTCAGGACTGCGGCTCCCTAGCCGGGTTTGTTTTTGTTTTCCCTGTCCATGTGCTTTTGTTTTTCCCTGTGTTCCAGCCCTGCCCTGCTCTCTGCCCTGTCTCCGCCCACCTGGTCATCTGACTGGCTCCACCCGCCTACCTGCACACCTGAACCCCATCTTGTCATCTGCCTTGCCCTATATATTCCTTGTTTGTTTCTTGTCTCATCGTGAATTCGTCTCAGTTTGTCTGTGTCGCTACAAGCTGTTTGTTTCTGTTCTACCTGCTGTTTATTTGTACTCTTGCCCGTTTTCTTGACCACGTTTTTGGATCTGATTTTTGGTATTGTTAGCTGTGCTTTTCTGGTTTTCTGACTTCGCCTGTTTTGACTACGTTTTCTGGATTCCCCGTGTTGGCTTAAACATCGCTTTGTGCACCCTATTCCGCTGTCTGCGCCTGAGTCCCTGCCTGAGCCCTGACATCAGAATAAACAAATGATGTAATATCTGTAATAACTTTTTGAATTGCAATTTCAGTGTGACAGCATATTCCCTTTTACATTACAAACTGCACTATGGTCCTCAAGGTTAGTAGGCAGGATCAAGTAAGCAATGCCTTCAGTTTCTGGACCAAACAATGGTCCACTATGGCACCTACTGAAACTAAACTATGACCTCAAATTTATCCACTTCAGAATACGTGCCCCACAGTATAGCCAGGATTGGCTGATAGTAGACACAGATAATTAGATTTATGCATATGTATAATAAAAAGATCAGTGCAACTGTCTATACAGCTGATGCCTTTCAAGATGTAGAATATTTAAGGAAAGGTGGTGGGCATCACTGAGGCAGCTTTGTTGATTGTTGTTGTTAGCTAGCTAGATAAATGTACAATTCTGCACATTGATATAGCAGCTTGTGTTGTTTTTGTACTTTTTGTACAAAACATGTTTTGAATTTCACCACAGCTTTTTTTCATACTGCGCACATTGTAAGAATCAGTCAATGATGATCTCCCAGCGAGAGAGGATTTACTAATTTCATGGCAAAAGGCTATGAGAATGAAATTTAAAGAATCAAAACAAAGGTAGACTTTATTGGTTATTCAGTGTTATGCTTTTGTAATTAATGATTATTATACATTCTCAGCTATTGGAAGGTTGGGTTTTAGCAAAAGATTGTATGTCTAACTGTACCTTTATCTGCAATCACATCATGGTACTTGACAGTTCTAAATACCAGTTTATATCTTTTGGGAAAACTCAAGTTTTCTAAGTTCACTACAGTCAGGTGGTCATATGTTCTGATTCGGTTGCAGATGAATTAACAGAATTTTAATTCATTCATTTAATTAAATCGGGGAGCAGTGTGGGATAGTGTTAAGGAGCAGGACTCAACCAAAAGGTTGCTGGTTTGATTCCCTGCTGGGGCACTGCTGCTGTACCCCCGGGCAAGATACTTAACTCAAATATCCAGCTGTATAAATGGATAAAACTGCAACCTATGTAAATTGCTCTGGATAAGTGTCTGCCAAACGCCTGTAATGCAGCTTCATTTTTGATCTAACTTTTGAACAAGTATCTTGCTGGATTCTTGTCAGTGTTTCGATTTGAAAGGCTATTGCAGCAGTTGATGGTATCCAAAAATTTGACATACTGTAAATTGGACAAAAACCTGTTTTAATGTTTTTGTTAGTTCACCATAATATGTACAAGACATAAACCATTGTTTGTTAAGATTAAAACATATCAACACAGACCATTGTTCAGCCTGAGTCAGATGATACACAAACAAAAGCCCTGAAGGAACCTGCACCTTTCCAGCTAACATATACTTACAAATTCTTGCCCAGACTTTGGTCATTCCAATTTACTGTAATATATTCACTGTAATGTATGCCTTCTTTAAATAAAAGCTTGTCATGTATTTCACCTAAATCCATTTATAAATTTACTTCATTGGCTTCTTGTTCCTGTTTTAATCAGCATCAAAACCCTTGCTTTTACTGCTTAACTTTAAGTGCTCTATTCATCTTAATCTTAAACCAGACATTTCTTTCAATACTGTCTGTGGTCTACGGATATGATTAGCAGACAGACCTCTCATCTATTTTTACCTCGTTCCGCCAAATGATCTAGTCTCTTTTTGCTTTTTTTCCTCTTCAGACACAACAATGTTTCTTTAAGTCAATTACGTTCCCTTCTCCGCTGTAATTGTTATCTACTATTTTTATGTTTTACTAGGAACACAATATTGTGATTTTAATGTGCTGTCTAACACTGTCTACGTTACTCGTAGGTCTATCCTGATAAATGCTGTATATATCAGTGTGTCACCGTGGTGACAATAGCATGTTTAAATGGTCCATAAAATATGTTTTTGTGTTTTTCTTTAAAGCATAATCTATCGCTATTTAGGAAGCACAGTTTCACGTAGACTTTTCGGATTTGCTTTAAAGCGTTGTCGAGTACTAATAAAGTTATTTTTAAAGATAGGACGTTTAAATTTAGAGATAATTTATATTTTAAGATATCGTACTTTACGTGTAAAAATATGTCTACCTCATAGAGCAGCTTGTTTATCTAACCGGAACTCTCTAGCTCCTGACCTCTTGATAATTCCACCTACTTTAGCCGAATAAGGAAGCGCCGTAGGATGCATACACCCCATTAACGACATTATCTTTGCTTTCCGCTCCCATGCTGCTTTGCAGTCGCGGCTTGGAATTCAAATCGAGCGGACCAATCATGTGAGCTTCTAACGAACAGAGCAGGATTTGAAATGTTGCAGTAGTCAGTGTTGTCAAAGAGAAAGAAGGGCCAGAAGCAACACCACAAATAGCGACGGAAGAAACGTGTGGAATTTGTATAATTTTGCATTTTAAATTTAGCAAGCTGGTACACATGCGGCACAATATAAGAATTTGTTTTGCACATGTGTCCTCGACGATTGCATTCATACCGTAAGAGTTTTTATTCGAATTTAACATTTTTTGAGGTGAACAGCTAATCTGGCTAGCAAGGTCGCACATAACGTTACGTTTGGAATTTGCATTACCTGGCGACCTTATAGAAGGTAGCTAGTCAACATTGTCATCAAAGACATTGTTCGCAGGTTTCTTTTTATTTATTTTCCCGGGTGATTTTCAGTAGCTAGGTAGTAACCTGAAGGGAGTTCTACCTCTTCAAAATGAGCGCAGGAATAGCAAAGGCGACGAAGCCGTCGGCACATGCTGATCCCAAATCGGCACCTCTGAAAGAGATCCCCGACATCTTGGTGGATCCGCGGACCATGAAGAGGTATATGAGGGGACGTTTTCTTGGAAAAGGTGGTTTTGCTAAATGTTACGAAATCACAGATATGGACACTAAGGAAGTTTTCGCTGGCAAGGTCGTCCCAAAATCTTTGCTGCTCAAACCTCATCAGAAGGAGAAAATGTCCATGGAGATCACTATCCATAAGAGCCTTGATAACCCGCATGTGGTGGGATTCCACGGTTTTTTCGAAGACGACGACTTCGTCTATGTGGTTTTGGAGATCTGCCGGCGGAGGGTGAGCATTTTTCCCGTTGCGGTGGCTAACTAGTTAAGTGAGACATCGCCAAGATTACCTAGTTAAGTTGATTAAAGTGTGCTCGCCGGCTGTGAAAATAATGGTCGAATGTTTTAACAGGCTCACCTATTGGTTAGCTAAAGCAGAAGTGTGCGACGCTGAACCCAGGCTGACCATAGCTAACGGCGTTCCATGTACTAATGTGGCTAGCCACCGTTAGCACCTCTGGCGCTCGTGTTGAGTCAGCGTTTTAATATTTTAAAGGGACGGCATTCTTGTTTCCGATAAACATCCCGTCACCCAGCTAGATTAACTTTAGACTTTCATCTAGGACAGGGAAAGCTGTTGGATCGTAGTTTTTATGCACTATAATAACATCACTTCTGTTGGCAGTTCTGTGGATGTATTGCAGAGTGTAAAACGTTTCACTTTGCCTACTAGTCTCTCCTGGAGTTGCACAAGAGGAGGAAGGCGGTGACAGAGCCAGAGGCACGATACTACATGAGGCAAACTATTCAGGGATGCCAGTATCTTCACAACAACAGAGTCATCCACAGGGATCTCAAACTGGGCAATCTCTTTCTGAACGATGACATGGAGGTCAAGATAGGTGAGTTCAGTTGGCTAAAACACTTTTTTTACCCTCACTGCCATGTCCTCTTTTTTGCATAGAAATAACTTGCCATTTCTCTTACCAGGTGACTTCGGTTTAGCTACGAAGATTGAGTTTGATGGTGAGAGGAAGAAGACATTGTGTGGGACACCCAACTACATTGCTCCGGAGGTTCTGTGCAAGAAGGGTCACAGCTTCGAGGTGGACATCTGGTCACTGGGCTGCATTCTGTAAGCATGGGCAATGTGGGCTAATAGAACATAAATGCATGCTCTCGGATGGCCTGTACTTGAAGAATTTTTTTTTCCATGGTCATTGTTCATTCAAAATTTCCACACCGTTAACAGTTTAAGATTGTCAGATACTTTGCCGTAGCGATTTAAGTCAGGAGTTAGTGTTATGAATCAGATTGGTACTCTCGAACTGCATACATTTTTCTGTCATTGAAACTCGTTAGATTTGTGAGAAATTATATAAATACAATTATAGAGCAATCAGATGAGTGAAATGATTAGTCCCGTTAAATTGTAATTCTTCCTTCTCAGTTACACGTTGCTGGTTGGCAAACCTCCATTTGAGACATCCTGCCTGAAGGAAACATATATCCGAATCAAGAAGAATGACTACGCAATCCCACGGGTGAGCTGATGCACACCAGCTGCATGTGCTGTATTTCCTTTCTCTTGTCAGCACTCTGTAATCTCCGTCATATTCTCGAACCCTCAGCACATCAACCCTGTAGCAGCTTCACTGATCAGGAAGATGCTGCAAGCTGACCCCACCCTGCGGCCCACCATCGGCGACCTGTTAACGGACGAGTTTTTCACATCGGGTTACATCCCTCTCCGCCTTCCCACCACCTGCCTCACGGTGCCCCCTCGCTTCTCCATCGCACCTAGCTCTCTGGAGCCTAGTCAGCGCAGACCCCTTTCTGCTCTCAACAAAGGTACAGCAACCACTGCGCCTTGCCTTACCGTGCTTTAGCCTGTGGCTCTGTCCTGGCCCGGTCTTCAGGGATCTTTACATTCCATTTCCTGCAGGGACTGAGGGTCCCATAGAGAAGATGGGCAAGGTAGATCCGAAGGAGGAGCCCCAGCTCAGGTGAGCTTGTGAAAGTTGATTGTAACTGACAGGTCTATTAATCATTTCTTGGGAAGTTGACCAGATACACAATTGCTCATTTGTTCTAAAATACAATTGGGGAAAAGGTTTTTCTTAAGACATGTTAGTCCTACAACACTGAGGCTGTCCTCCTTTGCAGGGAAGGGTCTGAGGCTATGGATTGCCATTTGTCTGACATGCTACAGCAGCTCAGCAGCGTAAATGCGGCCAAGCCCTCAGACAGAGCCCTAATTCGACAAGGTAATCAAAGGGTTTTAAATCTCACATGGCTGTGTAAACTCCTTTTTCCTGTATACCCTCATTGTAAATGATATAAATTGCTGCTTTGACTCTTGTAGAAGAGGCTGAGGATCCTGCCTGCAATCCCATTTTCTGGATCAGCAAGTGGGTAGACTACTCGGATAAATATGGCCTGGGTAAGATTAGTCTCTTTCTGGCACATCAACATTCAGTAATTTTCCTATTCTCAGCATTGTAGGAGTAGTGACTGACTTTTTTTTGTACAGGATACCAGCTGTGCGACAACAGTGTGGGTGTGCTTTTCAATGACTCCACAAGACTCATCATGTATGATGATGGGGACAGCCTGCAGTACATTGACAGGAATGCTGCAGAGTCCTATCTCAGTGTGCGGTCCTACCCTTCATCCCTCGCCAAGAAGGTTGGTCTTAAGAACACACCAACAGGCAGTAGTTTGCAGAACTCAAATAGGTTTGACTTCATTTCAAACAGCAATAGTTGGGTGTGGCTTTGAAGCAGCTCTGATACTGTGGAATAGGTCAATACATTGCAGTTGAAGGAATCGTACACATTTATTTCAAATTATAATACATTTTGAACTTAAGTTTTGATGGCACATGCTGATGCTTGATGGCTGATCCCACTCTTGATGGCTGTGTGAAGCTTCTCACTTTCTGAATGAAGTTGATAGCAACCATACTTATGTTACAGCCATGCAGTAGAACATAAGCATGTGTCTCTTTAATCTTCACAGTTAACTGTGTTAGGTTTCACTGCCTCTCCTGTGTAATGGTGGGAGCTGACCCTTGCCCTTCTGCTCCTCAGATCACTTTGCTGAAATACTTCCGTAACTACATGAGTGAGCACCTGCTGAAGGCCGGGGCCAACATCACTCCGAGGGACGGAGACGAGCTGGCTCGCCTGCCCTACATGCGCCACTGGTTCCGCACCAAGAGCGCCATCGTGCTGCACCTCAGCAATGGCACCGTACAGATAAACTTCTTCGAGGTGAGATTTTGCTCCCACCATAGGACATGCCGCTGACAAACCCACTCAATGTGGGTTATCTGGAGAGTGCATCATAATTATAATCTCTAAGGTTGAACAAAAGCTTGTGTTTTCAGACAGTGTCTTTAAATAATATGAAGTGAAGGTAGAAGTTTCTTAGAGCCTAAATTTGGAAATTTATTAACTAGTATTGTAAGATCAATAGAAACTTTCCAGACTTTCAAATGAAATGTAGTACATGCAACTTTTCTACAGTGTCCATATCATGGAAGAAATAGGAAGCTAAATCTTGTATGTTTGTTCATATACAAGCAACACTTGACAGAATTGCTGTCTTTTGAAAAGGCCCTTACTCTTCCTTTCTGGAGGGTCTGCGTTGACAGCCTGAAAGGAAGGAGTCTTTACAAGAATAAAGCTTCATTTGTTTTCACTGTTCCTTTCCTCCAAACAGGACCACACCAAGCTCATCCTGTGCCCACTTATGGGGGCGGTGACGTACATTGACGAAAAGAGAGACTTCCGCACCTACAAAATGAGCATGATCGAAGAGTTTGGGTGCTGTAAGGAGCTGGCCAGCCGGCTGCGTTACGCTCGCACCATGGTGGAGAAACTGTTGGCTTGCAAGTCCTCTGCTGCTCGCAAAGCTGTGACAGAACCAGAACGTGCCTGATCCCTGTACTGCACACACATCCTGTACATAGCAGCCTCCCCACCTCCATTTTATTCTTTAACTCCTATAAATGTCTGCAAAACTACTGCTTGGCCAAAGGGTTATTGGTTTTTTTTTTCCTCCCCACAAACTTGTCTTGAATTTATTTTAAAGGAAACAAGTTTACAATGTAGGAGTCTGTATCAGTACACTCTATTTGTATTGTCTTTGTTCTCGGTGCAAATGATCAAATAACAATTGACTGCTCCAATCAAGGGTGAGGAATTGTATCATGTGTATGCTCTGTATGCTTGCACAGAATTTTGTGGGTGTTTAATGTTGGTTTTGTCTTTCTTGTACAAAACTCCACTGTACAAAATCCTGAATACCTGAATAGAGAGATAATTGTATGTTTACAAGATGAGTTTTTAAATCTTTAAATATATTCCCAGTAAATAAAGAACCTTTTGATGTTTAAGTTTTTGATGACTGATATTTGGCACATTCTTTGAACAGTACAAACCATTGTCACTCATTAGGCTTTGCAACATATTTATTCCAAAAACCGGTATAAAAGTATCCCCAGTGCTATTCAAAAATCTGTACAAAAATATCTCTTATGCTCAGTAGGGTGGCAAATGTGCCCTTTCCACATTTTGGGCCATTGGATAAAATACTTTAAATATTAAATGACAGCAGTCACTTAATGCTTTTCTCATCTGTCCTAGTAACTCATAGGCTGTAACAAGTCAAATTGCAACAGTGGACTGCTAAATTGAAGCATTAAAGCATACAAAAGATCTTATGATTGATTTCACCCTTAAGGATCTTTAAAATTGCTTCATGAAAAGAGGTCATTAAGAGTACTTTACTACTTGAAATATAGATTGTTCTGCCTTTCCATAAGTTGTGCAAGACAGTATATTAAAGTTATGTAGTTGTAATTTTATCAGTAATGATATATTTTTAAAAACCATGCCAAGATCCATTTTAAGTAACTTAAGCCTGAAAACTACGCCAATACAGGACATTATAACATTCTCGGGTTGCAACCGTTTGGTACATGCCATCAGGGACTAAGGGCTGTCTCCCTTTGTTTTTTGCCTAATCCAGTGTAAAAAGTTTTAATATTTTCCTTTGGCTGTTAAATATGCTTTTAAATAATAGTTTATTAGAATTTTAAAAATATGGTCTTTTGTCAAGTTTTGATAAAAATTCAAATGCAAAAAATCATTTTCTTTTAAAAAATAATTTACAAAATGAACTCAAATGCTTGAGGCCCTCGAGACCATAACAGTTCAGTGCAGCTCATTTACCCCTATGACTAAGGCATTGCCGGTGTGTGTAAACACGGTCACAGTGCGAGTCGATCCATACTGATGTTTTCCACAGGTCTGGTTGGTTCACAGAGGGAGAGCTGGGGCGAAGCAGAAAGGGGGTGCCTCTCTCTTTAGGAGTAGTCTCAACAAGGGATCTCCCATGACAAGGCTGCACCCTTGCAGGGCCCGGGGTCTGGCGGGGGGTAGTAGGGGTGGAAGAGTCGCTCATGAGCGCAGACACGCAGGGCGCCGTGAGTGTGCAGTAACAGACGAGGGAAACGTGAGGTGAAGTAGTGCACAAAGCCTTCTGGGACTTCCCCCAGAGTCTCCTGCACCTCCGCAGGGAGCTCATGGTAATGGTGCTTCTGTTGAACACGAGAGGGCACAGTCACTACTCACACACCGCACCGCAGAGACCTACAGCTGTGTATTAGCACATATTTCTAACATTGAGGAAATGCACAAAACTGCTGTGAGTTTTTGAAGTCAGTCACTTTAACAATGTGTCCCCTCAATTTTACCATTTTCAGGCTGGAGCAGGAAATCCTAGAGCTGCAGTTGTGGCAAGGTGGAGAAGAGTGCTTCAAGTGTACCAGCAGCCCAAAACATTTCATATTTGACCCTACCATTAATATAAGCAGCATGGCTATAGAGATTATAAGGAAAGATGGGGCACATAACATTTGATAGTTAAGTGCCATTTTCTTCCAAGCATAAAGCCACAATGCATTTACTTAGCCAGGTACATGTCTAGCGATCATGATACAATTCCATCTTGTACACAGATTGGCCTTTAAAAGCTAAAAAATGAACTGCAATATTTATATAATATTAAGATTGTCTCCAAGGAATAATAGGAATAATAGGAACAAACTAGAAATGCTGGAATGTCCACACTATTGTAAATGAAAAGAAGAATATAGGCAAGAACTTACAGCCTTTTAGTTCTGTATTCTACAAAGACATAAAATGTGATGCTGACATCACAACAAGAAAACAGATAACAGAATTGGGAGATTCATTACTGTTAGTATAAATAAAAGGGAGATTAAATGATTCATCTGGGACCAATCAGGTCCTATAGCTAATATAATAAAAATTATTTATACCATTTAGGCAGTCTGGTTTGGTATACCCAATATTATGTGATGATTGATAAGACCCTACTGATCACCTGAAATGCTGATTGATAATCTCCTCCATTTTGGCACCTCTCCTTGTCTTTCTATTTTAATTAGGATGAAATGTCGCAACAATATCCACATACTGTGATTGATCTAAAGCTGTGCAGAAGTTCTACAATTTAGCATTTTGTGTAATCAAGTGCTTATTTAATGAACATATGCTTTTCAATGTAAAGTAAAAATGTAAAGGATCAGAAATTAACTATTCACATATTTCCCAAGAAATTAGTTTAAATTAGGTCCATTTCTGGCATTGTAACAGGGTGTTTTGGTGTTACTTAGGAAATAGAAATGTGGGCCATCTTTAACATGTCTCAGTATAATGACCTTTAAAATTTGTCTAATTTAAAAGGTTAAAAATTTCACTGAAGTCAATTCCCTACAAGTTACCGTAACTCTTAAAAACAAATTGGTGAGGAAGCGGTCACAGAAATAGTCATTTTTAGGACTGCATGCTGACTAACAGGGTTCCACCTCATTCATGTCCTCTGTTGTTGTAGATAAATGAATGGAAATTTCAGATTATTTTGCTCACCTTATTTCTCATGGCCCTCAGCAGGTCCCGGACTGAGTTGCCTTTATAAGTGCGGAACTTCCTGAGGTCTGGGGGAGGGACAAAGATTACATCAGGTCACCCTGCCTGAGGCTGGTCCACAGCTCTGTCACCACCCGTCGGTCCCCTGTACGCACCTGTCTGAAGAGGGACAGAGATGTGCATCCTCCAGTTGGTCCTGACCACAGCCCTGCCCGCCGTCTCCAGCCTCACCACAATAGGGCTCTCCGCCGGCTCCTTCTCTATCCGGTCACTGACATCCTGCAGCACACACACAGACACCCTCAGAATCTGTGCGTACCCGTACACACCTCTGGGATATTGGCTGTAAGCGCACGTGTCTCAGACCTGGAAGAACTGCAGCTGCTTCTCTGGACTCCAGAAGAAGGCATGCTTGAGGATGCAGGCCGTGGAGGGACGGGACTGCGGGTCTGCACTGATCATGCTCTCAATCAAGTCCCTTGCGATGACATCATCTGATTCAGAGAAAGATACATGGTTAACCTCAAAACCCTCTGTCATCGCCCTGGGAGTACGATGGACTATTGGTGCACTTCAACATAAGGGCATTGGCAAAAGCTTTCGTTATCAATCGAAAAATTTAAATCAAAAAAGTATTTATTAAGCTCCATGCATATTTTACCATGTTCCACATGCATAAAGTGTCAGTGGTGGGGGTATTGCCAGCAGGGGGCACTTTTTCCTCTGAACCAGGTAAAACCAAAGACCCACCGTTGTGGAGGAAACTCGGATCCCTTCGTTGCTGGCTGTCACACAATGCATATAACCAGAAAAGCACCAAAGAGCTGCGTAACAACTCTCACCATGCAGGTCCTCCATGAAGTGGTCAAGGCTGTAAGCTCCCGACAGGATGTTGGCCTGTCGGCGAATAGTGTCACCGAATGGATGCTGCCCCTTAGAGACCACATAGTAGAAAACACATCCTGCAGAGAAGATGTCCACCGCACTGGTCTGAAAGGAAGAACAAGAGGTAGCTGTCAGTTCTGTGCTTCTGAAACTGCTTGGGAAACACACTTTCCGCCTGTCTGTGTCTGTGTTTGGCAGCCCTGCCCCCTTCTCCAGCCTCACCGGGTTGTCTTTAGGCGGGTCGAGCAGCACCTCCGGGGCGATCCAGCCCTCGGTGCCAGGGATCCCTGAGCGCAGGCTGAAGCTGTGCCGCCCCGCCGGCAGCTTCTTGCACAGACCGAAATCGGATATCAGCGCCCGCACCTTGCCCCGTGGCCCTGGCATGGACAGCAGTATGTTCCGAGGCTTCAGGTCCCGGTGCACTGTGGAAGGAAACCAGCTGAACGGCTAAGGACTAGAAAAGGCACACCAACACACTGAATACAACTGTCAACAAGTCAATCTGAATTTGACCTTGTCTTCCTTATAGTATACATATGCAGGCACATCCCAAGGCTGCATTTTATCTCCTGTCCTGTACACACTGTATTCTAACAACTGCAGGGCACTCACACTCGTGCACTAGTTTATTAAGTATGTTTATCAAATATGCTGAAGACACAGCTATTGTTGGACTGTGGTGTTAACGCCAATCATCATTTGCTTGCTTTTCAGATGAGACTTTGAGTTTTACAACTTTGTGCAGGAGAAACTTCTGGAAGATTAATGTCAAAACCAAAGACATGGTGACTGGTTTCAACACTGTTGGTGTTCACCTGACAACTATAAAAGTTGAACCAACTGAATGCATGACAGTATAAAAACTCTTAAACCGAAACTGAAGAATTTCACAAGTTGCCATACCACCATTGTATTTTCTGAGAAGGCTAAATTACTTAAAGGTACTTCTTGAAATTATTCTTCCACTCTATCATTCAGCAATATCAGATTTTGATCTTATTTATTCCTATGGAAATGCATGCGCAGGAACAAAACACACTGGAATGTGTTGAGAGATAACAACAAACAAGGTCACTGGGACAAGTCTGATTTGGGTGGGCGAACTCTATGAAATATTGATGGCAAACAAAATGACTTGTTTTTTTTTTCCAACCATAAACAGATCTTACAATGAGCACTACAAATTGCAAAGTTACTTTCTGGTATGGCCTGCTTAGTCTGCTCTTATGAGTACAGCAGCAAATATTGTTGTATTCTCACTTGTAACAAATGTCTTTATTATTTTGCACAATGTATGTAATATCTGTATGGTGTGAAATAGTGCCAACTGAATTTCCCCATGTAGTGATAACAGAGTTTACTAACTAACTAACCATGCCCCCCAGGCACTGAAAACGCAGCTCACCAATGTTGAGAGAGTGCAGGTGACTCAGGCCACACATGGTCTGCTGCAGGAGGGTCACAGGGTCCAGGCTGGAGTGAGGACACTCTGGATCCTCTACAAACTGCACACAACAGACAGCACCTCAGAACACTGCCAACCTGATCATCGCTCATTCTTTGTCAACGGGTGAATGAAATGAAAGCAAGTGTAGCTAAAGGTAGTTTAGAATAGTTCAGGTTAAGTCAGGGTAGTTCAGCATAAGTCTGGGTAGTTTAGGGTAATGCAGGGACGTTTACGGTAGTTTAGGGTAGTTTAAGGGAGTTGGGGGTAGTGCAAGGTAGTTTACATTACATTACATTATATTACATGCATTTAGCAGACGCTCTTATCCAGAGCGACTTCCAACACAACAGAACAGAACTGTATCTGTTCAATTTAAAGAGCAACAGTGTCAGACCAGGCTAACAACACTCAGACCAGTCAGTGTGAGTACAACACCATTCAAACCCTACCACAAATTAACTTGTGCAACCTTACTAAGCAGCAGTAGCCAAGTACACTACGATACATCAGTCACTAGAACACATAATGCAAAATACATCACATTACTATATGTACAATAAGTATCAAATCCCAGAGGTAGCAGGTGTTAGGGGGGCAGGGATTGAGTTAGGGTTCAGGGTATTTCGGGGTAACGGTGTGATCTCCTCCACGTCTCACCTGCTGCAGCGTGGCAGCGCACAGCTCGATGGCGATGTAAGTGAACTGCCGGTCGCGCTCCGTGCAGAAGTAGCGGATGACGTTGGGGTGCTCGTCGGACTCACGCAGGAGCTGCACCTCCCTCTCCGCGAAATCGAAGCATTCGGGCAGGATCCGCTTCACTGCCACCCGCCGCCCGTCGAAATGACCCCTGCAGAGGGACGCACAGTGCACCTCACCTCACCCCACCTGACAGATGGGTACACACACCCGCACACGCACTCACAACCTGACGGACAGATACACATACGCACTCACAACCTGACTGACAAACAAATACAACCACATGCCCTGAATAACACACACATGCACAACCTCACAAAAAAATGCACATACGCACTCACAACCCGAAAAACAGATACATATATGCACTCACACACTCACAACTCGACAAACAGATACACGCACACACTCTCAACCTACCTGACAAACACACTCTGAATAACACACACACTCACAACCTGATGAACAAATACCACTCATACGTGCACACACCATCTCACAACCTAACGAACAGATACACACACATACCCTGACCAAAACCCACTGATAATCTGAAAAATAGACACACACACACACACACGCACACACACAGAGTGCTTCCAACCACTGCCGTATCTTTCCATCGCAGGGCTCACCGAAAGACGAAGGTCCCCTCGGCCCCGTGCCCCAGCACCTCAGCTGGGCAGAAGGAGATCTTTCCCACCTCCACCTCCTGAGGCTGTCCCTCTGCAACACACAAACATACCGAGGCACTGGCACCACACAAAGGCAAGTGGAGTGACTGACAGGCGGCTCGACTCCCCACTCTCTCACCCGCAGCTTGGAGGGGCTCTGCTGCTGTCTGTGGTGACCCCAGGGGTCCGGAGCCATTGGAGAAGCTGTTTCTGGCAGAGTCGGTGCTGCTGCGAGGGGTCGGAGCGTCAGCGGGGGAGGTGACACTCTGCTGGGTCTGCAAATGCTGCAGCCTGGACTCCAGGGCCTCCTCCAGCTGCTGTCTCTGCACCTTTTCCTGATGGGCCATGCGCTGAGGGACCAGAGGCACACACATTGGGATAACAGATATACACACAGGTCACTCACACAGGTCTCCCACACAGGTCTCACACACACACGTCTCACACACACACACACACACACACACACACACACTGACGCACACATACACAGTCATAGACACACACACAAATACAACACACACAGAAGTCTCAGATGTACATGGGTTACTCACACACAAACACACACACACACACATACACACACACATGTTGCAGGGGGCAGTCACACATCCAGCCTGCTGAACCTCACCCGAGGGTATGTGAGCACGAAGACCAGCCAGCCCCCCAGCAGCAGAGTGAGCACCGCCAGGGTGAGCGGGTCCTGGGTCAGGCTCTCAGGCAGAATGGCCGTCAGGGGCGGCATGGCAGCAGGCCGGGCATTGCGGTCCACTGGCGGAGGCTCCCTGCCCTTCTTCACTGCCAGGAACTGAGGAATGACACAGGTTGTAAAAGCACTGCCATGGCGCTGAATGGTGGTGAGGACCGGGAGGTGGGTTTGGGGTGGGGGTGGGACTTACAGGGTGAAAGGGTGCCCGTGTTGAGGACCGAGGAGGGATGACAGCATCTCCTGAACGCTGAAGGCTCTCTGGAAAACCCCGCAGCATAGTGGTGTGAGCCACTGGGGGCAGCTCATGATGACCTGGAACAAACACACAAACACCCACACACACAATGTACAGACACACACACACACACACACACAGTAATCACATTAGCCCTGTCAGAAACAGAAGTGTCCTCTCACTTGATGAGGTTCATCCTGACAGCAATATCTGACTGGTGGTCTTGGGCATACCGATGAGCAGCCACTGGTTGTGCAGGGTCTGGGTGCTTCCTGGGGGGTACTTTACATCCGTGCTGGGCGTGATCTCACATTCGCCCCTCTCCCTAACTGTCACTTCCTCTGTTGTTGGCCCCTCAATCCTCGCCAGCGTCAGCCCGCGTGGCTACAGAGGGGACACAGGGAAAGGTAGAAACAGACATGAACACAGGTCATGCCACTGAGACGCTGAGGCAGGTCATGAGTGAAGACAGCGACACTCACCACTATAGACACGCCCTCGTGGACCAGCGATGTAGAGGCATAGAAATGGGAGTCCAGCTTTCCCACGTAGAGGGTAGGGCTGAGAGAGACAAACACAAAGCGACCGTGAGCATGACTTCCGCTGATCACGTCCTACAACCTAAGAGGCTCAATGCCCATCCTCCCTCTTCCCGGCTCCCCGTGAGCGCGCCTCCCTTACACGAGCTGCGTCTTGGTGCTGGCCTGCTCCTTGACGAACTGGTAGCTCCACTTCATGGTGTGGACGTGCTGGGAGGTGAAGGTGAGGTAGCGCAGGGTCTCCATGGCCAGGTTGAGGTGCGGGGCGCGCCGCA
The DNA here is from genome assembly GCF_013368585.1 of Megalops cyprinoides. Lineage (NCBI taxonomy): Eukaryota > Metazoa > Chordata > Actinopteri > Elopiformes > Megalopidae > Megalops > Megalops cyprinoides. Next base: position 29,007,916 of record NC_050583.1, read on the forward strand.
GGCTGTCCTGCATCCACAGGTACACGCCCACCACCGGCGAGCCGTAGTTCTGCATCCACAGCACGTCGCCCGTGTCCCTGTCCACCGTCACCACCAGGCCGTCCCCGCTGGAGGTGAAGTGCGCCATCTCTGCTCCGAACGCAGAAAACACAGTCACACACAGAAGCACGCTGCAGAAAAAGAGCACCCCATACTGAACTCCGCCTCTAATGCTCTGTGTTCCCTCGCTCATTTTCTCACTGGCTATGAAGCCTCCAGATTGCTAAGGCACAAGTTAAACATGTCTCTCCATTTTTGTGAGTTAACACCAAAGTTACTGCTTCACAGTTAAATGAGACAAACGACCAAAGCTGCTACAGCTGAGTTTCAACGGGTCTTCTTCATTGCTGCCCATACAACAATCTGCCCATGTATTCCAAGTCTACGAAGGGGTTAATACTACATTACTGAAATATGAGAAACTGATTGGCACTAACTGGTGGCAGTGTGGCATAGCGGTAAGAAGCAGGGCTTGTAACCGAAAGGTTGCTAGTTCAGTCCTCACTAGGGCACTGCTGTTGTACCCTTGGGCAAGGTACTTAACCCAGAGTTGCCTCAGCAAATATCCAGCTGTATATATGGACAATGTGTAAAAAACCTATGCCAGTCACTGGATAAGAGTGTCTGCTAAATGACAGTAATGTAACGTAACTGCACTACACAAGCTGTTGTCAGGGAGGACGTACTGTAATCATATTTCTCATCATACAGAGGGGCTGAGTAGTCATTGTAGGTGGCATTCCAGCGCAGCTCCCTCGTCTTGGTGTCATACATTGTGATCATGTACTCTGCAGACACATGACAGACAGTAAGGACATGGTGTACAGATATCCCCCAGGCACATGGCCTACTCAGCTGTGATGCAGGCCGGGGAAAGTGCGAGCTGACGGACCAGAAACAGGGGGTCGGGGCTGACCTGTGCGGCCAATGTACAGCAAGGGTGCAGAGGGGCAGACGGAATCAGAGGAGCCGGTGGTCAGACTGGTCTGTTTCTCACCGGTCTGAGGGTCCACCACGAACCACGTGTCCTGCTTCTTTCCTGTACACACACAGACACAGAGTCAGGAACTAACACACATACACGTAACACACACGTACACATACACACACACACACAAACACACCAATACTCTGAAGAGAGGCATTCTTGACATACAGAATGTGCTTGGGCAGGTGAGACCTGCACCACTAGTCCCAGACGTGCACACCTGTGTAGAGTATTCCATCGGAGCTTCTGCAGGGAGACGACTGTACCAGCTCTGGGATGGTGAAGGGCAGTTTCTGCATGGGGACAGACACCAGGAAATGATGACCTCTTGCACAGAAAATGAGCCCTCTCCTGCCCCAACACCCTCCAGCTCACTAACCTACACTCACCATCAGGCCCTCCTTGTTCTTGCCTCCAAGTACATACAGGCTGCCATCGTTAGGGTCCGGGAGGAAGCCGGGTCTGGGCAGAACACAGTACAGCTTGTCATTGTTAGATATAACCAATCAATTAATCATTCAATCAATTATGTAATCCAAACAATTGATTTTCCACACTTAATAATCCACATGCACTCACTACTGTGAACTGGCTACAATGTAGTTTAGTGGTAAGGAGCAGGGCTTGTAACCGAAAGGTTGCCAGTTCGATTCCCTGCTGGAGCATTGCTATTGTACCCTTGGTCAAGGTACTTAACCCAGAATTTCCTCAGTAAATATCCAGCTGTATAAATGTATAACATGTAAAAAATTGTAACCTATGTAACTGCTCTGGATAAGAGCATCTGCTAAATGCCAGTAATGTAATGTAATGTGACTGTGTTATCAGTGTGAATGATTCTTGAACTCTGATGCTGCAGGTTATGCCACCTCTTGCGCCACTAGCATTAATGGGGCAGACACACTTACTCAGATAGGTAGACCGGGACTTGAATGATGGGGTCTGAAAGAAAGTCAGGATAGAGTCTTTAATGATGGAATGCCATGTGTGTGGGCGGTATCATCACATGTGAAAGTGTAGGGCACGATTAACTGACCTTCCTTCAGTGTCCACTTAATGTCCCCGGATTGCTTGCTGACCGCATGCAGGCTGCCGTCCAGAGTGGACACAAAGAGCAGGGACTCCGGCAAGGTGACCGAGCTCCCCGCCTCACACTACAGAGACAGGGGGTACAAGAAAGCCAGTTAGCAGGAACCCTTTTCTTATTCATGTTGCTTGACACCTGCAGACTCAGCAAACATTTTCTTCCATACTGTGTTTGGGGAAACTTGGTCATGCCAGTCAAGCCAGTGCAGTTTTCAGTGTGGGGAAAATGGGTGAAGAAAAACAGTGATTCTGCACATTCTCTCCCAGCCATTAGGAAACGTGACTCCTGGCCTCCAGACTGCTTGAGGTATTCAAATGCTCTTTTCATCACATCTTTTCTTGTATTACCTGCTGAACTGGAATGTGTCCGTTTGCTCTTGAGGCATGTCTGTTAGAATACCGATTGCGGTCTCACTTCTCCCCGAATAAATAGCCTCCAGAACATCGTGAAAACATGGAGACATCCACAGTGCTGAAACGCACATCCCAGGCTGCCATCCAACACAGGCTGCCAGAGCAATGAAAGTGACTAGAGGCTGCTGATTTTCAGGCTGAGGGAACACCTCAGACAGCTCTGCATTATAGTACCCTAGGCAGGTGCTGCATGAGAGACGACCACTTTATCATCAGAACAGATCAAACTACACCGAGGTGATTCACTGTGCAAAGCTGGAGCACGTTTCCAGTGAGCACGGCCGTTACTGGCACTGTGTGTACATTCAGCAGGATATCCTGGATCACAGGCACTTTCCCTCCCTTCCCAATGATCCGGGAGCGGCCACTTCACACTAAGACTGAACTCAGCATAAAGGCATGTGCAGACATACCCCATTACATTACTGTCTACCAAACCTACAATTGTAAAGGACAAGTAAAACTGCAAAAGCACCAATCGCCTCAAATGCTCCAGCAGTTCTGTTATAGCAGTCCTCCTTAAGAAAAAGGCACTTTTGGAATCGATATTTAAAAGGTTCAAAATGTACTTAATTTGCACTGGCATCAGCACCATTCATCTTTGATTTCACATAAACCTGAAGATTAAATAAACAGAATGAAAATAATATAGATTAACTGTAATGATAGAAACAGTAGCAGCATCCAGTTATGCTTATGTTTCACCTCATTCTTTCTATACCTATGTCTTAGGGAAAGAGAGAGAGAGGAGAGAGATCTATCCTTATTGTCAGATTTCAGAGAGAGGCAGCTGCCCATCCCACAGTTCAGCTGGTTTAGTGTGACTGTAGAGGACCATCTGACAGCCAGGGGCAGCCGCTCAGATGCCAGCCCTCTGCCAAAAAGCCCCACATATGCGTTTTAACTTTAGGCGCAACTTTTCAAGGAGAACCCAGTGTGCAAGCATGGGACAGCTATAAATTACTGCATGTCCCTTCCTTCCTTCAGGCCCTCAGGGTGACCCTGTCTTCCCTCGTGAAACTGGTCAGGTCTCCCTCATAGCTTTATTCCCTCCCACTCCATAGCAACTCCCAATTCATCAGTGAGCTCCATTAATATAAACCATATACAGGCTGCAGGCATAAAACCAGTCTCGGTCAGTTTGCTGCGTGGAATTTTATTAATACATGATATGAAGTTTGGCGCTTGCTGGGCAGCCAATGCCCATGCCAGAGCTGAACTTGAACTCAAGGCAACATAGCAGGTGAGTGTCTAATATATAACCCCTGGAAGGTACCGCACCCATATTTACTTACTAAGGGGTGGCGATATCAGCCCAGCATTTGGACAGCACAGTGCTGGGAGCACGTTTTGCAAACAAGGAGACACAGCTTAGCTTCACCCCATCCTGTATACACATTAGATCTTTCAAAGGTTCCAAACTTAACCATCTCCAGCAAACAATAAAGTTGTTTATCTCCCCAAAATGGTTTATTTGTCAGTTACAACACTATGGTAAATCTAATGAGAATACATATAACCACAGCATTATGGTGTACAAATGAGGGGTTACTGATTGTATATATTGTTTATTCCAGGTGATTGTCAGCAGGATTGTTTGAGTGCATTTCTCTTCTGTGAAGTGCAGGTTTTGATCACTAGGTCAAAATTAGCTTGACCTTTTGTCACCGTATACCATTACAGTGACAGACACTATGAACTAAGACATCAAGGTTAGGGAAAATGACTCAACATACATGCCTATTGTCTACTTATCCCTGTTACTCATTATCTGCCGTTAACATTTCCTGTCACCACACACACACACACACACACACACACACACACACACACACACACACACAGAGTCAAAAGCACTCACAGACACTCACACATTGTCACAGAGAAAATGAGACAAAGCCCTGTTGTTTGTTGCCAGGCAATCATGATTCCAGCATCCCTCCTGTTCACAAAGCCTCCTGCTGACATAGACTGTGCAGCCAGCAACTGGCCAGTACAAAGAGAAGACCAGAGCAGGACTGTCACCACCTCAGGGTCACGGTGGAGAACATGTCCCGCCCGTGAAGAACTGTGCACGACTGCCAGGCCCCTCCAGCTCCACAGCATGCCCTGCCAGGGCTATGGTTCGGATCTGCATGCTGTGGAGTCAATACTGGAATACAGATTCCTTGCTCACCAAAGCCATGTTCAATACTCTCCTATACCACAGAAGAAAAACATGGCATAAGAACTGAGCTTGCAGCTGGAAGGCTGTTGGTTTGAATCTCATGAAGGGCGCTGTTGTTGATCAAGACTGTGCAAACGGATAACATGCTAAAGAAAACCTGGTCACTTCAGCAAAGGAAACAATACAAGCAGTTATAGGGGTGGGACCGCGATTATACCTGCGCAAGACCACAAAATAATGAACGATTTCAGTGCACCGAGCGATTCGCTGAACGGTTTGCTCTAGATGCAGCTCGTCGTATCTCACAATGCTTAACGTCCACTCTTGCAATGTGTCACTGAAATGTAATTACAGCCGAAACAACTACAGTTCAGGAAATACGAACGCAGTACATGATGTAAGGGCGAGATGTGTCTCACTGCATTAGAACTTACTTTCCCGATAGTTACTTTGAAAAATTGTATCTGGCATGGTAACTTCAAATGAGAAAATGATAAATGGTTGATTACTTCCAAAAATAAAACACCCAGTTTAGTGTGGTTACCTATCTATCTGGCTAGTTATAAGAGTAGCCACAGCATTTCACGACTCCCTGGGCTCCAACCTTATCCCTCTCTCGCGGGTCCATAAATAGACGATATCTGTAAACTTCACTGCAGCGCCAGATAGCTAGCAAGTTACTTCGTGTCCCACTTGGGCAACAGACCTCTCCAGTATGTCGCAGCCAACACTCATAGCGTAGTACCTCGCTATAGCTATATAACGTTATTTGTATTCAAGCTATTTGTATTCCAGCGCTTACCTGAAGAACGTTTCCACCGAGAAGCAACAGGAGTAAAAGCAGCCATCGTTCCAAGACCTTCATTTTCCGAAAGAGTTTGTCCTTCATGCGTTTTCAAATTATTGCCAATAAAGTCTTATTCTGTCACATTAAAAATAGTAAATCAGCAATCTAAATTCGAATTATCACCAATCGTCCGGAACCACAGTTAATCCTTTTCGACTCATTGTGTGTAATTACTTCTTCTACGCGACATTTTCAATTTAAGTTGCCATGCACCGCAGGTACAGTTACCCACGCAGGAGGTGGCACACCAATCCACGGGATCACAACAATCATCCTTCGTTTCCGTGTTGGGACGGAACCGGTGATGTCACTCAAGTGAAACACAAAACTGTTTAAAGGACAGGACAATCCCACTTCTGTGAGAATGACAGCAACCGCTGCAAATGAAAGCTTTACATCCAAAGGAAGGACTGTCTAACCACGGAAGCAGGGTGGGATTTTGGAAAGAGCTCGATGTCATATTGAGACACGTGGAACAACAATGTCAGATGCTTTCACTACATTGAATAGTCAAAATGTCCATTTTGAGGAGAATAATAGAGATTGTAACAGAAAGGGGAAGTCCTCTCTGTTTTCATTTTTTGTAGCCTTTTAATATGTATGTGTGTGGCCTTTGCCCTGTAAGTTATCATACTAGAAATGGGCTTCAATAGTTTGTTTAGAGATGCATTATTAAATGGACTGTAAAAGAAGTGAATGTGAGTTTGAACTTGAATGGAGCACCGAAGAGGCGCCTTAACTTCACATGTCATTCATGTCTGGCGCTACAAAACTATAACTTTTTTCGTAATATCTCCTTTTCACAAATGGTACTCTTAGACGATTAGAGACCCTGTTATATGGGTTTTTACCCTTTAGGTAAGCATGACAGGAATTCAGTTAGATCACTGCCACAAGCGTTTCCTATGTGACATTTCTCTGGCTCACCTGAATTATAAACAAATTATGTCAAGCAGATTAACGTTAAGAACTCAAAAGCTGTATCGCAATTCTCTGATAAAACAAGAATTTCCTTCACATAAATTGCTTTACTTAAAATATAACACAGAGTAACAAAAACTCATTCTCCTTTAGATGCATTATACATTATAAACTCATAATAAACTCATAAACTACACAACTTGTTATTAACAGTTCATGGGTTCTGTAAAAAAAAATGCAGCACAGTGTCTGTACGACCAACATGTAGTGTGTACACTGTATATTGATTTTGCTGATTTATCACAGACGTTACAAAGGAAAGAAACTACACCACAGGCAGCTCGGTTGTGAAACAGAATGCAACATACATTTCTAAGTGTTTATGTAAGCGTTCTTTAATGCTTTAATAATGTAAAAAAAAAAAAATACATAGACAACTCACTTCATTGATTAATGTCTCCAAGTGGTCTACTCTTTCATTGCAAGCATGATACACTTCAATAGAATGGGTCATGAATAAAATCACAATGTTCTGCTGAAACAGGTTTTGGACTTAAAGACAAACGATGATGCTGTGCAAAGTGATATTGTCAAGAGAATAATGTTATTATAATTGATCATTTCACTGACAAATAAGACACCGAATTTTGTGTGTCAATCTGTAAATTTATCTAAATAGTATTTTTTAAAAAGCATGGATTAAACTCACTGGTGACCCAGGCTGCAAATGGAATTACTGGACGTGGGCTGGCGCAAAAATATAAATATTGTGTAATGTTTTGATTAGAGGGGAGGGACTGGGTCATGGCAGAAAGCCCTAACCTTAGCGTATTATTTTAAAAAAGACGCTGGACGTGGCTGTGAGAAGGCTGGACACTAATATTGACCAAAATTACTAAAATTTACCACACATAATTCCCTGTTTGGTTTTGTCTGGGTGTCATTAAATTAATTGAGGCAGTTTCAAAATCCGCATGCGGGTTGTGGCTGATATCACCCACAATGGGATGACAAATAGCACTAGTGTCCACAGCTGATGAATTTGACCAATGGGAAAAATCAGGAAACTACTAAAATGGTGAGATAGGGAAACGATGCATTGTTAATATTCTGCATCAATGAAAATGGTAAAACGACACTGAAAGTGAACCTGCACTTCCAACATTTTCCCAGAGGGGGGAAACCATACCACGAGAAAGTAATGGAGCTCCGGCGCAATTTCATTGGTTTTTAGAGTGTTTTATTCATTTCATATTTATGGAAATCTGCGTTATTATTTATTATTATCCTACTGTTTTGCCCCACAAATGACTGTGCCCCAAGTGACACATCCGCGGTTACCAATGAAGCGACCCGTGAACCGCGTTTGAAATAGCGTTACGGTAACAAGGAGTTTTTCATCGCAAGCAGCTTGTCAAAATATCCAACACAAAGAGAGGCACAAAAATGTCCAATTGTAGGTATTTCCAAAATTGTTTTTGTTCAAACTGCCAAGCTAACACTGCGGTCAACCCTGGCTAAATATAGAAATCCAAGCCAAAGCAAGGCGGATGTTGACGGTGCGGCTCCAGGACGGCAACGACAACAGTAACCAATAATAACACATGATCAACTACTGAGTACGTCCAATCAAAGGCTTACGGGGGAGGGCTTAGCATCGCTGAATGACCCGGAAATATTTTCGTGCACAATATTTTGCGCGAAATATGAGTCGAGTGGCAGTGATGAAGTTACAACGGAGCGCCTGAAAACAATAGAATAAACGTGTATAAATGTTATAGCGAGCGAAAAAGGAGAATACAAAACATACTGACCAAAGGTCTACAAGTGCAAGAATGGACGAATATGATGAAATGTATGGTATTGAAGATGACTTTGAACAGCAGTTTGCGGACGAGCTTGAGGTCATGGCTGAGATGGACTGTAAGTTATATTAGACGAGTAGACATCAGGTAGCCAGGTGCTACCCAACAAGTTGATACATAAAACTTGAATTTGCCGTCACCGTTAGAGGATATTAATTTGCAGTAGGGCTTGTATAGTGTTATGGTCATACTCACTGGTCTGGGAGTATTGCTAGTTATTGTCTTGCTGTTACTCATTTAGCTTGAATGGATAGACTTCTGATCTTTTGTCCTGGAAATCGGTCTGGATAAGAGCGTCTGCTAAATGAATGTAATGTAATGCAATCGCCAACCTGTTTATCTAACATTAGTTAGCTATAGCCAGCTCCCAATGAAAAGTCTTACGAGCCCCCAGTGTACTCTCTGTGCCTTGGTGTTCATGTATAATGCCTTGCAGGCGAATCCCCTCGTCATACGAAAGTGTCCGACTTCAGGAGCAAGAAGCCACTGTCATTTGAAGATGCAATCGCCTCTGGGGACATTGTCCAATGCAACAAGTCTGGTGCCAGACATCCTGACTCTTCCGCTGCGAAGCCAGGCAGATCGCTGCCTCACAGTCTCGATGACAGCGAGTTCCCGGAACACCTGCTGGACAGCGATAACTTTCAGAGTGAGTGAGCTCCTCTTAGTGCGTGTCTTGTTCTGTTGCGTAATGTGAGAGTATGATGCGACAAGTATCACACGCCTCATTTCTTAAGAGCGTTTGTGGTCCTACTACAGGTCCGAAGGCTAAGAGGCAGAGGCTTGATGTGGCTAAAAAGCTGCAGTTCACTTCGTCAAATGACAGAGACAACATCACACCTCCCTCCTCCCCAGAGGACTACAGCAGATCGAAGAGCAGCAGGTAGGAACAGTGCAAGTCACCTGACAAAGGTGCTGCCTGCCCCTTGCAACCTGTTATTTACAGTTTACATTTGGAACTCTAGCTAAGTCTCTCCCTTTTCCCTTCTCGAAGTGTGCCAACTGTGACTACCACTGCCTTGGATATTAGTGGACTGGGAGAATTGCAGGAGTCTCCCAGGAGAATTCCCACAGCAACAGGACATGTGCTCCGCCGACCCCCTCCTACCGGAGATTACATCAGTGTCACAGACTCCTCGGGCAACAGGGTCTACTTGGCAAAAAGGGAGGAGAGCACTGTGAGGGTGGGTTTGGAAAGACAGTGATTGGTAATAAGTGAGAGTTAGTTTGTTTCATTTCCGTTGCAATATGCATGTATGAGCTCATGTCTCTGTGTGTCCCTGCAGGCTGTGGATAGCAGGGCTATGCGGGACTCCCACTATTCCCTGGGCCTGCTGTCTGTGCCCATTGAGGTGCTGAGGGAGCAGGTGGCAGAGAGGGTAGGGCCCCACACTGCTCTGTGTTGACATATTCCACTGTATACTATGAATACATCTTTGTGTTATCTTCCCACCTTATCCCAATCATTTATACCTGTGAAATTAGGTTGACATAAAAACAATGATATTGTGAGATGTGATTTTTTTCAGTTGTGTTTGTTTTTAACAGCGTCATCAGCAGTTGGTAGAGGAGTCCCAGAGGTTAACTGAGATGCTCAACAGGTATCTGTCTGATGTTTTTCAGGCTCGTGTGTCTCAAGCAAATCTGCTAGTGACTGTAGACCTTTGGTGTCTTGTAACTAACTTTGGGTTTTCTACAATTCCATTCCCTTCAAGCCGAGTAGATGAGGAATTTGGGGAGATGGACGGCAGAGAGCCGGAGGTAGAGGAGGAGGAGGCAGCAGACGAAGACCAGGACGGCACTGCCTCACGGCTCTGGGTTGACAGGTTCTCCCCTCAGCACTACACCGAGCTGCTCAGTGATGATGTGAGTTTGCGAAACAGAGGCCTGCCCGTGCTCAGCTGTGCCGAGGCGGCGGAGCCGTGATCCCGCTAACCGCCTGGCTGCCTGTCCGCAGTTCACCAACCGCTGCCTGCTGAAGTGGCTGAAGCTGTGGGACACTGTGGTGTTCGGTCGGGAGAAATCCACGAAGAAGCCCAAGCACCCCCAGGTGGACAGCCGGTTAGCCCTCCAGCAAAAGGACCAGCAGAACTCGCGCTTCAAGACCAAGACCCAGATCACTGAGGAGATCCTGGAGGCCGAGCTGGATCAGTACCAGAGACCAAAGTACAAGGTGAGTCATCAGGGGGATTACGCTTAAGACTGAAATGGACCGAAAAAAAAACACCTGAGCAAAGTCTACAGAAATAAAAAAAAATTAAACTGTTTTATTTATTTATTTTTTTTAAAGAAAATGGCTGATATCAAAACTTTTCCCTCCAAAATTGTGTCTGGGAGTTCTGTGTGGTTGAGTGTCATATCGATGTAATAACGAAAATGATATGACACAGAATATTTCATATAGGATAGCTGGTGAAACGCCCTATAATAGCGTGCAATGCATTTAGACACTCCTTGATGTGCCCTTCAGGTGGCGCTGCTGTCAGGACCACCAGGACTGGGGAAGACTACACTCGCACACGTTATTGCAAGGCATGCTGGATATAATGTGGTGGAGATGAATGCCAGGTGCTTTTGATGTTTTTTTTGCTGTTGTATGTGCTATAAGTACATTGGATATAACACCCATTGTTTTCTTTGTTTTGATTATTCCAGTGCTTTTTAGGTCAATGCTGTTTAAGATGTGTTTAGTTTCCTATTCCTTTAGTGCCTATCCTGAGGTGGTCTGCATTGCTGATCCCTGCAGTTGTTTCAAATGAAAAAACTGCATTTTTTTGGTGGTGCGCAACTGTAGATAAGATTCCTTTAGATGCTCTTAAATTGGGCTTACAAAGGGAATTTGAATAAAATGTGAAAGTAATCTTTGCCGCTAATTCAATCTGAAAAAATTCATATTCAGAATACAAACTGATGCTGATAAGTTTCACCATAGTGCGGTACATGAAACACTTAAGTAGCCCAGCACTTTTCAGATGGAGATTTAATTATGAAAAAGTTCATGACCTGCTAATTGAATTATCAGTTTCAGCCAAGGAATTATTCAGCTCAACTTGCTGTTAACAGAAATAAACTGGATGGGGCTTAATTAAGGTGTGCCAAGGTGTGTGTCTATATATATATATATATATATATATATATATATATATATTATATATATATAGTTATATATTACATTATTAATACATTATAAGCGAATTGCAAAAAATCCTAAAAATAACCCTGCAGAAAATCTTTTTTGATACCTGGATTGTCAGAGAGATGTGTATACCTGGAACACACACATGAATATTCACCAGAGCCCCTGTCTCTGGTTTCCCTCAGTGATGACCGCAGTGCAGAGCTCTTTCAGAAGCGGATTGACACGGCCACGCAGATGAAGTCTGTACTGGGAGCCAATGAGAAGCCCAACTGCTTGGTGATTGACGAGATTGACGGCGCGCCTTCTGTGAGTCCCAGGGCTGTTTCATCTGCCGGTCAGGTGTCTGTAAGACTGTGGGGACTTCTTTGCTTCTCTCTGCTTTTTTTCTCTACTCTCTCACATTTTCACTCTCATCCCCCCCTTGTCTCTACCTCCACACTATTCTGGGGTCCTTGCTATTTATATATTTCATTATCTCCTCCATTATTCTCTCTCTGTCTGTCTGTCAAGGCGGCCATCAATGTGCTGCTGGCTACTCTGAACCGAAAGGAGAGCCGTGAGGCGGATACAGAGGCGGCGGGAATCGGCACAATGAAAAAGAAGAAGAAGAAGACTGAGTCGGTGCTTTTGAGACCCATCATCTGTATCTGCAATGACCTGTAGGTGGCACTATGGCCCTGAGAGCATCTGCTGACCATCGTGGTGCACTTGTGTGTCTTCAGTCAGTCTTGTTACCTGCGATTGTTATAGGGCGAGTGTTTCGTTGGACATACGGTATATGGTACATGTGTGTACAGGCAACAGTGTGGTGTCATTGGAAGGAGCAGGGCTTGTTACCCAGAGGTTGCCTGTTCCATTCCATGGGGTCAAACTGCTGGGGTACCGTGGGCGAGACCCTGAACAACTTAATAGCACAAACTTGACTTTCAAACTGCATTTAGATATAGACATTACATGATGAATTGTCTATTTCACATTACAGTTTTCAGAGAAGTGTTCTCTCATGTACCCATGTTGGTTGGAGGTTATTAGTTGTCCTTGCCAGTGGCCCCTCCCACTCATCTACAATGAGTTATCGGATGAACTTTCTTTATGGTCACAGAGTTCTGTTTACATCAGAACAATGTCTTGTGCAGTTTGTTAGCGTGCAGTTGGTGTACAGATGATTGTTGTTTAAATGTTATAGTAAGTCTGTGAGATGGCAATGTCTTTGTGTGGGACAGGTACGTGCCCGCATTGCGTCAGCTGCGCCAGCAGGCCTTCATCTTGACCTTTCCTCAGACTCAGCCCTCACGCCTGGTCCAGAGGCTCACCGAGGTACCAGAACGTACTCACTGTCACGCAGCATAAAAAACATATGTACTCTCCTCTTGTATGAAAAACTTACAACTTACGTTTAAAAGCTAAAGCGGTCTCTCTGTCCGTCTCTCTCAGATCTCCAGGCGTCAGGGGATGAAGGTGGACTCAGGGGCCCTGATGGCCCTGTGTGAGAAAACGGAGAACGACATTCGCTCCTGCATCAACACACTGCAGGTGTGTGCCCGCCCTGTCCTCTGTTGCACCCCTCCACCCTCTACCCCGGTCCCTGTGACTGATAGGATACTCAGGCCACAGCCAGCACCCCCCTCCCCGCCTCTCTGTGGGGCTGTTCCACTTTCCCTCCTTCCTTTTCCCTCTCACTTGACTTGGCTCTCTCCAGAGCGCTCTCTCCAGGCGAAAAAGGTTAATTGAACAGTGGCCTTTGAGCCCTTCATTCGTCTGAGGGCAGATGTTTAAATTTAATAGACACACACTCCCTTTTCTGCTGAGTGTGGTAAAAATGGAAAGGTCGACGCCAAGCACCGAAGGAATTAACAGCACACATTCCAAATTAGCATCAGGAAGTGGCGAGAGGGTAGGGGCAAGCGATCCCAGGGACTGGCTGTGTCAAATGTGCGTTTTTGTGTGTGTGTGATTGTGTGTGGTTGTGTGTGTACGCAGTTCCTCCATGGCAAAGGCCAGAAGCAGCTAGACCAACGGATGGTGCAGTCCATGACTGTCGGGCTGAAGGACCAGAACAAGGGGCTGTTCTCTGTGTGGCAGGAGATCTTCCAGCTGCCCAGAGTCAAGAGGTAGGCAGCCCAGTCTCAGCAAGGGCGGTAGACAGCACATGGATCTCTGTGGATGCAGCACATGTGCGTTTGTACGCTTATGCAGCTGTGACGTGATTTTGAGCATCCTCACCTGCAGCCGGATTGGTACTACTATATAAGCACCGTGGGGTCACTGTATTGTGTAAGAATGCGCTGTAATCCTGCTGCATTCACATCTGTCAGGTTGTATTAGAAGTTACACAATGGACAGTCAGGGCCGTGTGACATTGAGAAGGTCGGCCCAGCACTGCATTTATTGTTTTATTGTTAGCTGATCAGTCATTTCCCTTTAGGAGTGTGATATTTTTTTCCTCTGCATTACTGTAATTCATGGCTTGCCTTTGTGAGTCGACTTGTTTGTCTCACAGCTGAGTGAGCAGCAAGAGCCACAGGCAAGCTCCCTGTGATCCCTGTTGTCGCTAATTAAATCTTACGATGAAAACATCGTCAAACATCGCAGCGCGCAGTGCTGGGATATACCTTAAGACTGGTGTTATTCATGACGTGAGAGGTTCTTTCTTCAGCCGCCGTGGATTGTTTGACTTTTAACGCACCGTCGAGTGACAGAGGTGGCCACATCATCACGTTGCGGGGTGTGGCGGTGTTGTGTTGCAGGAAACGGATTGGTGAGGCCCTCTCTCTGGGGGCTGAGCAGGGCGGGCAGAGCAGCACGACAGCTCAGAGGCTGCAGCACGTCCTGCACCTGGCGTCCTCCAGCGGAGAGCACGAGAAACTCACGCAGGTGCGCCCTGTCTTCAGACAAACGCCTCGGCCCTCGCTGTCTCCTCCCGTCCCCCTCCGTCACCTTTCACTCTCTCACTGAATTTCTGTTCGCCCTCCTTCTCTTTCATTTTCATGCGGTTTCCCTCGTTCCCTCTCTCTGTCCTTTCTCGCTCCATCTCCTGCTTCCTTGTTCCCTCTCTCTGTCCTCTTTTGCTCCATCTCCTATTCCCTCCTTCCCTCTTTGTGTCCTCTCTCACTCCCATCTTCTACTCCCCCCTTCCCTCTCTCCTTCCTCTCTCACTCTCCTGCTTCCTCCACCCTGCAGGGGCTGTACGATAACTTCCTCAGTATGAAGCTGAAGGACCCGAGTCTGCGAGGAGTGTGCTCCGCCCTGGATTGGCTGGGCTTCTCTGACGTCCTCAACGAAGCCATGCTGCACAGCCAGAGCTTCTCCCTCATGAGATACCTGCCCTTCCTGCCCGCTGCCTTCCACCTCCTGTTCGCCGCAACCACCGTCCCCCGCATCAACTACCCAAACAGTCACTATGAGGTGAGAGGAGCAGGGCCTTTTATCTGGCTGGACGATGACGTCCTTACACCACGGAGACAGGATAGCCCGAGCATGCACACCCCCCCCCCGCAATTTTGAAATGACGATAAAAGTGATTAGATGTGTCAGCACGATCAAATATCCGAAGCATCGCGGATTTCCCGTATATGATATAGCATTGTGTAGCGGATGAAACTAGTGATGGCAATGCGATCCTGCATCGTCTATTTTTGTTAGGTAATATTTAGAAGAGTCTTTTCTATGAGAGAGTGGTGAGTACCACCCATTTGTAAGTAAATGTCTGTTCAACTCCCTAGCCCTCCCCAATTATAGAAGCAGAAATAGATTCAGTGGTTTTTTTTCTGCCCTGCTCATATTTGGCAATGAATGCGGGTACATTGAGGAAAGCTCAGAGGACAGTTTCTGCTTTCATTTGTGTCAGATTCAATATATCGACTCAATATTCTGTGTATTAGCTTTACTTGTACTTACATCAGTAGTTACGCTGTTTGTTCTTTGCCCTGTGATCCCACCATCAGACTTGTGATTGTTGTTTCTGGCAGCAAAGTGTAGATCAGATGCCATGTGTGGGTAACGAAATTCTATCGTTGGTTCTAATCTCGAGTCCCAAGTAAAGCACGCATGTGAACCTTAGTTATCTGGCAGAACAGTCCCCGTCTCTGATCTCTCTCCCTTTACTCTGACTCACCCTCACCGCTCCGCGCCATTGCCATGGTTACATCATTGAAGTTTTTTTTCCATCTGTTCTCCAGTGGCTTACCACACTAGCTACAGTGCCAGAAATTATTTTTTCGTGAAAGTCCCAATATTGATCTGACTAAGCTCATTTTCTTGGAAGCTGAGTTTAAATTCGTGTTGACCCGGGCTGTCCGAAGACCCCTTGCATCCACGTGCCACAAAGGAAACACTGCCCTTACATACCGCCCTCACCAACTGAACCTCAGCACTGTCTGCTGACGTTCACACGCTCCTGCACACGACAGGTTTAAGATTAATATCACTACAACTGTTACTTACCACAAGTTGATAGCTGTTTTCACTTACTAACTACAGTTATGAATGAGTGTTAATAACCACTCTGAAAAGGTGTTATGGAACTGCCCAGAGAGCACACATGCTTCGTTTGTCATAACCCGTGACCTGAAGTGGGGGTTTACTTCACCTTCAACTTCACAGTAAAGGCTTTTTTGAGAAACATCAGTGTGCTCTGACATTGTCACCATTATGAAGAGGTAAGGTGACTTTGTTTATGGTAATTTCTCCTTGAACTGGAAATGGCCAGATAATAAGCCCTTTCTGCACCTCATCTTTGGATGAAATGGTAGATTAGGCATGCCTCAATTTGCAGGATTTGTATTAGCTGATTTTCATTTCTTCATTTCGCATTTCTGTATTTCTCAATGACTTGACAAGTAAACACATTTCCGCTATGATATGCAGCCAGCCAGTTAATTCACTGTGTGTCATGTAACATTAGGTACATATCCCATGCAATATACCGATGATTAATGTAACCCATACCTTAATGGTGGATAGCTAGCTACATTGTTTGCTGGTTTATCTCTTTGTTATTTGCCAGTCTTGCCAATGTGTGATTGTTTACAGCTTAGTGAATCCCAGGCATAAGCTCTTTCTGTCTGTTAGACAGGCACGCATCTGTTATACAATGTTATGAGCTTTGTCTTTCATTGGTGACCTTGTGCTACCATATTAAAACTGAAAGCATGTGTCAGTTTTACTTTCGTCGGACTGTTGAGCGAATGAAATCCACTGTGTGAACACTAAGCATGTTGTCTGTGTTTCAGAGGAGTCCGAGGGTCTGAACCTGCGTCGAATGGCACTTAATCAAGCTAATATGGTCAAACTCAGGCCTCCCCTGTGCCAGTCAGAACCCTGTCCAAAGGAATATCTGATTGCGCCACTTCAGACGCTGCCTGTGGCTGAATATGCTACAGAGTGATAATCATAGGCACGTCCTTGAGTTCCGCCAGGCATAATTGGAAATGTTCTGATTACGGCCGTCGGGTCCTCAGTGTTTCCATAGGAGTGACAGTGTGTGGCAGGACCACCCTCCCCTCCCCTGTTACAGTGACTGGCCACTGGGGCCTGGCTGTGATCTGCCTCGGTCCAGAGCTACTGCGGGGACTTAACTGAACTATGACAGCTTGTCTGCATAGTTTCCTTAATTGGATCGAATCGGGGATGTTTATGTCTTCGAATCTCGATATAGTTGTTTGACCAAATATGGCTGTGCTTTTCATCCTTTTGAGAGGGGGAGGTCAGCGATGTCTTTGTATGGTCAGCGAAACCGCTGATCTCGAACGTGCAGTCAGGGCCGTTCAAAAGAGGTTTGAGATAAAAAAGAAACACAAAAGCACACTGAGTGCGCCGCAGATCAAAGCGTCGCGATCCCGGGACCTCCGTGAGCGGAAGCCTCCGTGGGGTGGGCGTAAAGTCCGTGCCACCTGGCAGCGCGTGTAACGCGTACACATGCTCCTGCACACCCTCCCCGTCCTGGGCTCACAGCTGTGTCTCTCTCTCTCTCTCTCTCTCTCTCTCTCTCTCTCTCTCTCTCTCTCTCCCTCCCCCCCCCCGCCCAGGCCCTGACGCGGACGCAGCACACCAGGAATGCTCTGGTGGCCATGCTGGCCGAGATCCCGCCGTCCATCCGCAGCCGTGTGGGAATGAGCTGCCTCTCCCTGGACATCCTCAGCATGCTGCTGGAGGTCATCTGTCCCAAGCTGCGGCCGGTACGCATCTCCCTCAGTCGTGCCCCTTGGTGTCCGAGGGTGCTGTGGCATCACTGTCATCTGTATGTCTCTCTGTGTGCTTGATGTCATTCCATAAGGGATTGGTGTGTGTGTCTGATGGTGCTGTGGAATCATTGTCATCTGTATGTCTCTCTGTGTGCTTGATGTCATTCCATAAGGGATTGGTGTGTGTGTGTCTGATGGTGCTGTGTTGGCAGTTTGGGGGTGAGGGAGAAGGGGTTGGGAGCTTGGGTCGACACAGGAAGAGACCCTTGCAGATACCGAACAGTCTAGAATCCAGGCTATGCAGATGCGTAGTTTTGCTCAAAGGTTTAATAAAAAAAGGAATTAGAACTGCAATCATCCGTTCAGTAGAGTGAAAAACAAAGGGACACTTAACACTAAAGTTTGCAGAAGTTTGATTAGGTTGTTATTCTAGGCAAGCACTTTGACAGCATTTGGTAATGCTGTGTGTTTGCAGTTCTGGCTCTTACCAGAGTTCATTTGTTCATTAATCACAGAGCTTTGTCCTCCCTACTGTAAGCTATTTATAACATGTTATCGTAGACCTCTTTAAATCCAAGCGCAAGTGTCTTTTCCCAAACCAGGCATCATACAGCTCACATACTCGAGAACTGGTCCTCAGATCTGCAAGTCTAATGAGTCGTCTTTTAGGTCAGAGATCTGAAAAGAGAGGGATGAGCTGCTAGTAATAGCAGGTGGAGGCAATCTAAATTCAATTACAATCAGAATCCCCCCCCCAGTGCCCCATGCATGAATGTGGGCATAATTAAAGCTACAGCAGCACCACTACGCTCAGTCTTTCACGCCAGAGTTAATGTGCTTCCCCATCAGCACCTGCAGGAGTGGAGCTGTGCAGTGTGTGCAGGCTAACCTACATAGGAAATCCCCAGGCTTTGTTTTTATTTTTTAATCACTTCTCCTCATGCTGTAATTACAGAGCGCTTTCCCTTTTTAATTATGTTTCACACGCTGCTAAGAGGCGGCTTCCTCAGATCAGGTTTTAGGCCGTCTCTCGTGGAGAGGTCGGGGTGGAGAGGGAAGAGCAGCCGGTTGCTATGTTCTGAAAGCTGCGCCGGCCGCGCGCTGCTTCAGTAGCACATTTGCAAGACGCAGTGTTTGTCATGTGCAGTTTCAGATCTCCCCGGCTCCTTGGACTCTTGACTCCACTCCCACAGGCTCGCCGCTTGCATAACTCGAGTTCTGTCACGACTTTGCCGCGCTCCAGGCCTGGCGCTCACTCCTCCCATCCGTAACAATCAAGACAAACGGCGGAGGAGCCTCTTTAGAGACCGCTTGTGTCCAGGGGATGAGTTTAAGGGAGGAGCGTGTGGGCTCTCTCCACCGCGCGCGGGGTAGCAGATACTGGGAGGACTGAAAGCTTTTCCCTCTGAAGGATCGGCGATAAAGCAGCCTGCCCCCGTACCTGTGGGCGAGCGGCTGCGTGCTGTTCCGGGAGAGGAGATCGAGTCACCGCTGCGTCAAGCGCCAGCGTGTCAGCACGATTAGTTCCAGCCCTTGTCAGAGACCGAGGGAGAGGAAGTGGCACGGCGTGGCTCCGCGGTGCTCTTTCAGCCTGCTCTTCCCCCCCCCCCCCCCCCACCTCAGTCTGCCTCCTTCTCCTAAGCTACCCCGCCATGAGCTACACCACGTCCAATCCGGGCCCAGCACAGACAAGGCCTGCTGAAGAGTTGTCGCGGCCTGGCGGCCCTTCCCTATCTCTGAGCCCAGGTTCTAGTCAAGCTGCGCAGGAATCATTTTGAATAATCAACCCTGTTACAAGTGCATCCAGTTCAGGTCTTGTGCAAGTGAGTCTTGCATTAACATCTGTTGTTAAGCGCGGGCCTCAGGGAGGCTTGTGCCTGTGTGTGTTTGTGTGGAAACTTCGCCGGCTAATGATCCCATCCACCCACCTCCCCCAGGTGAACCCTCAGCTGTATAGCGTGCGGGAGAAGCAGCAGCTAGTGGAGCTGGTTGACACCATGCTCTCTTACAACCTCACCTACCGTCAAGACCGCTCCCCAGAGGGCCAGTACCTGTACCTGCTGGAACCGTGAGTACTGTACTCTGTCGCTCTGCCACTCCGCTCTAACGTTCCAGATCCCTGTGCACGTGGGAAGGGTTTCTCATTGGTCCGTGGTCTGCTCCACCCTCACCTTGGGGAAAATGTAATGTATGCAAAATGCATTAGAAATTCTCATCCTGTGCTGTGTGATTCTGAGTTGCCACAGAGCTACAGTATTACGCATCTATCCTACAGCGGTACTGGCCGAATAATTCCTCTTCATATCTCAAGAACTCACAGCTTAAAGGTGTCATTTTGTTCCAGGTGCATAGATTTTGAAGCATAGTCTTCCACAGCATCACTATTGTTCCTGTTTTGTAATAAATAATAGACTGACACCAGTTTGATTCTTAAGGACAGGCGCAATCTTTTGCCCTGTCAAAGAAGTTCATCATTGCAAATAACTCTTTTTAGGAGCATAACAACATTTTGTAATTGCTTCCAAGCAGTAGCCTTTTACCCATTAATAACTCTGGTATGGCTATAATAGTTTGCCAAAGTTACTGCCAGTTAAAGCCCAATATATTACAGTGATTTGACCTGATTTTCCTCCCAGTGAAAGCAGAGAGGTTTCTAAACCAAGGTAACATTGAACAGTGTTGCTGAATAATTCAGTTTGGGTCTGTTCTCTGCACATGGTTTTTAGTGTGGCACAGTTGAAGGTACTCACTTGCCTCCTGCTGGGAAAGAGTTGGTTTTTTTGTATCTTGAGAGTTAGGACATGGTGAAAGACATACAAAAGACAAATCCTCATGAAGGAAGGGACGATGAAATACATGTTAGGTTTGTGTGGAGGATAAGTGGTTTCTCAAAACAGCCTCCTTAATTAGTTTAGCCGTGTTCTTGAATTTACTGAAGGGCTTCATTTCTGAATAGAAGCTCTCACATGAAAGGGTTCTGATTAAAGAGTAAGGGCTTATAACAAATTGTTAGTTGCAGGGAAAGGTAATACTGATGTCAAGAATATTCAAACTTTACATAAGTGTGATGCTACCATTGTTAAGCTGTGACCCTATTCCAGAGTTTATACTGGGCCACACTTAAAGACATCATCATGGTCTGCAATGAAAACGGCAGAACTCAGTACTGCTAATAACATCATTGGGTATGTTGTGCGCATACGTACCCAGACAATAAAATTATGTAGTCTCAACACAGCATGATGATATATCTTGCAGACAGTTATCTTCTCAGAACGAATGCTTGATTGAGTTCCAAGTACATCCATCAGTTTAATGAACACTGAACTTTAACTGTGAAATATGGGGTGAGACCTGCGCTCAGTGGTTCTACAATAAACGTTGTTTGATTGTTCTTTTATTATTTAGAGGTCACACACACTATGATGCCCAGCCCATAAAGGCTTCTAAGACTCTGTCATACAGCAATATAATTCATTAGCTTTAAGCATATCAATAAACACTAACCATTTCAGAAGTCAAAATTTGATAGTAAAGGGTGTTTTTGACTATGCCCATGCCATCACATTGTTGCTTTCTTAATAGAGGAAATGCTGAACTCCAGATGAACTCTCAAACATCTTTAAGATTTCATGCCTCCATCCCATCTGTGCTTTGGTTAATTAATTACAGGTGTTAAGTAAAAGACTGAAGTACCACTATTGCCGAAATATCTGAGAATTCCATGAGCCAAGTTATGTAACTGTTTGGAATGATCACGATGCCATAATCCAAACTCCCAATCACAGTGTTGGGGAGTGCAGGGTATTAGGTATTAGTATTCGTATTGGGGACCATGGCGTGGGATATTAACATTTTGCCTGATGTGCTTGCTGTTCATTGAGCGGCATTGCATAACAGCAGCAGGCATCCAGAGATGCTGCGTTGTGGCTTACGCCATGTTTATTTCCCGCGGGTTACCTGAGTGCGCTCTCCGTCACCAATCTCTCCCTTGTCATTATTTTCCGGGAAGGGCTTAGTGCCTTAAAAGATTATTTGTTCCCCGTGTTTACTCTTGTTTGCCTGCGACGCTTCCTTCATTGGTTCACCCCTCTTTATGTCAGTGTTTTTTTCCCCCTGCCTTTGCCCTCGCGTACACCTGATTCACAGTCAGTCGTGTGTTTGCAGTGGGAAGCGTAAGCCAACACACAGGGCACTCCGGCCTCTCCTGCGTGGTCACTGCGGCAGCTGGAATTTTGGGCTTACTGGCCAATTGGCAGAGTCTTCCTCATAATCGCTGGATAGCTTTGCGTAGAGGAGTCGCCCGGGGGCAGAGGCGGGTGCAGGCCGTGAGACAGAGGCTGTGGGAGCCCAGGACGCAGGGCGGGCTGAGGTGGTGAAGGTCGTCGGTGTCGGTGCTGTCCTCTCTGCTCCTCTCCACGCCCCTCTCTCGCCCGCCATGCAGCAGTCCTTCCTCCAGGCGCGCTGCGAGCAGACCATCGCCACCTCCGACTGGGGCATTCCCCTGGCCATCGCCCTGCTCCTCCTCATCTTCATCTACGCCTTCCTCTACCTCCCGGCCACCACGCACCGAGCCCTGCTGGAGGCGGCCATGGCCAATCGGACGGAGGGCATCGCCATCGCGTACAAGGGCAACTGAGTGCCGACGGAGGACATGGCACCGGACGCAGCGGGAAATGAACCCTGGGGCTGCGGACTCAGTTGACCCAGCGAATGTGCGCGCGTAGATTGCGAGGTAGCGCTGACTGATCGGGATGCGTATCATCTCATTTCCGTGACCCGCGCGCGAATGTCATCCCTGTGGCTCTCTAGTCTGAGGGCTGGCAGAACGCATGCACCGCCCTGCCGCAGAAGTGGGCTCAGCGCGTGCCTATTTTTACCTTTTCAAGATCGCCTCCTCTCATCGACGCTGCCACGGTTGCTAAGCACCCCCTCGGCCGTGCGGCACAGCGGGATGGGTATTTCTCTGCTTAAACGGAGGAATTCCTCCCCGCTGCTTCAGGGGGGAGGCAGCTGCTAGGCGAATAAGCTCTCTCTGCCTGCAGTGACCTCTTTAATCAGGCCACCGGTGGACAGGGAAGGATAGTGTCACGGCACTCTCTCAGGACATTGGGCATTGCAGAGATACCTGCCACACTTTTTACTTACATTTTTTTTTTGTTTCTTATGAACTGACCAGAGGGGAGTCTAATATTCGCAGATACTGTGACTGTATCTGTTCAAGACATTTTATATGTACGCTCTTGCATCTGCTAATGTACGCAGATAGAACGATGGCCAGAATTGTTAGCATTATGATTACTAAATGGTCCAAATGTTGTTGTGTTTCAGATTATCACACTTTGTATATAATGCTTTGACAGTATATGTAAAAATATAGTATTTATCATTTGTAAATAGTGTACTTGCTACTTGCTGCTAGTATTTTTGTATACAGATCCATACTGGAGCTGCAGAAGGTTGCTCATGTATATTAAGAAGGTTTAATTAAATGTAGTCATTTAATTGAGTAGTGATACATGTAAAGTGTTGTAGGAAAAGATATATACCATGTGGTTTAGCACTTTAATATAAGAAACATTTGAATGCATTTATTTCATAGCAAATGTTAGTCAGGAACAGTGGTTTCACAATATCTGCTCTTATTTCATAGTCATGTTTATACACTTTCCATACTTTATGTCTGTAAATTTATGATGAGGTCATAAGTGATGTTTAAAGATGGAAGAGTCTCCACAGCTTATATTAACTGGAGTCTAAGATAATAATGTAAGTTACTTTGGCATTGGAGGTTCAGAATACCTTGTTGTTAGTGACTGCTTACTTACCCCTTACCCCATTTGATTTATGTGTAGGAATTAGACCAGTCATAAAAATATAAAGTTGATAAACCTTCTTGTATTATTTTTGTGTCTGTATAATCACACTACTGTTATAGTAGTGTTTAATAATAACTATATAAATTTATGATTTCAGGGAGAAAATTAAGCCAATATTTATATCCATCTAGCAAGGAAAGAGGCTTATTCAGGTTCAAGACAGGGGAATACGCTGAACTGACTGAAGGATGCCAAAATTTCAATTTCTTACTAGTATCCAATGGCTAAAATTTCCCATTTTATAAGATGCAAGTCAAGCATAATTAACAGCATTTTGAACTAGTTGGTCAAGATGCCAGAAAAAAGATTCTGAATTGAGCTTAAATGACTTCTCATCACACCTAGAGCCCAACCACTGGCATCCTTTTGGCCTTTGAAAATCCTGCTGCATTTGATCTAATGTCTCTGCTTTGTATTTGAACATGTCGGATTAAAGATTATCGTGATGTTCTCACTCTATCTGCGCTACACTGTGTTAGATCTCCGAACCTGATTTACGTTCTTGTGCGAAGGTTGGTCCAATGCTGTTACATATATGACTGTATATGTGTGTGTGTGCGTTTATGTATATGGTGTAGGTTTCCGTTTCTTGCTAGGAAACGTGGTAGAGCATCTCCTCTCTGTGAAAGGTTGTCAGGCGTTTCCTGCTCGTCACAGTGTTGTAAATCAGAGCGTCTCTGAGGGGCTCGTTTCCTCCCTCTCCAGTGCAGCGTGTCCTCCGCGTTCCTCTCACACCTTCATGAGCAGTGATTTCGGGGGGTTGGGGGGGGGGGGGGGGGGGGGCTTCACTGTGATACTGGGACCTCCTGTCTCTCTCGGATCTCTTTCTCCGAACCCAGAGATGATTAACATCATCCAGAGAATGTTTTTCCCTTGTCGTCTTGGCTTTGGTTTTCTGCGGGGAAGCAGGTTCCAGGAATCCATCGCTTTTAGATGTTACGGTAGAAACTTATATCCGTACGTTGGCCTATATTAATAAAGATTTGAAAGCATTTACCTGCATACTCTGTTTCTAAGCAGAGTTTAATGATGCTTGACTTAGAGCCAGTCATAGTGACGTACTACATTAAGTGCAGTGTCCCTGCTCCCTGCTATCTGTGGGGTTCCCCTGGGTATCTGCTTATGCTTTAATGAGGATGTTGGTGTTCTTAAGGTGTGCAAGCACACACAGCTCTTCTAGACCAATTAGATACGAGGAGCAGCAAATGTATGCGTAAATGCAATCCGTCTCTCTCATATATTGTACAGACAATGTCTGTGGGCTTAGACATCTGTGTGTGTGCATGTGTGGCTGGATTTTGTTTCCTGTGATGCGTCTTATCATAGTGGATTCTGTAATTGAAATGGAAGCATTGAGTATCTTTGTTTGTGCCCACAGTGAAGCATTGTGAAATCTGCTTGTACCCTGTCCTCCTATAAGCCAAAAATATCATGCGGTGCTGCCGTTTCCTCAAAACAGGGACAGGAAGATTATATGATTTGTTTTTTCTGTGCGCTCACTGTGAATGTCAGTGACTGCACCAAGGACTGAGGCCAAAGCCCTGTATTATGCTATTACACTTCCAGACAATCATCATTTTATAATAAGAACAAGAGTAGCGAGGGTCTGTAAAGTCACAGAACAGGGATTGTAATTATGCTCCGGTGACAAAAAAAGCAGTATCATCTGAAGGTTTGCCTGATTGCAGGAAATATGTTTCCTTACTGTGGTCCTGGCAGTTTGTTTATTCAGCTGGTGACTGTATGACAGACTGAATTAGTCAAATAACAGGGGTGCCTGCAATTTTCAGAATTGAATATGTAAATAGGTAATCTCCTTAGTGTCCATTGGCAAGTGTCTCCTTGCAGTGAAATGATAGATGGCCCTCACAGAGGACATAATTGAAAATTTCAGGGGATTTCGGTGATGGCGGTGCGTCGCTTTATCTGGGCAGTGAATTGAGCTGATTTAATCAGTTTTCTTTTAAAGAAGATGTATTTGATTTTGTTTTTGTTTTTGATGCATGACACCTGACAGGATTAGAGCGTAATCCCTTTTCCCCTGTCTCTCTGAGCATGGCCGTGCAGCGCCGCGGCGTGATGGCTGCAGTGCTCTCTCTAACCCGGCTCTGACGGCAGGACGCTGCTGCAAATGATGTATCCAGTGAAATCAGTAAATACACGGCAGTACTGCCTTGTCATTTTTCATTACAGCCCGTGTTTTAGTCCTTCTCCCCTTGGCGCGTGCAGCGGTTATTTCCTGCCTGTGCGTGAAAGGCAAGGGGAGTCCATGGTGGGTGGGGACAGTGGGAGATGTCTGCAGGCTTCTGTACGTGCCTGCGTTGCAGGTGTGCCTGAGCCCTGTGTGTGTGTGTGCCTCTGCTCTTCCCTGCAGGAACGTGGAGGAGGTGGTGCGCTTCCCGGGGCTGCCCCCCCGCCGGCAGCTCACCTACCAGGCCAAGCAGATGATCGCCAGGGAGATTGAGCTGGAGAGGATGAGGCGGGCAGAGGCCATGCTGCAGGCGCGCAACCCACAGCGGGTGAGACAGGCGGCGCGTGGACACCCCAGGAAATGAGAGGGGCACTCTCTGGCTTTGACAGTAGAGACCGAAATTGGCTGCGTATCGCTCCACACACATACAATGAGAGAGAGGGAGTCTCAGTGAAGAGACACATTTAGAGAGACATCCCAAACACCCTTTCACACGCTGTTGTTCTCTCACACATTCAAGGCTCCAGCACCCTTGCACACCCTCTCGGTCTCTGACACATTCGAGGCATCAAATACTCTTGCGCGTTCCATAGTTCTTTGACATGTTCACTGCACTAGCAGTGATTGCACATATCTTGTCTTGTGTGTAAAGGTTAATGGGCGCCTCCAGTCAACATGCGGTTCAGTCACACCCAACAATAAACTTTCTCATGTAATCTTTTAAAACATTTATTTGTGATATTGTTTGGGAGGGGTCTATATGGTCAGACATCTCTTCTAAGGAAGAATTGTGTGTTCATGTGAGCTAATTCTCCTAGACATCCATTAAAGATTCATTAGGACAGCCATGTTTTATTAAGCAGCATTTACTGGGCTAGGAGAAGAAGACAGGAAAGGGATGGGAGTTTCAGTGGACAAGAGCCTGTTTATTTCTTGTGAAAAATAGTTGACGGAAGACAAGGAGGAAATAACCAGCACATTGTACCCTTTGTATATGTTTGTCTGAAATAACTTTTACCTTTAATGCTCTAATTTAATATTTAAATATTTCAGTTTGCATACATAGAATAATATACTGGGAATCAAGTGTCTTCATTTAGTTATTACCATGTGACTGCTAAGAGTTTCTTTGTATATTTATATCACTTATTTGCTTGCTGTTAAAAGCTCTCTAATGTAAAGGAGAGTTATTTGAGTCTTAGTAAATGTATTTCTAACTTCATCAGAAAAAAATTGGTTATTACTCCTTTTTTCTTGAGAAGAAACAGAAAATAAGGAGATTGCATTTTCAGTCAGAACTCTCTGAAAAGGAAATTCTCACTGTAGCCATTTCTCACATTCCCTCGGTGGGACAGACTGCAGCTGCCAGTCTGAGCTGCTGTGGTCTGGGCCAGCCTCTTTCCCGAGAGTTGCAGGATGACGTCACCACCCCAGCCCGCCTCGCTCACCGTTCCCCTTCCTTTCCTCCCTCCTCAAAGTATGCAGAGGAGAGGGGCTGGTTATTTCTGTAATGCCTGTCCATGAATTGTTAATGTCTGTGGATTGCCTGGCCGCGCTTTGCTGAGTTTCTGCTGGTTAATTAGGCCTGGGGGACAGAGGGAGAGGGGTAGAAAGGGAGAGAGAGAGAGAGCGAGAGAGAGAGAGAGAGAGAGACGGAGGGATGGATGGAGAGAGGCGGAAGGGTGGTGTCACCATGGCGGGGAGTTGGAGAGAAGGCTGCTCCTGTGAGAAGGCCCATTTATGCAGTGTTTTGGATAAACAGCGCACAGGTGTACTGTGGAGATGTCAGGGCTCATCCTGAGGAGAAAGGCTGCCACTTAGCACTCACGCCTGAAAGGACAAGTCTGGTCCGAATGTATAATCTGATGTGTTGTACATCTGCAGAAGACTTATGCTCCTCATTTTCTGTCTGGCATGTCTGGTTCTCAGAGCAGCAAACCTGACAAATCTCAAAGCTGCTTTATGTTTTTAATGAAAAATTTTCTGATTACCTCAGAACACTACACAAGATAGAAGTATGCTTGTCCACAGTAGGTGTGCTTTGTACATCGGGACACAGTTTCAAAGGAGTTTTGAGATACTTCAGATGATTTAAACTACACATATGCCTACCTTTTGATGAACAGATCAGTTCAGAACAATGTACTTTTGGGTTAGATCCATATTATTCACCATATTAAAACTAGTATTTAACCTTCTCCTTTTGAAAATTAGTTGCTATCTAATGGGAAGGACATTCCCTCTACTGCTACAAAAAAAAAACAAAACTGTTGCTTTACTGAACAATTGATTTAGTCTCTGTATTCTCGTGAATCATCACACCATGCTGTTCACAGTCAGTTTGTCAGCTATATTTTGATCAATCAGCCAATTTTCATGTAAAAAATATAGTATGTATCAAATTGATTATCAGATTTGATGATCATTTGATTTCATTGGACATTCAGCAGATTAGTAGGCATAAGTTCAGAGCACCGTACAAAGGGACATTAACATATATAAACTTGGGGTCTAAACGCACACCGAGTAGAAACACATTTCATACATTGGACTATTTGAAGCCAGCTCACAGAGCTTATAACACTGTCCTGACAGTTCAGATCAGTTGAAATCAATGTGTCTTCTCAAAGTATCAGGTACAGGAAAGGTCCTAATTAGAGGAATTAAAGTACAACCTGGAGAGCTGAGTGTTCTGAGGGGGATGAAGGTTCCCTGCTCTGAAAGAGGGTTTCTCATTCCTCCACTGAGTGGCCATAGTTAGGTGGGCCTTCAGCAGACCAGAATTTAAAAACAGATACAGGTTGCAGCTGGCAGAAAATGGCAGTGAGGGAAGGGAAGCCTGGGGGGATATCAGGAGAGAGTGTCATTGGGCAGCAGTAATCTGGACAGGTCTCATTTATGGGGAACCTGTTGTTGGTTTGATACACTGTCAGAACCTTTATCAGAAATCAATTCCTCAATACACAATAAAACTACCAAATTTCTTTACTGCGGTGTTATTTGTAAGTTAATTATAAGTTATTTGTAGGGTTATTTGCTGTTTGCTTTTCTGACTGTAATATTTGTGTGTCATAACAGAAGGAGGAGAAGGAAAAGAATGATCCCCAGGGAGGAGGTCAGAAGCTGCCTACCAGGAACCACCAGCAGAGATTGGAGAACATTGTCAAGCAGACGGTGGTGGACACCAGGGTGAGCCCTTGGACACAGTCTCTCTATTGCACCATGTGCAAACGATAAAAATGACAGGGAGCGCACTTGTATGCTTGAAATGTTTTCTTTTCCAAGAGTCTGTTCTTCTCAGGGTCCTTGGGAATCCGCCTCCACAATGCAAACACGTCTGTGTTGTCTTGACATTTCCCTGGTACCGTTCTCTGTACCCACATCCTCTGCCTTTGTCACTGGCTGTCTCCGTGAGTCATGGAATCGGCACACTAAGGACAGGGGCTGAGAGCAGCATGATTTGAATTAACCCTGATTTATACAGCCGCATACCTGTAAAGCATGTGATTTTTCTTCTAACACCGAAGGAATTATGTTAGCGATGTGCAGTCGCTTCCTGCGCAGCCCGGCGGCACGGTCGGTCCCCACGGCTGCAGAGCGTCGCCCTGTCATCAGCAGGCCCCTCCTGCCGCGCTCTGCTACTTAGGTTGGCCATGGTAACGGCCGCTGACACCGCTGCACCCTGTGGCTCGCACCTGCGCCACTAATTATGCTGATGATAAGCGAATAAATGGAGTTTCTCGCCGGCAAGCAGCTGCAAGTGACACGTCTTGTTCCAGTTTACAGGCCTAGTGTGGTATTGAAGTGATCCTGCGGGCATGGTGCTTGCCTGGTTTCATGCTGAGTCACCCCAGAGGCTTTTAACCGCTTTACCAGCTGAGCCTGGCCGTGCTCCCTTACCCTGCGAGAGATGGTGTTGGGTGCATTTGGCCCTGTACGCTGGAGTGGACAGTACCTGTCCGGCAGCCGTCTCGAAGGTGTCTGTTAGGGACTGCAGTGTCTGGCATGGCATTCCTGTGAATACTGTGTCACCTTGTCTACTTTACATGCGGCATTATGCTGTTTTTGCGGATGTGTCTGAGGAATTCCCCTGTTCCTTGGCTGTCCAATCGAGAGTAGTCTTTGGAAAAGTTTTGTGGTTGCCCTTGTGCAGTGCACCAGTTATGCCTTACCCAGATGTTTTCATGTCACTTTTGTGTGACGATTAATGTCCCACAATATGGGATTAGAATTTATTTTGTCTGCATGTAAATTAATATCTTTCATATAGCACTGTAACGATATATACGAACGAAGTATAATGGTGAAGCTGAAGAGTCTTGCAGAACAGTGACCTTATAAAGTTACAGTAGCTACAATTAATTTCTCCCTGGATTAGTTGAGCAATATGGTCATGGTGGGTGGCAGTGTGGCGTGGTGGTTAGGCAGGGCTCGTAATGCACAAGTTTGATGGTTCGACTCCCTGAGGGGGGCATTGTTATACTCTTCAGTGATTTAGCCCAAGTTTCTTCAGTAAAGATTCAGCTCTGTGAAATGGGTGACGTGCCCTGGATGAGGGTTTGATACGCAAAGAATATAATAATGTAATAATATGATTGATAAAAAATTGCAGTTCAGAACTTAAACATTCTGGTTTGATATTGTTGTCATGTTGCCTTCCCTTTTTGGGAAGTGCTCATGAAACAAAATGTCACATTATGCATCCAAATCACTCTGGAGAAGTGTGAAAAGTGGATTATCTAAATTAAATACATCGTCGGGTATGGCTTTTATTGTTGCCATATAATTTAACTGCATTTTTTTAATATTAATACTGTAGATTTATTAAAACTGTAGCGAAGCCACCATTAAAGTAATAAACGCTGATTGAATTTCCAGTGTAGTGCTTTTGGTTGCCAAAGCAAAACACCCCAGCACCACATGAGGGTGTGGTCAAAGCACTTCAGTTTTGTGGGAGTGGCCTGTGTGGTGACATCAGCGACCTCCAGACTGTGTTTGGCTACACCTCTCTTCCAGGGCGCTGCTGCTCCCTCACCACGGGGTCTGTTAACAAAGCACCGGAGATTAGAGTGCTGTCATCTGCCGGCTTTAATCTCCAAAAAAGGGATGGCTCTGCTGCTGCCTCATCAAAGCACAAAGCCTGTGTGTGTGTGTGTGTGTGTGTGTGTGTGTGTGTGTGTGTGTGTGTGTGTGTGTGTCTGCGCAGCTGCACTACTTGTGTGTGCGTGCGGGCATGCCTGTGTGTGTGCGTGTGTGTGAGAACTGTTTTATGAGGTGGAGAGTGTCACCACTGTTTATAGCTGTGTATTAATATGTGAACTAATCTTAAATTTCTCTCTCATCTTTAAAGTGTTAATTAAATGTCATGTTAGCTAATTGACAGCAGTTGACGTGTTCTGCAAGGCTGGGTGTGGGGTGTTGGGTGCAGTTTGTTGCTGGAGGGATAAGCCTCGGTTTTAAAGTGGAGCAACGGTCTGTCCCCAGGCTCAGCTCAGGCGGGGGGCAAGTGCTGCGAAGCAACATGCAAAGAAACAGACTGTAAACACACTGGGTCCATAGGGAACAGATCAGCTGTGTAATGAGTCTGCAAGGGGGTAACAAGCACTCCGAGCGGGAGGGGGGAGAGTCATGGAAAACTCATGATTATAGCTGCATGCTTTATGAATCCCATAGTTCTCTCTCCCTGTCTGTCCTATTTTCTTTTCAACACTCTTCTCTTCAAAATTCTCATTATTGTCTCAGCCATCGACTTGCTATATTTAAAACACACCCACTCTCCAATTGTGAAGCAATATTCAGCCGAATTAGAATGTTTTCGGTGTTCATCAGTATTGTGTTTAATGGCATGATCTTAACTCGGCTCCCAGTATCGGCTGTAAGTTTGCACAAAGTCGAGTCTAATTAGCACAGACCAGAACTGAAGGAAAAAGGTGTTAGGACTCTTTCCTTCGTCCTAATTTTAGCGCTTGATGTGTGCTCTTACCTGCACCTGATTCCCCCGGCGCCGAGGCAGAGGAAATGTGAGAGACGTGCAGGTGTTGAACGGCACTGAGATATTCTTGCTCTGGCCAGACTCTCGGGGAGCTCAGTGACAGAACTGGATCATGTCTTGTCTGGGGACTGGAGCGTCCTGGCACGGCTGGGGATGTTTAATGAATGGGAACATGCACCTTGGACAAGCTGAATAGAGCTGTAACTATGCTCTTCATTTTCCGGCACACTTGTCCTGTGTCGGGTGGTTGGAGGCGACAGGGACACACTGCCCCCACCCACCCCTCCGCCTGGAACGTTCACGGCTCCGCGGCGAGACGGAGAACAGACTCCTCGCCTCCAAGCACGACCGCCACGCTTAACCTTCGGCCCCAGGCGTGGCAATGCCTGACTCATTATTTGATAACCCTCTATCAGGTTTACGCTCACACAGGCCAGATAAAGAGCGCTAATGGGTTCCCAAGCAGCTGAGCTAAGAGGCCGTCTGTCCCTTTTCTGGAGGAAGACTTTTAACGTGTTAATGCCCCTCCTGGCCCGGCTCCAGAGGAGTACTCTGCTAAAGCAGAGGCGGCTGCGTCTCTCCGCCGGCCCCCGGGGGTCGCATGCATGCTGCCTGCAGTGCGCCGCATAGACAGGGAGCCGGCAGAGAGAAGGAGCGAGAGGAGTTGCTGGAGCTGCAGCGGTGTGGCAGGATTTCTCTATCTAATCCCAGCGCCACAGAGAAATCAGGTTAATGGGAGATGGCTGGCTTTAGCCGCGCGGCAGCAAGCAGATCCGCTTTGCAGGCCAGCGCCGGTACTTAGGAGGCCGTGCCATAATGCCAGCGCGGAAACGCCAGCCCGCTGGTTTATCAGCACGTTTCGCTGGGCACGGGAAGCCAGTAAATTAGAGTCAAAAATGAAACATGGGAGGTTTTGGGTGGCGGTGGTATAGAGGGTATCTGATTATGGGAAAACAAACGTGTTGCCTTGAAGTCACATCTGTTGAGGTATGCTAATCTTGTGATAGGTCTAGCATTTGCTAGAATATTTGCTATGAATGTCCAGGACATGTCAATGACCAAATGACCAAACAGTTTAAAATATTTTTTGGTGGTGTTCTCATTTGACAGCCCTTCAGCCCTTCCTTTATGGAAAGGGATGACGTTTGTGGGTACCAGTGATGTATGTGTGAGGGGGTGAGATCAGCAGCGCTATGTTGGGAAGTCACTGCTGCTGCTGCAGCTCTGAGAGTATTCTGGCCAGCTCTGATCGAATGCAGCTTCCCCGGTCCCCCAGGCCCGTTGCAGTGCTCGAGCTGGAAGGCTCAGGCTTTGTTCATCATTGTTACCTTATTAAGACAGTCATTTTTTAACAGTCACTCTTTGCTGACGCTTTCACTGATATTTTATTTCAGCCGGAGGTGGACTTCTTCGGACGTGCCATCGAGCCGAAGGAGAAGCCGGTGCCCTCTGCTGCTGCAGGTAATACAAGCCAGGGACGGTCTCCTCCCCCTTCACGGGTATATTTGCAACTGTTGGGATTTCAAAGAATTCTGTTTGTTTTTTTTTTTGGTTAAAAAAAGTAATAAGATAAAACCTGGTAAAAAGTGTAAGAAAACTGCTGGAGTCTAGATGCATACATTTTAAGTGCAGAAAATGCAGTGTGATCCTATATGCATTTGTGAGCATAGCTGTGATAGAGGCTAAATGAGCGGATTATTATGGGTGGATTAATTGTCGTCCGTTGCGGGTCTCCAGCAGCGCAGAGAGCAACGGTGTGTGCGGCGGGGCCGGGCAGGACTGTGGTGACGGGCTGTTGGATTAACAGCCTTAATCCCATAGTGAATGGAGCAAAATGAGCACGGACTGTCTTTATCCAATGCATTAGTTTGATATCCGAGCGCTCTGGGCGGCTCTGGGTGGGGGGTGGGGAGTTCACTTTGTAGATCAGAATCACAGCGCAGGGCCAAGAGGAGGATTGGAAGGCGGGAAGGGGCGACAAACATTGGCACTTGTTTTGGTTCCCCTCCCCTGTAGGCTGGGGTGTCCCCACTCTCCAGATGGGAGGACTGGGAGGGAGAGTGCAGTATGCAGCTCAGACAGGGGGGAACCTCTGGTCTCATCTGGTATGATGTTGTGTGTGTCTGATCTCTGTTTGTATGTGTGTGTACCTGACTGTTGTCTGTAGGTGATGCAGGGAAAGTTGGTATGGAGCTTCAGATCGGGAAGGCAGTAGGCAACAGCGACGTGTGGTTCCGCTTCAATGAGGGGGTGTCCAATGCAGTTCGCCGAAACGTCTACATCAAGGAACTGCTCTGATGGATCGCCAGTTTGTATTTGATAAAGGAAAATCAAATCCATATGTAACCTATACAAGAATTTTGTCTTTGGAAAACAATGTCTTGCTTTTCATTCCCTTTTTACTGTATGACATTATACATACATTATGAGTCATTGCAAAGACCGGAAAAGATTGTTTGGTCTAAAACCAGTGGAAGGATTTAGCATGTTAAATGTCAGTTTTCCTTGTCAAAGTTTTGTTTGTTAACTCCAATTATGTGGACGTTTCTAACAATGTTTATACCTCACACACAAATAACATGGTTCAAGCTGTCTAAAAATCCGCTACTTTATTCAATATGACAAACATTTTTTGTAAAACATTCAATAAAAAATTGTCATTTATTGCTCATCATCATTGAACTAGTACTTGATCTTATGCATAATTTCCCAAAGCACTCTTACAAGTTATCAAGTTATATAGAGCTAGATACATAGATAGACTTAACAAAACCATATCCTTGCCTTCCCTCAGAATTGTCAGCAGTGGACAGGTTGTGCTGTTGAACAGCTCAGCCCTACTTTTAGCTGGTGTGCAACCACTGTCACTGCCCCTACACAAAAGACGGTGCAGAGCTTTCTGACGGCTGTCCTATCCTCGAGCAGTACTTTTACATTCTCTTTAAGGAACCAGTGTACAAGGCAGTATTTGATGGTGAAATGGCAAAAAAGTAAAAGTTGTTTTTTTTTTTTTTTCAAGGAGGAAAGAAATAGAAGTCAAAACAAGATTATCAGTTTATCATAGTTTCTAAGTCAGACATAGCCCAAAAGATAGCTCAAGTGATTCATCAATCTATAAATAAATAAATAAACCAAATAAATAAATAAATAAGAGAAGTCGATAACTTAAACAGGTTGAAACTTGCACACAAGACCGTGTCTCAGTGAGTATGCTATATGTCGTCACGTCACGTGCATCGGGCTGCAGGGAAACAAACATCCATCACTGGCAGTGTGGAGTCGCCGCTATATAAAATCTTAAAACGCGCAAGCAGCAGCGACAGCAACAAAGTAGAATTAAGGATAAAACTATGAACTGCATATATAGACATACATGTATATAGTAAAATAAGTGTCATTTCCAACTTCGCTGATGGCTATACAGTGGTTATGGATCAGCGTGCTTTGCCTGTGTGTTTCTCGTTGTCGGTGTCGGATGTCGTACATTCTCAGTGAGAAGCCGGGCCGCTGTCCTGCAATGAGCGTGCAGCACATGGCCTGAGCTGGGGAGGGGGGTGGGACGGGGGTGGGGGGTTGGGGCGGGAGCGTCAGGGCCGCTCCGTTAAAGAATGGCGCACTTGCCCTTTTCCACCCAGGGGTTATTCTTCATCAGCTCCGGGTTCAGGAAGGGATCCTCGGGCACCCCGTCCTCAATCCATTTCACCAGGCTGGGTGGCAGAGAGGGAGGGAGGGAGGGAGAGAGACAGAGAAGAGTGTCACCACTGCGCTCTGGAACCATTACAGCTCGCACACCTGCACGTCCACACATTTGGTGTGAAAATTCAGCACAGGATCAGACGTGAACAGAGGCAAAGTGAACACTCCACATGTCAGTCAAATTTGGGTCATATTTTGTAAGGGCAAGAGTGGACGCACGTGTGCTTGTGTTGCAATGTGTGATGGCTTACATGAGACTTGGTGTGCGCGTGGAATGGTGTGCGTTTAATTGCATGTGTGATAGCGAGAGCAAATGTGTCTTCGTGATAGTAAAAGTGAGCAAACAACTGCATGTGATGGACTTGGTGTGTGTGTGCTTGCGTGCGTGCGTGCGTGTGTGCCTGTGTGTGCGTGTGTGTGTGCGTGTGTGTGCGTGTGCGTGCGTGTGTGTGTGTATATGTGTTCAGACAACTGGTATCCAAGCAGTGAGCTCTCTCCCAGTGACTGAGGGCTGTGTTACTCCAGGGCAGAAAACAAAGGAGCACAGCAGCCCAGCAGTGGGACCAGAGCTATCACTTCCCACTCCACAGGAGCCTTTCAGATACGCAGGCAGATAGTGCTGTCTGCCAGGATGCAGCCGTTCAGAAGGGAGCAGGCTGAGAGGATCACTGCCAGGAATAAATGATTCTGCAATTCCAGTCCTCATCTCCCATCAAGGCTATTACCAGCCTGGAATGTCTTTAACATCGAGCACCGAGGGCTTTTTATTACTGCTGACGTTTCCAGTAGACTGATAGCAATGACTTTCCCCATACCCTGAATTGCTTTTATTACAAGGTGACTGTTGCAGATGTGTTACATATACCTTGAAATTTGTGTAATAATAGAGGTGAACTTTGTACTTTATTGATAGATGTGCACGTTATGTTCATCTCTTGAAAATGCCACTCTGCTGTGTCACCGCTGTGATGTTTGGCTCTGACATTTACATGCCCTCACAGATGCCAGAGCAGGTTTGCCCAAATCCTGCAGAACGGGGTCTCCTCACATGCTCATTTTCCAGATCACAAGAGGGGTGCCCTCTCCTACCTCATTAGACACACCAGAGGTCATACAACTCCAGAGCTAATTACTGCAATTGGGTGGGGAACAGCTTTAAAGCCTTGGCATTTCAGCAGGAAAAAAAAACAGGAAATCTGCATAACCCATTATCAACTTCACTGAGTACATTCAATTCCTGGGAGAGGAGCCTTCATCTGAGATAACCTATTTGGACAAATGCCCCCCCTGCACCGGGGCCTGCTCTGTGTTTGAACTGCCGAGTGCAACAGAGAGCACGATGAAGCGATCGAACGCAGCGAGTGCCGCCATGATAGGCTGCAATTCCGCACAAGAGCGGAACTGAGGCATTGTGTTGCTGCAAGCGAGAGTGCGGCCAGAGTTGGAAGGGATTGAGAGAGAGGGGTGGAATGCCGCTACTCTTCCACACTTAGCCCCGTACGGCCCTGAGCGCATGTCTGACAGAGCGGGGTATCTGTGTGGAAGCAGCTGTGGCACTCTGAAGAGAGGAGAGGAGAGGCACTTACTCTGTGACAGTTTTGGAGGACTTCTCCCTTTTGAAGGCCAGCTGGTACTTGAGGCTCTCCACCTCCTTCTTCATCTGGGGCAGGTCCATCTCGTCCATGGCTGCGGCTGTGCTTGGGGCTGCTCAACGCCGTCCTGCAGCGTACATGTTAAACAAGGTTGCTGAGCTGCACGGTTTTTTTTTTTTTTTTTTTGAGGTTCATAAAAAGAATTGTACCTTGACCTCAAAGAACCTGTGCACCACAAATGGGACAGCATCTGTTTATGGTGACAGCATAGAGCTGGTCAGGGACAACACATACAGAAGTGTGTTTTGCATCATCAGGAGCCCGCTATGACTCCATTCAGTTGTGCCATTCAGAAATTAAGTTCCTTTGTCAGGGTGGGAAGTGGGAACTGTCTGAAGGCATGGCCAAGTTTGCGGCTGCTTGTCGTATGTCTGTCAGAGCAGCAGGTCAAATGCTCATTTCTACACTTTATGCCCTGCTGCTCTCTTCAGAGAGAGAGAGAGAGAGAGAGAGAGAGTGACCTGTGGTGGCAGATGCAAGGCCACCAAGCACACATCTGTTGCACAGGAGGCATCACGTCTTTTTTCCTCGGGTTATTTGCATAGTTTCTTCCAGTGAAGTCAGTCACCCACTGGAAATGCGATACCAGATCTTAGGCAAGGAGAAAATGGCTTCCAAATGCAAAGTGCTTGAAACCTATCTGCAAAAACCTCCCTGCCCTCTCCAGCTGATATCCCAGCATGTCATTTTCATCCCATTTCAGCCTCTCTTAGAAGGTGTTGTGTGGTGTGCTTGGCTTCAACCTCTGCTCTTATTTAAGTAGCTCATACTCATTTTTTCTTTTAAGAACATTTTTAGTAAATGTTAGAATGACAGATAACTTTTGTCAATACTTTTTCCATTTACTCAAGCAATATTTTACTACACTGTGTTAATAAGTGCATAGGTGTGAATATATTCACCAATTAGATAGTGTGACTTTGCTGGAACAAAGAGCATACACATCCCTCAAGGAATCCCTGTTTTTGTGGGAGTAGTTTTTGGTTTTACTTACAAACATGTCATACAACAATTTAGTGATCAACAGTTCAGATTTTTAAGCATTTATAATCCCCCAAATATAAAATTTCGCCTCTACATCACATTATACCATGCCACCATTGAACAGATGCTCACGTAGACAATGGGAAGCGTTCTTGTAGTTTGTTGCATAATGCATTGCAGTAAGAGGAAAATGCTCGGTCCTGGGAAATGATGCCCTGGATTTTTAGGCTGTTATCCTTTCCCGGCCAAATGCCTAAAAATACCGGTATGTCTGTCAGATGTTAATTACATACCACGATGCATACAATTTTATAACACCTCTAATTCCCAACATGAAAACGATCTATTTTGGAATGTGTTTTACAGTGCCAGTTCAAATATGGCTTGGGGATGGAGTTACCGGAGGGATTTTCAGTCTGTACGGGAACAGACGGGACAGAATGGGGTGTTCGCCCTGAGAGATGTGACGCTTCAGGGGCAAAGTTTTCAGGCCAGGTCCAGGATGAGAAGTAGGTCGCCCGATAATCTAGGTCAGTAATAGCAGTGGCTTAAAAAGAGAGATCAAACTCCGTCCTCTGTGTGTGTGTGTGTGTGTGTGTGTGTGTGTGTATGCCTGACAACCCACAGATTATAATGAAAATGTATCACAAAGACAGGTGCAAGGAGATTTTTACGGCGCATCATCAATTTAGCTATTCTGTGCGTATGTACTGTTCTATTCCCGTGGTTCAATTTTCTTTCCCTTCTCAGTCTGTGACTGTAACTGTGCATCTGTCGTAAAATATTATTTTCCACAGTACCCTCACTATCTCTATTTATAGCCTTCTCATTCCCAGTGTTTCCATTCTCTCAGACGAGGTGTGCGAATCGTCGTGTTTTCTAGGGTGATTTGGATATGATCTATGTTATCAATGGCCGTGACATCGCTTTAAGAAATTGCACTTGTAAATCAATACGGTGTTGTAGGCTTAGATGCTGTCAACTTGTGATGGTGTACTTATCACGGTTTATCGATTTAACAGTCCTTTCGCTGATAG
This sequence comes from Megalops cyprinoides, assembly GCF_013368585.1. Lineage (NCBI taxonomy): Eukaryota > Metazoa > Chordata > Actinopteri > Elopiformes > Megalopidae > Megalops > Megalops cyprinoides. The sequence continues at coordinate 29,046,995 of NC_050583.1, forward strand.
TTCCAGACTTTGGTGATCAATTCAGCAGGTACCCCAGGGAAGGAAGTGAGAGGGTCCGGGTGGGCGAGAGAGCTGTTGTACCTCCTCACAGGTCTGAGTGAGGATGCGCTTGAAACATTTACAGACTCACTTATTACTGTAACTATGCCTACCTTAGAGCTGTACTATGCCTACCTGTGCTGAAGAAAGATGTAACAACATGAAATGCGACATCTGGGTGAATGCCATGGAGAATGTCAACTGATTGATTTATAACGAATAGATCAGAATCCCATCTCATTAAGATACAATCGTTTAAAAACAACGTACAACTGACATATCGAGGTTCTCTCAAATATTTTCCCTCGCATGCATTCTGCACCCATTACCAAGTCTTGGGAAAATAGTGAAAATAGAATTTCCAGTTATGACATGTATGGGAACGAGTCAGCACGGCGCAAACTCCTTCCTTCTACACCTCTGAAAAGCCATGGGAAATGTTCAACTCTAATGCTGATGTATATCGACTTGGATAAGAGGTTGGGGGCTATAAGCATCAACGCGCTCTCCTACATCCTCAGCCCCCAAAACGAGCCACATTCATGATGCTTGTTTATATAATACGAAATTTCTCTCTTAACGTAAAAATGTACAGGCCTATTTTCCTCTGTTTTGCTTCACCTCCTTTAAATGCAACATGAGCTCTCATAAATTTACGAATAGTATATCCAGTTAAATGGTGGCGCTCCAACACTAATAGATTAGCTAAATCCTTTGTCAGTCGCTTTCTGTTAATTGCTTACCTTACTTAGAGGATTTCTGGTGCAGTAAATCGGGTTGCGGGGCTCTCCGTTTTGGGGAAGACAGTGATTTTCTTTACGATGTCTTCCTTAGAAACTACCAAATGTCCCAGGGTACCACTTTCTGGCAATTCTCAGGATTCGATTTCCGTGAAAAATCCCTAATTTCTTCCTGCTGCTGGTTTCTCTTATATGAGTAATAACTGGGAGAAACAATAGACTATATTAATTTTGAACGTTATCCAGTCGTCTGCGTATTTACCGCTGTGGTAAAAGAGTAGTTTTGCTTCTGCAGTATGAGTGGCCGATGCTGCTGTTGTACCAGTGGCGGTGACGGCAACGGTGTTGAATGGTGTCTGTGTGCTGCTCTCAGCCGGTATTGAGGTCCTGTGTGTGTGCGCGCGTGTGTGTGCGCGTCTATCTGTGTGCGTTTGGTTAGACGAACGGATAAGCCGGCAGGGATGCTCTTTTTAAACTCGCAGCTTTTCTTCTTGCTGTAATGACTGCAACGCCAGACACTGCACATGCTCCAGCAGGCTTTATGGGGAGGTATCTTTTCGCAGGTGGCGATGACAGGGCTTGTTAGATAGTTGCCGAGCCTTGTCTCTTTCTTCCTATGATTTCCTGTGTAGTTTTGTAAACCTCAGCCCTTCAGAAGACACAACATTGTTGCCCGCAGACATATTTTGTCCGTTATTGTATGCGTGCCTGCAGGATTCAAATATTTCAAATATTCCCTGTGTGTTTTTGCAGTTTACAGATGGTTGGGACAAAGTTTTTGGAAATTATCTCTAAATACCTTTAAAATGTACAATTTTATTTATTTCACAAAGAATTTTATAATGTTAGTGATTGTGACTGCTTCCCTCTTCACTGTTTTCTGAGCTGTAGATGAACATGCCTAGGCTTCAGTGAGCCTGTGTCTGTAACCATGCTGCCACTGAGAGATGTCCTCTCTTTAAGGTCAGTTACTTCTTAGTCCGAAGACTTTAGCAGCACTCTGTTGAGCTATTCCAGTACTCCATCTTTTCCCATACTTATACTGCATACTGTTGCCATCCATCTCACTGTTTTCACACCAGGGGGAAAATTTGGCCATATTTAAAGAAGATGGAATTCAACAGATGTTTATTTCTAAACAAACATGCTCAAATGTTTTCTACTAATAAAAACAATGATTTTGTTGTATTTTACAATTGATGTTCTTGTATGCTCTTTCTTGAATGAAAAAATCTGTTTTTACTTTAGACACACAAATGAAGTAGCTGTGTATATCTATCTGGGCTTGTTTGCTGTGTAGAGATTTATTGCCCTCTTGGCCATATACAGTAGTTACATGTTTGATGTGGATCTGTACATGCTTGCCAGAGCTTGTGCTTGACTCCAGTCATTTAGTCCTTCTTTCAGTTTGACAAAGTAAAGACTTTTGTAATCAAAAAATTGAGAAAATATAATTTAATCTGCTTCCATACACTATATGCTGTGACTTCTTACTCTTTGCTGAAATGTTGTCTGACAATCTTTTTTGTCTGTGAACAGAAGAGAATAATCAGATACATGTAAATTTAAGTAGGTGCCGTCCCTGTGTAGGTGGGATGGCAGCAAGCATTGTCCTTGAGGAAACCCCACATTGTGCCATCTGCTCAACTTGATCAGAGCCTTCACTCTCTTTTTGATTAAAATCTTCTTTGCATTCACACCTTGAGGAACACCACTGAGGTGTGACAGGAGCAGAAGGGCCAGCAGGTCTGAAATGGGAATCTGTTGATTTCCACTTAAACTTTGTTTCTGTGTGACTCGGGACTGATTCACACCTGTATGAAAATGTGTGCATCAAATCCCTGGCCTGGAAGGAGAGACATGCAAAACCAAGGCAAAAGTGCTCAACTGATTTACTTGTAGGGGATTAAGCATTCAAATGTGAGAGTGCACTGTGGGAAGAGTGCTGAAAAGAGAGATCATTTTGAAGAGGAGAAAATGATCACTGCAATGACCTTCCTCCAGATGGACATTTAAACCCATACACTGGTGTGTACACTACATTCACATCAAAGTTGGGGATGAATCTGTTTAATACCTTTAACTGGCCAAGCAGCCTAAACTAAGTCTTCAAAGCTGTGATGTGGCACCTTTGAATGATCAAGGTATGCTTTGACATGTGATGTCCCAATCAGATTAATGGTGGATATGTGGTGTATGGTAGGCTTCAGACAGAGTTCCTGTAATCCCAGTTTGGATTAGAGATCCTGTCAGAAGATTACTGACCCTCCATTAAACTGTAAAGGGTTGAAGACTGGAGTACTTGATCAACTACAATAGGTTAGGGCATCAGTTTTACATTTCAATGTCTATATATTCATATTCATTGATGACATGGGTATACTTTTTTGTAATATACTGCAGCCACACATTTTGATTATAAAACACCCTTGTACCTTATGTAATGTATAAGAAGATACAATATCCCAATAGCACACAAGTGTTACTGTCAAATGTACACACTAATTCACAGGCCAGTCATTTTGAATACTTGCAGCAAATGCTGTTCAGAAGGTCCATCTCCAAATCCCCTTAATCAGCACTGATCATTAATTCATGACAAATATAGCAGTGCTCTTGGATACAAGTTTCCCAAGAATGAGATCTCATGCAAGCCTCACCTCCAATTTCAAGAGGAGCACTTGTATGAAATAAAATCCCAAGGTGTGCCATGCAACCCCCCTCCCCCCACCCCAACCCCAACACACTGTCCTGATGGCAGAGGGGTTTCAAACCCAGGCCCTTTGTTCTACAGCAATAGACAAAACAACCTTGCTGGAAAGGGCATCTTAATGGATGCTGTAAATGAGGGGTGCTCCATGCTGCCTAACCATCAAGGTCAGATGTGCAGATGGGCGTAGTGGCTTTTCAGTAGCTGTAGAAAGCTGTCAGAAATCAAACCGTTGGAGGGCACCGCTGAAGTTAATGGAAGCCAGGGGAGTTCACTCTAAAGGATTTAGTTCCGCGTGCTCTTAAGACATCCTGGCCTGGGGGGGTCAGGCAGGAGATAATGAATATCCCTGATGAAAAGAATGGATGGCATCTACACAAATGTGCTTTAGTGCTCAATACTGCTTCGCTGCCTGCTGTGCAGAGTGCAATTAGGGGCTTTTAATAGAGCTCACCGTTGCTGACATTTTTCCCTACAATTTCAGCATCCACCTCCAGCTCTGTTGCTGTATTTACACAGCATATTCTCAGTGCATCCCACCAGTAGAAGCATTTCCATCTACTCTACCTACATCTGAACATGGCTAAAATTACTTGTTGGCTAGTTACCCACCCTCTGGCTGGACACAGCGTGCAGAATTGAGAACTTCAGGATTTGGCACAGCTTGACCTGATAGGGAATGTGCCAGCAAACAGGTATTAATATTAATTTGGTGCAGTGCTCATTATTTAGCTGGGGAAATGTACTTTTCAGAAAGGGTAAATGCTTTGATAGGAATTACTCCAATAGCAGTGCTACTCCCCCCCCCCCAGAAACCACTTAAGCGTAGCACTTCTATTACAGGCCAAGAAATTGCATTAAACTTCTCTACACCATGCTGATTGTACCAGCAATGTACCTACATGACAGGTCACAAATTCAAAGAGGAACCTGGAAAATCTAGGTGAGGGGTCAGAATTACCAGCATCTCCACTTGCACACTTCATAAGCAGAGATACTATAATGGTAGGCCAAGCAGAGATTTGAAAATCACACTGGATCAAGCACTACCATTTAAAAATGCACCTTGCCAGTCTGCATTAGATATGCAGCCCTCCCAAAGCACAGCATCAATGTTTCTGGGATTAAGACACTTTTTACACAGTGAAAGTGCACCACTCTGCAAAGCTAGCCAGCCCCTCCCAGATGCAGTCTTAATTTAGATCAAAGCAAATGGCACCCTCTTCTGTTTCAAAGTGAACCTACACACAGAACAAGAGACTTCAAGATAGTGGGTAAAATGCATTGTTTTTCAATTCTTTATTTGTAGTCACAGCAAGTGCTTCCCATCGTCGTGGGACCTCCACATCCAAAGCCACCTACGAACAAACAAATATATATATATATAAATACATTTATTCACGTGTCAAAGCTTTACTATGTGTGTGCAACAAAGGAGCCTCAGAGAGAAGAGGTAATCAGAGGCTGCCTTGCAGCCGTCATACGAGGTGTCAGAAAGTATTTTTTTTAAATGTCATCACTGGCTCTTAAACTCAAATCAGACAACCCAGATTCATGTCTGTATAAAAACAAATATAAACTCACGTCCAAGGACAGCTCCAACTACGAGGGAGATTTCCTCAGTTGCACATCCTGAAATGGAGTAGAACACGTTAGGACATCAATTAAAGCAGGAATTCAGCTTCTCATTACAAACTGTGGTGCATTTTAGCCTCAGATAAGTTATGTAATCAGATACTGCAAAAGCAGCATTCATACGAGGTGTCAGAAAGTTTATAGGAAATTCATCAATGGCTGAGCCCCTCTAAAACACTTTATGGACAAAAACATTAACTTGCCTCATCCCAAGCGGGTCACCATATCGTTACTGTACGGTCGTCGACGTACCGCTGGATCATGTTTCCCAAAACTTCTGTGCATGTCTCTGAAATTAAAATCAGCCGACCAATAAGAAATGAGACTTCAGTAACAAAATGGTGCTAGTAAAAGTCTAAACCGGTGCTTAACCTATAAAGCGATATAAAAATGGCAAAAACACGTGGTCTCACTTAGATTTCGAAAATCATGACAGGCCGTGCAAATTTGAACAAACCACATACCGATGAGTTAGCCATTAGCGGATTTCGACTCAAGTTGCCGATAGCTCCCTCATGTCGCCAATAGTCCGTTTTCCTCCATAATGCATAGTTTCGCTTCTTCCACATTCGCCTGTGTTTAACCTGAAAGAAACCAGGTGTGATGAACTTAGGAAACGCTCATGTATCGTAACATTAGCAGAGTTCCACGTGGTAGCCACGTGGAAATTGGGCGATTGGCCGGTCACTCCCCAATAATAAAACAAGCCAACTCAAAATAAAGTTACATGCTTAAAAAGGTTTCCAACCTACCATGTACGTGAATTCGTTCACCAGCTGACACCTTAATTCTTTTGGCCTGCTAGCTAGGCCGGATAGGTAACATACTTCGCTAGCGAGTTAGCTTTCTGTGTAATGTGCAAATATGCATCTTAACAACATAGCTAATTACCTGGACTGAATAACTGGCAACCACATACCAAAACATGCAGGAAAGCACCTAAGCAACTAGCAAGTAAGACATTTAAATTATCTACCCCGCTAACGTTAGTAAAATGAACAGGCTTTACAAGTAGCTTCAAAGCTAGGTAGGTAGCTAGCTAATATGGTCACGCCCAATAAATCTTGGGGATTTCATTACTTTTCTTCTGTGCAGCAGGATGGATTACAGCAGATAACTACTTTTAACTCCATTGCTTATTGTAAGACTCACCTCCCTAACGTATCCATGTCCTACGATCAGAGAAAAGGTCGCATTTGTGTTTGCCTGAGCTACTTATTGAAAAATCTATACAGCCTCGCTTTACATTTAGAGATCTTATTGGATACAGACTGACGCTTGTCAACTACATTAGCCCAATCAGACCACCGCTCAATCAAACGCCCCTTCAAAAGCCTTGGGTTACAGTTTACCCATAGGTTAGTCAGATTTTGGAGTTACCAATCACAGAATGATATATCGGAAGTCTAAAGATTGATGTAATGAATGGCCAATACCATATGAATTTCACAACGGAGTGAGCGGGAAAGGGTCGTTTATTCTGTCTGTGCTTTGCAGACGTAGTGCAGATTCGCCGCACTTCGCCGTGGTTGGTTCGGTAGCTAGTTCCGATATATCCTCCTATCATGTATGGGTTCTCCTTTCCCAGTGCAACACGGGAAAGTAAACAATGCAACGGGGGCCTCAGCCAAGGCTGTGTAGTAGTGCAAATTCCTGTTTGCCTCTGCTTCTGATAAATGGTTTCAGCTTTTTAATCAACAAGTGTAAAAAAGGGAAAAATTGGGATAGTCTAAAAATTAACAGTATCCTTTGCAAACAAACACAACATCAAATATCGTCTTTTAGCCATGCTGCTATGACTAAAGTATAATGTTCGCAAATTAGGCTCCCAATTCCTCCCAAAGCTAAATAGATTCGCTTCTAAATTCTGAATGTACTCACATCCCTCAGATGAATTTCTAATTAATGATGCTAAATCTAATAACTGTCAGTTCTGTGACAATGACAGAATGAAAAAAAAAACATTTATTCTGAAATCATACCCAAACCAGACTGAAACTCAATCGGTTTTGTAACGTTTATGTAACGTTCATTAATGTAATGTGATGAAAGAGCAAACTTGAACTGAGTGGAAAGGTAACCTGACAAAACAAAGCTCAAAATTTGAATTATCCTGTTTTTTCTGTCATGGTTTTGCTTAATTGAATATGACATTTATTATTTATTAATTGCTTAATTTAAATCATTTTCACTCAAACATGCATTTCATTGCATAGTCATAAGACAACCAGTCTATTGAATAATGCATCATTCTACAAACTTGAAAGCTCACGAGAAAACGTGAAAGGTCGAGTGTCATGCGCACTCATCGATAATTAGTCGAGAGACCTTTGCGGTGCAGTTAATGGCAAAAAATGTGAGGCGCGTTAGGTACGCAAAGAGCAACTTATTGACAGTGTGTAGGATGTCCTGCTGCACAAAATTCTGTGCATTCACTGATCTTTATACCCATTTGATCAGCTAATGCATGTTTATTGAATGGAGCACACCAATCATTAAGTTTGATATCAGTGATTCTGTGGAGAATTCTGCGTAGCATGACACCATAAAACGTAACTACAGTCTTTTATCGTTTTCCACGTCTGTGAATTATGACCTTGTAATTCCATGATTTATTCAATGACCGTTTTGATCGTAACACAAAAAGTGAAAAAGTGAAATCTGCCTTGAATTGATCTATGATCAAGTCCGCTGAGAAAGCGGATGGCGCCCGTATAACGTGCACTACAACTCCCACAAGTCTGCCAAATAGTCTTCACTTCCTGAAAATCTGGCTGCTGTCAGAGAGGAAGATGTGGATTGCTGTAGCAGGCTGAGTGTTTCGTTGCTGGTAAGGAATTTTAGTTATCTAAATGTGTAAAACACAATAGAATCAACCGAATTTCTATTGTAGCGACATGCGATATGTTATACAGCATAGCCATCTAACACTAAGCGACTCGATGCTTGTTTAGTTCTTGTGTTGCTAGCTGTGAAGTTATCGATGGCTAAGCTGGCGAGCAAAACAAGAAATAAGCAGAAGAGGCAAAATGCACGTTAGCTAGGTTGCTAGCTATAATCTAGGTAGACTATATGAACAGAATTGTGAACATAAATAGCTAAATAGCTTGACATCCACAAATAAAATTGCCAAAGAGTAACTTAGCTACATTAGTTAAGACGCAAGGTGACAGCCCTAGCTATAGCCAATGCGCTAGCTATCGTTTGGCAATTTGTTTCGCCAGCTAACATTACGTAGCTAGCGAGGAATGCCTTAGCTAGTGTTAAGCTGGTGCTTTACCAGTTGGTTTGGAAGATGTTGAAGCGTAGCAACCTGAGTCGTTATCTTAGCCTCCGAGTTTTAATGTTGTCATAAACACTTGCTTGCTAATGATTCGGTCAAAAGACCCCACAGACAATAAGATAAACCGGTAACTGTTGAAGCTTTTTCGCCATCTGTATGATTAAGATCCGTCTGAGGCCATTTCATGTCTGTGGCCATGTCATCTCGTCTACCGTTACTAAGCTAACGTTAGTTACGTTAGCTAACAAGATAGTCAATCACAGGGAAATGTGCTATCTAGTATTTTATCAAACAGAAGTTAAGATGTATCTTTCAAATGCGTTGTCACCTAGTTAGATAAGATACCTAGAATACATATCTATGTAACGCCACCTAGCTATCTGACTTGCGCTAGTGTCGACAAACCACGTAGCTAGCTAGCTGGCTGGCTAGTGTTATACAGATGTCGTTGTTATGCGTTCATAGCCGGCTAGATTGGTAGGAAGCTAGCTAAGCTACTGGTTAGTTTCCTTAAGATTCTTAATTTGTTAGCGGTCTTACAAGTTAAACCCATTAGCTAAGTTACCCACCTGGTGCTGTACATGATGTTGCCAGTTAATGTTAAATTAATCTAGTTAGTGATTTGCGTAGACCTGATTAGTCATGTGGAGGTGGTTGGTCAGCTGTTTAACTAGGTGTGAACTAGTCAGTGTCATCCTCAGTTAAGAGCGTTATCCCGAAATTAAATCAGATAATGACAGACAGGATGCTGTAGATAGTAGATCGGTTGCTAGTTAGATAGCTACATAGAGATAAATGTCCACGGTTGATTGTTGGTTGATTTCCCCCTCCCCCGATATGATTTAACGTTAGTATATTATAAGCCATACTCTGCCGTTCTTCCTGTCGCTGATGCTTAGCAAGCTAACTGAAATGTTTGTTAGCTATGAAAAGCCAGAGTCCAGTATCTGGCAAGCTATAGCGTTAGCACAATAGAGGAGTCAGACAAGTTTATTTACGGCCTTGCTCTGTTAGCCATCCAGCTAGTCTGGAGTGTGTGCGGAGATCAGACAGTTTGCAACAGGTAGCTAGCTAGTCTAGCTAACGGTAGCTAAATTTGGCAAGCTAACGATGAATAGTGAATTGGCATCCCATTCTGCTGATGAACGGAATAACATTTTTGTCACACTGGCTAACGATACATTAGTGACCGACAATCTGCGGTGTGTGTGCGCGCACGTCAGCGGCTAGCTGAAATGCAGCTAGTTGTATTGTTTTTATAGCTAACTATACGTTGCTATGTAAAGCAGATTTCTCGGCGTTTATACTAAACATGTAAATAGTTTGCCAGCGATGTGTTTTAGATGTCACTCTGAAACGCAGCATATGGACATGGAATAAAATACTGTGACAGCAATTGCTACAGCGAAACCGTATACAGTGACAATGTATTCTTTTATCTCATGTCTTAGAGGTACTTTATTTTCAGTATTGCATAGTCGCATTTTTCAATGTATAATGACTTGTGTGGGGTTTTCGGCTCTCCGAATGCTGTTCTATATGCGTCTCAAATCGTGTTATTGGTTGTCCTGCTATCAGTGCCTTTACAGTGTTTTGCAAGGATGACTGGTATTAGCGCAACACAATGGTCTCATTTGTTGATTTCATTGAAAATTTTAAAGCTTAAAGAGAAATTGAACATGTAAATATGTTGTTATAGTCAGCAACCTTCTTTTTATTATGAAATAAATAAATTACTTAAAGGGTTGTTTTGTAATATTGCGTCTTATAGTTAAGGTCTAAAAGTTTTAAGCAAGATGAATCATGTCGTTTGGCAAAGGAAGCGACACGGTATAGCAAAGTGCGTTGCTAGATTTGGTGGTGGCATTCGGAGCTTGACCAGAGGGGCTGAGAGAGTGTTTGTCCTCCCCAGGCTACAGCTGTCAGGTTTAAGGGAGGCTGTGGTGGATTATGAGCTCCAGTAAGACTCCACGCTACAATCGTTTCTCAGGAGGAGCCGCCGCAGCCACCACCAGCGTTCCCACTGCAGACAGCGCCAACGGGGTGAGCGTGGGACAGTGGCAAAGAGTATAACTATTTCTGGGGGGTGGGGGGGCAGAGTGGAGGCAAAGCAGCTGTGTCATCAGGGTGGAATAAAAGGATGTGGTGAACAGAGTGATTACATTTAATGGATAGATTACATGTACTGCCTAGTCAGTTTAGTAGCTTTCAAAGTTCAATGTGAAGTCTTGTTGTTAATTACAGTTTAGCATTCTTGTTGCACGGGGCCTACAATTAATATTAAGATCCTGTCTTGTTTCCTTTAAAATAGACAAGAATGGAGACTACTTTTGGATCTGCATATGCAACAGTGGCCACTGTTACTAAAGGTGAGTCTGTATGAGTGCATACTTCATCACTGCCACCAATAGAAAAATAATGTCTGAAGTTGTGGGAAAATTATTTGGACCTGAATGTAATGTATTCAAGGCTTAAATGAAATTTGAATGGATCTTGGCTTCCCAATTCCAGGAGACGCAGCCAGTAATTACAAGCAACATCGTCGGACACCCTCCTCATCCAGCACCATGACATATTCCCCACGAGACGAGGATGACAGCATGGTAAATACCACTTCTTGCACGCACTTGGCATATTATCCTGAATGCTGTGCTCCTGAAAGCAATGTCCTCTTATCATTTTACGCTTTCTGCACTCTCATTTCTGCATGATACCAGAAGGCATATATTTTTGATGCCTCGATGTCTGTGATCATTGGTGTCAGCACAGTCCATCTGTAATGCAACCTGGATGTGTTTAATTGTAGTGATAGTGATTTTTTTATTATTCTAGTAAAATGTTTACAGTACTATTAATAAAGTCTTGTTTTATGCGGGAAATTTTACATACAACATCATACCTGGAAAAAACAGCCCTTATCTTCCATTTTCACGTTTGACTACAGCAGTCATTTGTATGTTCTGTCTTTGTCTGTCTGGCTTTGTCAGCCGTCCATTTCCGTTGTTCGCTATCTGTTTTGCTGATGAATCACAATACTGTGCCTGGGCTTCCTTGATTATTACAGGGACCTGGCTGTATTCTCAAGTGCAGTAACCTGGTCCAGTTATGTTAGCCCTCATCAGATTCTGGCTTTGTGCTGCTAGTATTTCTAGATTGTCTCACTGTTACAACTCATTCCACACAAACCACACCACGCATAGATACACACACACACACACACACACACACACACACACACACTCACTCTCTCTCTCTCTCTCTGTCTCTCTTTCTCTTACACACTCACACACACACACAGAGGACAGGAAATCATGCGGCAACATTCAGCTCTAATTGAATAGCAGGAAGCCCCCCCCCCCCTCCTTTTCTCCGGTTTGTGCAGTGTAGTTGGCACTGGAAGTGAGCAGTGCTGGAACAACAAGTGGCTGTAAGCACAGATGAGGCCGAGCAGGGCTGAAGTATACCCGAGAGATCCATGATTTCTTATGGATATTGATGGAAGCGTTTAAGGGGAGAAAAGAGTGAAGCGTGTCAGGGACCGCAGACGGAGGACCCTGTAAGTGTTACGCTGTGCTTCACGCCTCCTGTGGGGCACTGTCTCCATGGTGAGGCCCGTGAGAGGGCCAAGCTGCTGTGGTTCTGGAGAAAAGGAGAAGAGCGCTATTGTTTGAGCCGTTCCTTCGTGTAAATTGGGAATTTTATCTTGCATAGAAGGTTCTGCTTCTCCTGTTCACGTTTTGAATATGGTATGAGGTACATAATGCCTTTTAAACGAAAGGATATTTTTATATTTCTTTACCAGAATTGTTGCCTGCCTGTGCCTATATTGATTTTGGATGATTTTGTTACATACTGTCACTCAGATGTTGCAATTGCAGTGTGAGTCGATTATAAAGATACACTTATTATGGATATGAGAACGCTTTCTGTTTCCAGATCTTATGGAAGCAGACTTTGGATGAAGGGAAAAAGTATTTGATGTTACTATTTGATTTTTAAATATCCTGAGGATTTTTAAAGTGGACTTTAAGGGGATGGTGTAATTATTGATGCTTACAAGAATCATATTACAGACAAGCAATCTTCTGCATTTTCTGAATTAGGCCTAACACATGGGAGGATGTAAGTTGATTGAAAAAGACAGAACATTTCTCAAGAGGCTAAACTAGCTGTTTGTGTACAGTGGAATCACATCTGTTGATCGTGTTATTTAAATTCACTGTTTATGAGTACGAAGTCTTGGGTGCTTGGGAATTTGAGATGTTTTTTCCATTGTTTTTTTTTCTGGTCTTGTTTTGGTCTGAGGGCTTACCAAAGGCTTATGCCTGCTGGTGGCCATATCTGTAAGTTACTGCCGCTGTGTTCTTAGAACATTACTCTGAATTCTCACTTTCATTTAATGTGAATTGTAGATTAAAGGACACCCCTGACTTTGGATTACTTTGAAATTACACCTATATTTTTGCACTTCTATACACATATAACTATACCAGTTGTATCTATTCAGATCTACATTTGTGAATTACATATTGGATACTTTGGTAAAGGTGAATAGGATGGCATCATAGAACAAATATCAAGAAATCTTGACAAACTGATCCTATTTAGTACTGTTGCCATGCTAAACTATGTTTTGTGAACGTGAAATCCAGCAGTGGTCATTTGAAGCTGTCTGATAGTTATGTCCAGTGTAACTGTGGGCTTCAGTTTGTTTACCTTCATTTTGAAGTTGTGGAATTTCAAGGAATATTTGGACATGGTTAATGGAGGAAATATTATGACGTTTTATTTCAATCTGTAGTCAATTTTAGAAAATAGACACCAAATAAGAATTAAAGTATATAAGTTATTCGCTTAGCAGACATGCGTTATCCAGGGTAGTGTACTTAAACTAGCATACATTTGACATGCTCTCCGCTTGAACAGTTAGATAGGTATTAAAGCAATCCAGGTTGGGAAAGTGCCTTTCTCATGAATATAAAAGTATGGACCTATCTGGGCTGTGTACTTGTACATCCTTTAGTCACAAGTATACTTGATACTGTATACCATGATGTTAGGAATTAAAAACTGGAGTGCATAGCTCTGTCTGATAGAGCTGTTTGTCAGTTTGTTCCAAATATTTAGGTATTTTAATTGATGATTGATTTTTCTCTTTAAGCCACATATTGAAAATCTTGAATGAATTCTTGGAGTTTTACTATATAAAAATGGCACTTGTCTTTTGAATCCAGAAAAAGGCTGCTGCTACCTTTTACCTGCATTTGATTATGGTAATCTGTTGTATACGAATGCATCTGCTCAGTGTCTTTGCACATAGATACTGCTCATCATAGTGTTTTGAGATTTGTTAGAAACTGTAAAAGTGAGTTGAAGAAACCTTTAATTTTAGGCTTTTTCATACCACCAGCAGCAAGTTTCTTTTACAAAGCAGCTCCAGCAGATATATCCGATCCAGATGGGTCTTCATCGTCCTGTTTCTCCACCCCCCCCCCCTCTCCTCCAGCCCCCCATCAGCACCCCCCGCCGCTCTGACTCCGCCATCTCCGTGCGCTCCCTGCACTCCGAGTCCAACATGTCCTTGCGCTCCACTTTCTCTCTGCACGAGGAGGAAGAGGACACGGTGAGTACTGCCATCTCCTGCCTCCCTCTCATCTGACCCTGGCCAGTACCCACTCACACATTGCTTTATAAGGGTGTACGCCACCTTTTAACTACAAGGTATGGGAGTATTTGATATGTGCTCATATATTACTGAAATATTGCAACAGATGGCTCTAGGCAGACTGCTGTATCAACAAGGTAAAAGTATGAGATAAGTGTTATTTTCCTGCAGAATGGTACGCCATGCATGACAGCCCCCCCTTGTTTTAAATGGCCTGTCGTCATGTAAATAAGATACAGACTGTGCAGTAGAGCGTTATTCAGCTGTGAAAGTGAGATCTCGGTGTCTCTCGGCCTCCCAGGAGCCTCAGGTGTTTGCAGAGCAGCCCTCAGTCAAGCTGTGCTGCCAGCTCTGCTGCAGCGTGTTCAAAGACCCTGTCATCACCACCTGTGGGGTGAGTCTGCATCGCACCTCTTCCCCTGTGGCACTGCAACCTCCCCATCACTCTCTGTGGCACTGCGACCTCCCCATCAGTTTTAGCACTGTGATCCCCTCTTCACACTCTACAGCACCCCCCCCCCCTTTTCACTGCAATGTCCCCATCCCTCTGTACAGCTTCCCCTTCCTTATAGTGAGAAAGAACGAGGCTGTTTGTTGTATTTTTGTAACGTATTGATTTCCCGTCTGTTTCATCCTCTGTGCCTGGTTAATCTGTTTCCTTGAGCACTGAAGTGTTGAAGTGGCTCGGCGTTTTCGCGTTCTGAAAGGAAGCCTTCAGTTGGAATGGCTTTATGGGCTAGCGCAGTCGTTCTCATTCAGTAACATGAATGTGCTAGCCTCCCGTCTTAGCCTGAGAAGTGCTCTCAAAGTGAAGGCCTTAGTAACAACAGGAAGGAAGTGCTGAGTGCAGTGTTGCTGTGCCTCCCACGGCAGTGACTCCTCAAACATTAGCGCTCTCTGCTAGGCACAGCACTCTGCTCTGCTGCACACTGCATCTTCCTCATTGTAACAGCTCTCATCTTTTTTTCTCCCAGCATACCTTCTGCAGACGATGCGCCTTGACCTCAGGTATGGGATTTAACCTTTCAACAAACATTGGATAAGAAGAGTCTATGGGAAGCATACATGAGCAATAAACATCTAGGAGAATGTTAAGAAGTTTTAATTAATCACAGAATTCTAAAATGGGAGACCAGACTGGCACGCTGACTGGCGTTTCGGCAAATGCTCCAGGGCAGTGCCAGATTTTTTTTTTTTTTGCATTTAGTTGCATGAGACACTGCGTTCCAGCACCATAACAGCAAGTGTTTAACTTTCTGGACTCGCCGGAAGGATTTTTCAAATGTGATAAACATTTGATATTTACCGTCTCTTGTTTCTATGGATGGGAGAAAGGGATGCTATAATGTCAATAAGAGGAGTCCTTCCTCATAAAGGCTTTGTGTAGAGTCTGTAGTGTATTCTTCACCCCCCTCCTGTGGGCCTCCCTGATCTTTAGTTCTCCCTGAAACTCTTCTGCCTTGTGCTGTTTTTGTTAAGCCCTTACCCCTCCCTTACGCCAGTGCTTGCCAACTCTAAGTTCAGTGCGCGTTCTGTGCTCCTGTTTGTCCCTGTAGAGAAGTGCCCAGTGGACAATGCCAAGCTCACTGTGGTGGTGAATAACATCGCCGTGGCGGAGCAGATTGGTGAGCTCCTCATCTACTGCAAGTACGGCTGCAAGCCAGCCGCCTCCGGCAAGCCCAGCGCCTTCGAGGTGGACCAGAAGGGCTGCCCCTTCACCATCAAACTCAGCGCCAGGAAGTGAGAGCCTCCGCTACCCTCCCCAACACACTGAAACGCGTTCATCTGATGCGCAGGGCATTTTGATGTGTTTGGAGGAGTTGGTTTAATTACCTGGGGGGACGTGGTGCTCTTGATTTATGGTCCCCCGTTCCCTCCGCAGAGATCACGAGGGGAGCTGTAACTACCGGCCCGTGCGTTGCCCCAACAACCCCAGCTGCCCCCCGCTGCTCACCATGAACCTGGAGGCTCACCTGAAAGAGTGCGAGCACATCAAGTGCCCCCACTCCAAATACGGGTAAAAGCGCGCCTCAAGTCGCCGCGCTCGCCAAAGCTGCCGCGTGTCTGGGGGTCCCGCGAGGGTGCTGACCTGCCCTTCTCTCATGTCAGGTGCACCTTCATCGGGAACCAGGACACGTACGAGACCCACCTGGAAGTGTGCAAGTTCGAGGGGCTGAAGGAGTTCCTGCAGCAGACGGACGACCGCTTCCACGAGATGCAGGTGGCACTGGCGCAGAAGGACCAGGATATCGCTTTCCTGCGCTCGATGCTGGGCAAACTGTCTGAGAAACTGGACCAGCTGGAGAAGAACTTGGAGCTCAAGTTCGGTGAGAACAGTACCAGGCTGGGATGCCCTGAAGCCAGTGCTGCTTGACCACACAAGCGCTTGCATTATGATCAAACTATACTGAGGTGTCCTCCGATTCGGATATTCGGATAACACAGGGCATTACGTAGGATAAAGAGCATTCAAGTGTGTATTGTGATTTCGCAAATGTAATGTAAACCAGAAAATGGGTGGCCACAGTGAACAGTTGCTTTGATTAGCATTAGGGAAGACTGCAGTGCCATGTTTGAACTGGATTTCCGCCTCTTGGTGCTGATGCTGTGTCTGCCTGGCAGATGTCTTGGATGAGAACCAGAGCAAGTTGAGCGAAGACCTGATGGAGTTCCGTAGAGACGCCTCCATGCTCAATGTAAGTGTGGCTGTTGCGTCCCTCCTCCTACATAACCGCAATACACTGCTTTGAAAGAACATGCTGTAACCTCCGTCTCTGTATTGACTGCAGGATGAGCTGTCTCACATCAACGCCAGGCTCAACATGGGAATCCTGGGCTGTGAGTATCTCCACCGTTCGGTGTGTCGGCTGTTCCACAGCCAGATGCACCAGTCCTGACCGTGTCCCCTTCTGTTGCAGCCTACGACCCCCAGCAGATATTCAAGTGCAAGGGTACCTTTGTGGGCCATCAGGGGCCGGTGTGGTGTCTGTGCGTCTTTTCCACTGGTGACTTGCTCTTCAGCGGCTCCTCGGACAAAACCATCAAGGTACAGGAGCTCGGTCTTCTGTTTGAACGGCACCTTTCTGACTGTCCGTCTCCCCCTTGTTCTGTTTTCTCTTTCGTCCAGTTTCCTTCATCTGCCTCTGATCTGTTTATTCTCTGCCCCGCTGTCTCCAGGTCTGGGACACCTGCACCACCTACAAGTGCCAGAAGACTTTGGAGGGTCATGACGGCATCGTGCTGGCTCTGTGCATTCAGGGGTAAGGCATTCAGACACTTGGGCATAGTGGCTTAAGCATCTACTTATATTCAGAGGACTCAGTGTTTCGTGGCTTATGGACCATATGTCCCTGTGCTTCTCCAGGAACAAGCTGTACAGTGGCTCAGCCGACTGCACTATCATTGTAAGTATTTCTGTAATGCACGTCTGCCATGTGGTGTATGTGGGTGGTGGGGGTGGGGGGTGGGGGTGGGGGGGGGGCAGAGTTAATAGTAGCTCCTTAGGCCTTGTGTAGGTCTCGGGTCCAGAGTCTGTCACTGATGTGTGTCACTGGGCTCATTTTGTGCAGGTTTGGGATATTCAGACACTACAGAAAGTGAACACTATCCGGGCTCACGACAACCCCGTCTGCACGCTGGTGTCTTCACACAACATGCTCTTCAGTGGCTCTCTCAAAGCCATTAAGGTCAGGAACGCTTGCCATGTGCCATGATGTACTTAATGTGATTATATGAGCAGTTTTGGACTGGGTTGTTTGTTTGTGTCTGATAGCAAAGGGTAAGGTACAGTTAACAATTAGCTTATGTGTGGATTGGTAAGTACTTGCAAGAAGGCACATTTTCCACCCGTGTGAATCAGACAATGTTGACCGAGTGGCTCACTCTGTAACCACTGCCGAGACAGAATGGATTACGAAATTGCAAGTCAGCTAATAAAAAAATTAAAACGAGACATTAAAAAAAATTGAACTCTAATTTACACAACTGCAAGTTTTATTATTGATAACAGCCTTAAGCGAAAGCAGCTGTTAGACCTCAGCATTCTGCTTTTTCGTATGCGGGAGTGGTTATTCCTGGCGAGACTCCAGGACTGGAGCGCAGGCTGTCTGGGCCGATGTGTGATTTGAGGCTTGACAGAGGAGATTGATTTCTTCAACAGCAAGGGTCATACCTTGGCACACACAGTGCCTTTTAGGAGAGGATCTTTCACACAGCTCAGCCATGCTGACTGACCACTGTATCCCGGCAGTAACAGCAGGAGGAGGGACTCCGTAACAGCATGATCTCACTCCTCTTAGGGACTTTCCCGTCATTAGTTCTTCCTTTTTTTCCTTAAATGTCGAGAGCCCTGGCAACAGGGTGGCTGCTCACACAGAACTGAAACGTGGTGTGTGTAACTACACACGGCTGTCAGCCATGTGGCGGTTCTGTGAGGAGTGGTTCTGTTAGGTTCTGCTCTGGTTCTGTGAATGGTGTGAAGGTGAAGATTTGGGTTTCTTTGTTGTTTGCAGGTGTGGGACATCGTGGGCACGGAGCTCAAACTCAAGAAGGAGCTGACGGGACTGAACCACTGGGTTCGGGCTCTTGTTGCCTCACAGAACCACTTGTACAGCGGCTCTTACCAGACCATTAAGGTCAGGGGTCATATTCTGTTGGCATTCTTCTTCCCACCATTCCCCATGAGCTGTCGTGAAACACCATTGCTTATTGCTAGAATTTATTGCTTGCTGCTCTTTGAAACATGACTTTGTTTTTATAAATCCCCTGAGAAGTTTTTCTTTGTAGAGGTAACTTTCAATACCAGAGGAAAATTTCAAGTTGTTTTGCAGTGTGCTATACAATTTGGAAATGCTTTAAGTACCCGGACAGGAATAATGGTAATAGTCTCAGGAATTATGAAGTATCTGCATAAAATATGTTTTAACAGCACCACATGTTCCCATCTGAATAGTTACAGTAAGTTTAAGAATTTGTATCTTGAATTGGGTTTTTAAGGTGACTGAGAAGTCAAGAAGTACTTGAAGTAAACTAGCTCAGTTGTGCGGTTTGGTGAACCACACACTATAGCTAAGTTTAATTGTCCAATATATGACTTTATGGTTTTTTTTCTTTTATAGAGAACAAAACTCAGTGTCCATTAGACATTGTAGTCATAACTGGCAAGCCATTAAATAGCTTGGATTGAAATGGCAAAAGCAAAACCTACTTGCTATTGTAAGTTGTCTAATTGAGGCCCTAGGGACACTAGACAGGAACCAGACAACGCTTCAGCACACAGCACTGTGCGGTGCTTTCATCCCCTCAGCAGCTATGCAGAGAGAGAGAGAGAGAGAGAGTGAGAACAGAGCAGGGCCAGTTTCACAGGTTTGCATCATCCCCCTGTTAGTGAATTTCTATTTTCTGTTCAGGCCTTTCCCCTCCCCCGTATGAATGTGGGCTGTTTTGGGGGTGGAGCTAAGCCTGTCTCCGTGATTGGTGACGCAGGGCTCCAGATGTCATAAACACTAGACTGTTACCATGGAGATATGGTTGATGACTCCCAGCTGTGGAGTTGCTCAGTTTTTCCACAGCTGATAAGAATGAATGGTTGAGGGGCCCCTCTCTTGCAACATTACTTTGTTTGGTTTTTATAAATTCTCCAGTTCTGCTTGTGCCTGTCTCCTCAATGCAAGTGTTTATTTGCCTTTTCTTGTACTCTTTTCAGATACAGTTACTTAAGCACAAAATCTTTTTGTTTTGATAGATGTCTCTCTTCACAGACAGCACACCTCATGGAGTAGATTCTAAGAGGTTTTGTTTGCTTAACACATTACTACTTTCTATAAAAGTGACAGGCCGACAAGTATACAAGAACAAGTCCAAATGATTTTTTCCCCCTTCTCAGATCTGGGATATCCGCTCTCTGGAGTGTGTTCATGTGCTGCAGACCTCTGGTGGCAGTGTGTACTCCATCGCGGTTACCAACCACCACATCGTTTGTGGCACCTATGAGAACCTCATCCATGTAAGGACCTGTTTATGCTGCTTCTTGCCCTTTTTAGAAAAGTGTAGAGAGGTGATGGAGCGAAGGGCCAGCTGAGGGCCACCTTACGTACCTGTGCTGGCTGTGTCGGTGA